>NC_090738.1:55526302-55531302 GCF_036898095.1 Palaemon carinicauda
ATATATATATATATATATATATATATATATATATATATATATATATTCACTGTTGTGCATACGAGACTGGAACGACTACAAATGACACTGGCATAGTTAAGTTGGCCTACGTTAACACTCCAGTCCAGTCAGTTTTTAGGGAACACTTAAATCTTTTCGACCCATCTGGGTCATAATCATCTACTTTCAGTCGATTCAATTCCCTTATACATTGTAAATGGTTAACATTCAAATTGATATGCTCGAAGGTCAGTTAAGATTTGCTCCTAATTTAATATTAAAGTTGCATCTAAGCAGAATGGAAAAGTAACTTCCTTCAATGAGAAGAGAACGTATATCAAAGATGGAAGTATCATCTGAAAATAGAGAGACATCACGAACGCGCCTAAATGACTAAGCTATTACACTATATTCAAAATTTATATACTGAAGTAATTTTATTATTCACAACCACACCGAGCAAAGATAACATAAAACAGTTAACATGATACATGTACTTTTCCTAAAAAAATTGAAATTTGCTTTTAGAAATGGACGAGTGCTAGCTCTTTTGGAATTTTTTCTGTATGACTGATAGGGGCTGGGGCATAATAACTTGCATATTGATCGACTAAAATATGAACACAATTTCATTTTCTTAGCCCATTGTTTCTTTAGATTGATTTTGGGTTACTGTGAAAACATTCTTTGTATTCTCTTTCGACAGCCTTGTGTGATTTTGTATGACGTAACTGTTAGCTAGATTTTTTTTAGATATTAAGAGCTTTCAAATATACAGTATAGGCCTATGCGTAAGTCCTCGGATGTTGTTTTGCAAGAACCATATTTTTTTTCCATATGCTTTACTTCCAGCATGGCTATCTTAATCAGCATAACTATCATCTATCTAGCTACCAGGGCATTCCCCCAATTTTTTGGGAAGGTCGGTGGTAGCCAACATAAAAAAACAAAAACAAAAGGTGACTTCACTTCGCTCCTCCCAGCCTGACGAGGGATTCAGCCCAGTTTGTTTGGTACTGCTAGGGTGCCACAGCCCCCCCTCCTCCATTATCCACCACAATTGGAGCTTCATTTGCTGAATCCACTACTGCTGCTACCTCAGCAGTCACCAAGGCGACCAGAGGAAGCAGCAAGGCTTAACGAAACTGCGTCATAATCGCTCTCCGTTCATTCCTATTTCTAGCTCACCCTTTTACCTCTCACATCTATCCTCCTGCCACCTAGAACTTTCTTCACTCCACCCATCCTCCCAAACCTTGACCTTCCTCTCGTACTTCTCCCCACCAAATCTTGCATTCTTCCTCTTCTTTAGCAGAAAGTCATTTTCCCTTCTCTCTACATGGCCAAATCATCTCAACACATTCATATCCACGCCAGCTACTATTTCATTTCTTACTCCCTTACTAACCCTCAATACTTCGATCATAACTGTATCTAATTGAGATACACCAGCCATACTCTCCAGACGCTTCATCTAAAATACAATCAATTTTTCACCGTCACTTTCATTCCCACAACTCTTATTCTTTCATCACAGTGGGTACAATCACTTTATCATAAAGAACGCTATTTACCTTTATTCCTAACCCTCTGATCCTTTACTCTTTTCCACTGCCCCCAACACTTTACATCCTTCACTTCTCTGTGACATACATCTGCTTCTATTTCACCATTTGCAGCAGCAACAGACTGGAAGTACTTAAACTGACCTATTTTGGGTAACTCTCTCTCTCTCTCTTCTACATGACATAAAACCTAGCACCCCCCCCCCCTCCCTTCTCATGCATCCCATAACCTTACTTTTATCCACATTAACTTTCAACTTCTTTCTCTCACACACCCTCCCAAACTCTGTTACTAATTAACCCAGCTTCTCCTCCGATCATTCTCATCTATCATCAGTTTCAATCCTTTACCATACACTCGAGCATTCACCTCTCTCACTACTCCAACAAACAAAATGAACAACCATGATGTCATTAAATATCCTTGTATTATCTCCACTCTCACTGGAAACCACTTGCTAACTTCATATCCTACCCTAACACACGCTTTACTGCCTATGTATAAACTCTTCACTGCTTGTATCAACCTTCCACCAATTACATATAACCTCATCATATTGCACATAGCTTCCCTATCAACTCTATTATAAACTTTCTTCAGATCCATAAATGCAACATACACCACCTCCTTACGTTTTGCTAAACATTTTTTCCGTATTTGCCTAACTGTAAGAGTCTGATCCATACATGCCCTACCTCTTCTAAAACCACCCTGCTCTTCTAAGATTGCATCCTCTGTTTTATCCTTAATCATATCAATTAGAACTTTACTATACAATTTTCCAGCCACACTCATCAAATTTATAACCCTTGAATTACAACACGCATGCACATCTTCCTTACGTTTGTATAGCGAAACAATATACGCACACGCCCAGTCCACTGGTACCATTAACAACATAAAACATACATTAAACAATCTCGCCAACCATTCAAGTACAGTCACACCCACTTCCTTTCACATCTCAGCACTCGCACTATCCATACTAGGTGGTTTTCCTGATCTTGTTTCAGCTAATGCTCTCGTCACTTCCTCTCCTGTAATCTATCCTTTATTCTAATCTCCCATCACTGGCGCTTCAATACCCGCAACAACAATTATATCTGCCTCCCTATTATCCTCAACATTCAGCATCCTTTCAAAATATTCAGCCCACGTTTTCCTTGCTCGTATGAAAGATGATATATTCCCGATAAAATGACCCACATGGTAGGCATGCTAGAACAGAGGAGCAGTGACAAAAAAAAATTTGTGAGTGGCGATGAAGCAGAGACCATTTGAGGCATATAAACTTATGATACTTTAATAGTGACCCACTGGCTATCTTGCGTAGCACATTTGTGTACCGCTTGTCAGAACAGAGAGGTAGTGAGATAATGTTTATTTGCAAACAAAGCGAGCCATGGTGGAGAACAAAAGGATTTGAGGGACGTGACGTGAATCATAGTCATAGTCATTTTACTCCACTTACAAGAGCCATATATTTTTCCAACTGGTTAGCTAGTGTTCATTATGTATTTCTGATCATTATTATTGCTGTAAGTAACACTTTTGTGTGTGTGTGTGTTTGTGTTTCCCCACCCATAACTTATGAACGGGTTTTTTTGCCCCAATATTCAAGGTCAAAAAATAGATAAAACACAAGATAACGATTAGGAATAATACATAGTTCATGTCTTTGAGTAGAAACTAAAGTATCATATAACCTATACTTGCTGGAATATCTTTTTTATTAATTTCAGTATGTTAATAAATACGACCATTCCAAATAACGTTTTCCTGCTATACTCAGTAAATTGATTGGACATTCTGCTTGACTATGACCTTGACCGTAGAACTTGACCTTTCCAGCTTTTTAAATTAAAGTTAATCCCTACAAGTTTCATTTCATTACTCTACGATTGAAATTGTGGCCAGGAAGATGTTCACAAACAAACACACAAACAAGGGCGAAAGCATAACCTCCTTCCAACTTCGTTGGCGAAGATAAAAAAAAAAAAAAAAAAAAAAAAAAAAAAAAAAAAAAAAAAACTGCATTTACTCAAGACTGTTCCTACCGTCCGCAATTATCCAAATAAATGGAAATAACTATCAGTCTTACTCGTCACAACCAATCATTACCAACTACCTCCTTTTCCTGCTCGGTCTCCCTCTCTAGTGTCCTGAACTGAATGATATGGCGAATCAAAACAGAATTTGAATGTAAAAGAAATTAAAGTCGATCCCTCACAACACTGAAACATTCTTCCTGTTTCCTTCTTTCATCTTTCTGCCCAACCTCTTTAACTTTAAACAGGCCAACTGCTGGGTTTTCCTCGTCATTTGCTTTTGGGTGCTGGGTGGTGTCCCTACCCCATATTCCAGGAATTAGTTTTCAGATTAAAAAATATATCTGTTATATATGTATTTACAAACTTTTTGAGAAACCCGGATTCTCATTCCTCCTATTGAAATTAGGGATGTTGCTTGGATTCATAACTCACGAGCTGTATCTTCAAAAAAAAAAGAAAAAAAAAAGAAAAAAAAATCGAAAGGTCTCTAACCTTTGTCAGTGTATTTTGGCCTGAAAAATATTTCATCTGTTCATATAAATGATTATCGTGAAAGAGACAAGATGAAATGAAATATTGGAATAATGTTAATTACAAGAGATGCAGCTCGTATCATTGTTTAGGATCAAAGATGGCATCAGGCAACCCGCAATCTGCGTCTTGGAAAAGAAATGCATAAATATTCATGTTTCTTATCCCAGAAATATTTTTACAGAATGTAACGAGGGAAAAGCTCGAAGGGATGGGGTGGGGGGGGGGGGTGTTGGCTTAAAGTGCGGTTTCAATGTCATAACCCAGAGAATAGAATCTCTCGCGGAAGCTGGCAACTGCCTTAGGGATATGGCACATATTCGAGAGAACTGTATTTTATAGTAAGGTTCAAATATGTAAATGCCGTTTGCTGTTGGGCAGTTTGTCGATAAAAGTATCAACTATTTAGACACCACCACCACATTACGTTCAAGGTTTTATGCAGAATTTTCCATTTTAACCACACATTTACCCAGCAACAAAGAAATCGTAGAATTGTAAGCCGTTCTTGGCAATCTATGTTATTCAGGTATTTCTTCCTCGTCGATTATTTCTTTATAAGAGATTTAAAACCTTTAACGGAGCCACAGTGGGATTTGGCAGTCTGCAACTTACCAGTTAGTACTGTATCAAAGGTAAGTTATATATTATGGCGCCCCAAGTAAGAACTTAGCTTATTATCAGGTTTAGTCTCATAACTTACAATGTTTTTTTTTTTTTTTTTTTTTTTTTACTAGGTTTGCGCACTCTAAGACTTCTATTTTTTTTTCTTTTGGTATCCACAGTGGATTTATCGTCGATATTACCTTAGCTTTTCTCTCGAGCTGCGAAGAGTATTTTGATTGTGTGTTA
>NC_090738.1:55536302-55548802 GCF_036898095.1 Palaemon carinicauda
ACATGAATTAAACGTTTAGGCCAACTGCTAGGATCCTTGAGGATCATTTAGCACTTCTCACAACTACTCGAGAAATGAGTTTTTATAGCCAGAATTTAAATTTTCTGATCCAACAATGCCCATGATAGCCTTCAGTGTTATCCTGAATTATAACCAGGCCAAAGTGAGTGGAGCCTCATGAAGTCATCATTCTGACGATAATTATTGGTGAGGGTTTAAAGCCAAAATACGGTACCGTCTATTTTTTTTTTCTTTTTTTTTTTTTACATTGAATAGGTAGGTAAATAGACAATAAATAATAATTGCTTGACATAGGATATAGCAGTTATCAAATCAAGCTTGTCTACTACGTTTTTGAAAATTACCAACTATTCCCAACACCTTGTCAATCTGATTGTGACCTATAAAGTAGACTGTAATTTCTTAGGAAACTTATTTTGGGAGTTAGACTAATAATCGAAATGCTTTTGTATTTATAACATATTTTGTTGGTTTGTTCATTGTGACAATTATCAGTGGAGAGGTTTCAGAGTTCATAAAGGTGTACTGCTTTGCTTTTATTTCAACTTTTGTGTCATTGTTGGCAGAGGTATAGCCTTCGTTACGTATAGCCAATCATCGATCGAGAAAGAGGGAAGAAATGCCGTCATAAGTTACGTAACAAGTGCGTTCGAAACCTTTTCTCTAAGTAAGTTGGCCCGTCTTCAAAAATCGTCACTTTTACTTAATAAAGTACCAAATTTATTCAACCTACGTAATGCAGAATATAGTCAAAATTTATGTGTAGATATAATGTGCATTCTGAATAAGCGTTATATTTATGAAATTTATAGAAAAAAAGTTATTGCGAAAAAACCGTGTTACAGAGGCCCTGAATCTCATAGTAGTAGACAAAATTGAAAACGCCCTTTTTATTCTTTTCACGTTTTCTTTCATGGTTATAATACATATATTAAGGTCATCACATGTCATCTGTTGTGGTTATTCACAAACATTATGATTCATATATATATATATATATATATATATATATATATATATATATATATATATATATATATATATATATATATATATATATATATATATATATATATATATATATATATATATATATATATATATATATATATATATATATATACATATATATACACACAATATCTGCAAGAATGGTCTATGCCTATAGCTTGGGAAAACTTTACTGTTTTTCTAATCCACAAAAAAGGAGACACAAATTAGTTTACGCTTGGTAATATAAAAAATATTAAAAGATTATATTATGCCTACTAGAAAAACAGTATAGACTTTAGTCAACCAAGAGAGTAGGCCAACTTCAGAAGCTGATGGTTGACAACTGACTATATCCATGTAATTATCCAGCCAATTGAAAGATTAATACATTATGAAAAACACCTCTTTATAGCATTTATAGACTGGGAAAGCTTTTGATTCTTTCAAAAACTTAACAGTGATGAAAGCCTTTCATAGATAAGTAATAAAAGAACCTTAGTACACTTGAAGATATCTGATATACAGGAAATACAGCAATCCTGCAACTTTATGAAGATAGTGAGAAGATTCCGATTGAGTTAGCCAGGGAGACCCCATCTCCTAAATTATTCACAGCTTGCCCTGTTTTTAGAAATTTAGATTGAGGAAAATGTAGGAATTAATATCAATGGGTAATACCTCAACAACATAAGTTTTTGGAGTACATACTTTTATTTAGTAATTCATGGGAGAAATGGCGAAATATGATTCACTTAAATAAAGAAGAAATGTAGGACTAAAAATGAATGAGTAAAATTAAGATAATGTTCAATGAAAATGCAGCGAGACAAATTAAAATTTTAGTATGGGATGGAGATTTTTTGGCTAACTAAATGAGATTATGAAAGGTAAATATCCACTTTCTCTAAAAAGTCTATTTACCACGTCATTTCCCCAAATTTTTGGAGGTAGCAATATAAAGAGAGGTGGAGGGGGCAATTTTTTGTCTCAGCTGCCTGACGAAGGACTCAGCCAAGTTCGGTTTGTACTGCTAGGGTGCTACAGCCGACCCTCTCCCGTTATTATTATTATTATTATTATTATTATTATTATTATTATTATTATTATTATTGTCTATTTTTAGCATTATTATTACAAGCTAAGCTATAACCCTATTTGGAAAAGCTCAGATAAAACTTCATATGCTAACTTCTCTACTGCTCCTATCTTAGGGGTCACAAATGTGGCCTAAGGTAGCTCGCCATTCATTTCTATTTATAGCACGCTCTTTTGTCTCTCACATCTACCATCCTCCTGTCACCTAGGGATTTCCTCACTCCATTCATCCATCCAAACCTAGGTCTTCTTTTTGTACTTCTCCCATCTCCCATCAACTCTTGCATTCATCACCTTCTTAAGATGATGGCCCTTTTCCATCCTTTACATGACCAAACCCCCTCAACCCATTCATATCCACTCTAGCTGCTAATTAATGTCTCACACCTATTCTCTAAAAACAAAGGCATTTAGCAGATGGTCCTATGATTATTAACATATGCATCATAAACTTTCTCTTACCTTGTGGTAGAGAGGGTGTGTGACTGTGGATTCCAGTGGAGTCCTAGCCACTGGAATTTCCAAGCTGGAGATAGCCTGGACTTCTTGAGGTTGATTTAGAAGCACAGAGATTGTAGGAAGTTTATGATCTCTTGGGCTGTTTGAAGACGTTTTGACTTCGTTGCAGCCCAGACTAGCCAGTCATCCAGATACACCATCACCTGAAGGCCTCTGTTCCGAATTTGTTGGACAATGGCCTCAACTAATTTAGGGAAAATCCTTGGAGCTATACTGAGCCCAAAGGGCATAGCCTTGAATACGCAGGCCTTTCTTGCCAGTCAGATACCAAGGTAGGGGGAGAAGTGCCAACCTATCGGAAGATACCAATAGGTGTCTGTAAGATCTATGGAGACGGTGTGGGCCAACTAGGGTAGTAGGGTCCGTATTTGCGAGATAGCATCTAGAACCTAACGTTCAGAAAGAATTTGTTTAGTGGGGACAAATCCAGAATAGTTCAAAGAGTGTTTCAATCTTTCTTGGTCACGCAGAATAGTCGCCCTTGAAAGTTCCTGGATTTTGTGCAGTGAAATGACTCCCTTCCGAAGAAGATCTTGAACATAATCCTCTAATCAGGGGGCTGTGAGTAGAAAGAATCTCTTGAACTGGGGTGGTTTCTGTCTCTATTTCCAGCCTAGCCCTTTTGAGACCATGCTGTGAGCCCAGGGATCAAACTCGCCGTGAACCCTGAAAAGTTGAAGTCGTCCCCCTACTGGAAGCTCCTCATTGTTGTTACAAAGGACTACAACTTCAGTCATCTTGTTTCTACTTCTTCAGCCTCTAGTTCGACCTATTCTTCCAGATCTCCCCCTTATACATACATATATATATATATATATATATATATATATATATATATATATATATATATATATATATATATATATATATATATATATATATATATATATATATATATATATATATGATTAAATTATATATATATATATATATATATATATATATATATATATATATATATATATATATATATATATATATATATATATATGTGTGTGTGTGTGTGTGTATGTGTGTATATATATAATATGCATATGTATGTGTATATATACATATGTATAAATATATTCAACTTTATATATATATATATATATATATATATATATATATATATATATATATATATATATATATATATATATATATATATATATATATATATATATATATATATATATATATATATTTATATATATGTATTTATATATATATATATATATATATATATATATATATATATATATATATATATATATATATATATATATGCGTAAAAATCACAGGAAAACGTGATGCTCAGATGCAGAAGAACCACAGGGAAAATGAAAATACGAAATATACGCTTAAGTCCTGACTAGTTTTGTGATACTTCTTCAGAGGACTGATTTATTGAGAGAGGTTTCTTTACATTTTATAGGGAAAGCAAACGTACGAACATACATATAGAGATTTAGAGAACAATGACACTCCCTTACCAGCTACCTGGGCTTGAGTCAGGTATTAAGTAGGAGGAGTCCCCAAGATCATTAGACACCTGCTAAAAAGGGTCATTTCTAGTGGCTGGTATATTCTTGTTTTTTCTGTTTTACTTTCAGTACAGTTTATTTATATGAAAACACGGTAGCCTCATCTATATAAATACATAAGCAAAACATACACAAACATGCAAATATGTATATATATACATACAGATACACATACATATACATATATACACACATACATATATATATATATATATATATATATATATATATATATATATATATATATATATATATATATATATATATATATATATATATATATACACATACATACATATCCATACATACATATGCATATATACATTTATATATATACAACATTAATATGTAGAAATTACAAATGGAGTGTGTAACCTGGAAAAATTCAGTGATATTTCTGTAGAAGAAGTAAATATTATTAAGGGTATTATATACAGCAATATGAAAAAAACAGTGGTTCCAAATTGCCCAAAAAGATTCAAGAGAGCAATTGCCGAATTGAAGCAAGATAGAAATATTAAACTGACAAAAGCCGATAAATCTGGAACACTGGTAATCTTGAATAAAAATGATTATATAGAAAAAATGGAAAACCTCTTGAGTGATGAAAACACATACATGGAATTAGGAAAAAATCCAATTGAGTTTTTGAATAGTAATTACAACAAAAAAGTGAAAAAGTTACTAAAAGGGAATGAAGATCTGATAAAAAAGGTTTGTACAATATCACCAACATTGCCATATATGTAAGGTACTATTAAAACTCATAAGCCAAATTATCCAGCTAGGCCAATAATTAGCTCTGTAGGTTCAGCAGCATATAAATTATCTAAGTACCTTGTGAATATCCTCAATCCTTTAGTTGGCCCCATTTCATATTCAAATATAAAAAATAATATAGACTTGATTAACAAACTGAATGAAGTACAGATTAACAGCACCTGTAGGCTTGTCAGTTTTGATGTAGTCTCACTATTCACAAAAGTACCTATTGATGACATGTTGGAATTTTTATCTGAAACATTAGATAATAGACAATTGAATCTACCATACTCCAAACACACTTTAATAGAATTAATTAAACTTTGTATAAAAGATTGTAAATTTGAATTCAATGGGAGATTTTATGCACAAACTTTTGGTATGGCTATGGGAAACCCTTTATCCCCAGTATTGAGCAATCTATATATGGAATTTTTTGAAAGCAGAATCTTAAATAACATCATACCTAATAATGTAAAATAGTTTCGATATATTGACGACATAATATGTGTGTGGCCAGGAAATGAAAATTTAGATAACTTTTTTCTTAGATTGAATAGTTTGGTACCATCAATAAATTTCACTATGAAGCTGGAGAATAATTGTACCCTACCTTTTTTGGACTGTCGCATACATATATGTAACAATAGTCTCAAGTTCAGTGTATAGAGAAAGCCAACGAATATCTCGGCATATGTCCATTATTACTCAAACCAAGGCAACAAAGTTAAGAAATCTGTATTTACTTCTATGTTTTTAAGAGCATTTCGAGTCTGCAGCCCTGAATATATTGATGACGAAATAAATGGGATTAGAGCAATAGGTAAAAAACTAAAGTATCCTGAAATTGTGTTAGATGATGCCCTAAGAACAGCAAAAAAGACTTTTCGGTAATGATAACAGAAAAAACTACAACACACAAAATTTACTTGTACTACCTTATTGTAATTCCTTTAAAGAAATTCCCCAACTGTTGAAAAACTTCAATGTAAATGTAGCATTTAAGAGTAAAAATACAATAAAAACAGCCTTAATAAAGAATTCTCCTGACATTACCAAGGGATGTGTATATCGTATTCCATGCAATGCTTGTGAAAAATACTATATTGGTCAAACTGGTAAAGCCCTAGAAAAGAGAACTGAACAACATAAGAAAAGTGTCAGGTATGCTCAAGATAATAATGCACTCTTTGCTCACGTTAGAGATAAAAATCATCCTATTAATTAGTCAGGTGCAAAGAAATTGGTTCATTCAAATAACTTAGTGGAAAGAAACACCATAGAGTCCAGTTTCATAAAAGAAACCTTTGAAAACAACTTGAATATTGGTCATGGAATGTATAAACTCGACGCCTTTATATGTAGAGATTTGTAAGCTATATAAAAAAACATTAAACACTTAATGTAGAATTGAATGCATTGTGAATAATTAACGTTGCTGTTAAATTAATATTTAGACCTAAGCTACCATTCATTAAAGGAAACAATTATTTTATATAGTATGCACAAGTATATTGGCACTATATAGCGTTATGCTAGATATAAGTATTGATATATACATGATTATATGTTTATGATATTAATGTTGTATATATATAAATGTATATATGCATATGTATGTATGGATAAATATATATATATATATATATATATATATATATATATATATATATATATATATGTATATATATATATATATATATATATATATATATATATATATATATATATATATATATATATATATATGTGTGTGTGTGTGTGTGTGTGTGTGTATATATGTATATATGTATATGTATGTGTATCTGTATGTATATATATATATATATATATATATATATATATATATATATATATATATATATATATATATATATATTTGTATGTTTGTGTATGTTTTGCTTATGTATTTATATATATAAATATAAATAAACTGTACTGAAAGTAAAAAAGAAAAAACAAGAATATACTCGCCACTAAAAATTACTCTTTTTAGCAGGTGTCTAATGAGCTTGGGGACTCCTCTTACTTAATACCTGACTCAAGCCCAGGTAGCTGGTAAGGGAGTGTCATTGTTCTCTAAATCTCTATATGTATGTTCGTACGTTTGCTTTCCCTATAAAATATAAAAAAACCTCTCTCAATAAATCAGTCCTCTGAAGAAGTATCACGAAACTAGTCAGGACTTAAGTGTATATTTCGTATTTTCATTTTCCCTGTGGTTCTTCTGCTTATATATATATATATATATATATATATATATATATATATATATATATATATATATATATATATATATATATATATATATATATATATATATATATATATATATATATATATATATATATATATATATATATATATATATATATATATATGTAATAAATGAAATAGTTAGTTATTACATGTTTAAAACACATGACGTAATATGTCATTGTGGATGAAGATGCTAGCGTGAGGTTTGCTGTAGTCAGATAAAATCATAAACAGGATGTATTTTGCATCCCTAGGCAATGTAACATTTTTCTGAAACATCAACACAAATGCATACCGTGTGAAAGATTGTGTCGTCACCGGATGCAGGTGTCTTCCGAGAGACAAATGTAAAGTTTACATATTGTGTTTAAATGCTTAGACAACTAAACATACGATATCTGTGATATCGATAATTTAGGCAGTTCATATCTATACTTCACCTGAATTGGTCATCCGACCAAACCAGCTACAATCCTGTGATGGAGATGTTTAACACTGTTGTTTTTAGAGAATAAACCATTTTTAAAGTTATCATGATGAACTTTATTTCAAGACTCAACATCTCAAACAACACATACTGAATGTGGGTTAATAACAGTAGCACACTAATAAATGGTGGCAGCGCTTAAACTCTAAGAATCAGAGAAAGATCTTCAAGAAATTAATAATAATACTCTAAGAATTAGAGGAAGATCTTCAAGAAATAAAAAATAAAGCTGTAAAAACCAGAGAAAGATCTTCAAGAAATCAACGTTAATGAATCTACAATATCGACTACGTAACATAGTCCATCTAAGTCTACAACATTTGATGAATGTTATACATACAAACTGATGAACTGGATCTTCAATCAACATCCTAGGAAACCCAAGGACTGACGTTCAACGCTTACAAAACATATCCAGGAAGCACTATATTCAACGGAAACTCGGACGAAACATCGCTAACAAACATCAAGAGAGAGAGAGGATGTGACGACATCACACAGAACCATATATAAGCTAAGTACAATTTTCAAATTCATTTCAGTTTGGGCAGTGAAGTGTAGTTACCACGAGTCGTTAGTCGATTATTACTGGGGTGAGTGGTTTGCTAATCTTTTATTTTCCTCTCTTTGTGCTAATTCCTTTTTCTTTCAGAAATTTACGGGAAATATCTTTGTGTTCCGTTTTCTTTCAGAAATTCTCGGGAAATGTCTTGGGATTAATAACATTGTTTTGGGGAATTTTATTATAATCTTTGTCAGTGGGTACTTATGCGTTTACGCAATGGACGTCTATTGGGGTGAAGAAGCCTTGGATGTAGTATTAACGTTAAGAAATACACTTAATCAAGCCACTATGAATCGGCTTAATGTTATTGAGAGAGCAGCTCTCATAGCTGATACGCTTAATGAATATCAGGATATTTTAGGTAATTCCACTTGGGTTACTAGAGATAACATCTTCGTGAAAGATTTTTTACGATTAATGTGTTTAACTTGCATGACACTTATGTTGCCTGAAGCTTTAGTGCGGTGTTTTGATAAAAAGTTAACGCCTGCAAGTACGGAATTGGATGTATATAAACAGATAAAAAAACACATAGCTAAGTGTCCAGATCTCGATCCCGTGTTAACTCAAGTTTTTGCAAAGAATGAAACAAAGCCACAAACAGTGAACGTAGTTAATAATTGTCAAGTAGCGGGAATGACGTGTTATAATTGCAAACGTCAAGGTCACTTAAGCGCGGACTGCAGAACGAAATTCTGTTCAATACATAATAGTTCGACTCATTCGTACAATCAATGTTACTCGCGTAAGACACAACAGAATCCCAGAAATACACAGTCAATTCCACAGTCAGTTCCATATGGAAATAAAAAGAAAAATCCTCATTTTAACAATAAGAAGAAACAACCAAATGTCAATGCAGTTCAGAGTCCGAAACAAACAAATACTTCTTCGAATATCGCTGAGCCTGGGTCGTCAAACCAGACCTCGCAAGGTCAGACTAATTTTCAGAATGTGCAGAGCAAAGCAAATACCACATAGTTAACTCCAGTGGGGAAGAGAGTGATGTTGGGTCAAGGTCATTCATGTCAACATCAGTAGTATTGAATAATCAATTTTATGTTTTATCAGATAATTGTGAGGCAATAGATTTTCCTATGAAACACACGGCCGAATTAAGTAAAACAGTGCATGCTCCCGTAGATTTGCAACGAATTCATACAATAATAAGCCAAAATGAGTTACGACCAACCTTATATGCTGTAAATTTAGAACACAAATTTTTTACGTTATTTTTTTACTCTGGTAGTCCACGTAATATCATGGATTTGAGGACACATCATTTGTTGTTTTCGAACTTTCCAATTGAAAAATCCGGAGTTAGAGTCTCGGGTATAGGAAATAATGAATTAAATGTCATAGGCATAACTCATGTTCAATTCAAAGTCGGTAAACGCACGTTAGCCAATACATTTGTTGTTGTACAAAACATTGATATGTATCCAGCTGTAATTATAGGATACCCATCTATGGGAAATCAAAACATTATCTTAGCCCCTGCCAAGCACGGCGTATATATCAAAGGGAAATTCTATAAGTCTTCTAATACCTTAAAATCAGTTTTGGATAAAAAGGAGACGACAAATGTAACCGTAACGTACGTTGAAGAACCAATAACTTGTCTCACTAATAAAGAAATAATATACGCGACCCAGCAGAATTCTCGTTCACCCGTAATATCATCTTGCACGCAATCTATCGAGCCAAACGTACCTTCGAATTTAATAGTGCAAATAAAGAAAACATTACCGGGATCTGAAATATTAATCCTTTCCGACACTTTGAAAACTAACGGATTGTCTGTCACACAAGCTATTTATACAGTATTCTCACATCAACAATGTAATATTGAAGTCTGTACTCATTTAAATAACACTTTAGTAATTCACAAAAATCAACATATCTTGGATGTAGAAGTTTATAAACATTGTATTCTTACCGTTGCGGAAATCAATCACTCTCAATCAGTTGCGGATGAATCCCATTTGCAATCTATTAAAAATAAAATCAATGAAGACATTCAAGACGAAGAAATTCAGCAGCAAATTTTTGGACTTTTAACTGAATATCATGATGTTTTTTCCACTACGGATGGATCCTTAGGAAAAACAGATGTGATCGAGCATCAAATAAGGTTAAAGGACAAGCAGAAAATTATCTATGTACCCTCGTACAGACTCCCTATGAAATTCCAGAATGAAATAAATGATGAAGTAGGTAAAATGCTAGAAAAAGGAGTCATTAGGAAATCAAACGGCCCTTATAATTTTCTATTAATAGTTGTACCGAAAAAAGATCGAACATGGCGTATCTACGTCGACTTCCGTCGTCTAAACGAGGAGACGATCCCTGATCGATTCCCAGTGCCATGTACTGACGATATTTTGTCTTTGTTACGTCAGAATAAATATTTTACCAGTTTGGACTTACTTAAAGGCTTTCACCAGATATCATTAGAAAAAGAAGATAGTATCCCATACACAGCCTTCAGCACAGCCAGGGGACATTATGAGTTTTTACGGATGCCTTTTGGTTTACGTTGTGCTCCTATAACATTTACAAGAATGATTAACATAGTGTTTGGAGACTTGTTAGGGGATATATTGCATGCCTATATGGATGATCTTGTAATCTTTTCCAACACCTTAGAAGAACATCTACGTAAGTTAGAACTAGTACTACAGAGATTAAGACAACATAACTTAAGGGTAAAGATTAGTAAGTGTGAATTTTTCAAAACAGAATTAATATATTTGGGTTTCATGGTGTGAAGCCATGGTCTTAAAGTAGTCCATGATAAGGTGTCGGCTATACGTAATTTCCTCATACCTACTAATGTCAAGGGAATACAGCAATTTCTGGGTTGTAGTGGATATTACAGGCGTTTTATACGCAACTATTCAATAATAGCCGCTCCTTTAACTGATCTTACGAAGAAGGGCGTAAATTTCATATGGTCTGAGCATCATCAACAGGCGTTTAATACCTTGAAAGATGAACTGTGTAGTTATCCTATCTTAAAATTTCCTGACTTCGGTAAGGAATTCTTCATTGCAACAGACACCTCAGACTTAGGAGTAGGAGGGGTATTGCTTCAGCAATATGATAAACAATTTTTCCCGATAGCTTTTTATTCTCGAAAATTGAGAACTTCCGAAAGTAAGTATGCAGTAATAGACAAGGAAGTGCTAGCTATTGTTAATTCACTAGTGCATTTTAAGTTCATAATTTACGGTTATCCCGTTAAGGTTCATACTGACCATAAACCACTAACCGAGTTCTTTAAAGGCTTCAACCACAGCCCTAAACGAACTCGGTGGCATTTGATCATTCAAGATTTTGGCGCAAGAATCGGGTATTTACCTGGGAAAGCAAATATCATTGCGGATGCATTATCACGCAACCCCGTGTCATCTTGTACGGAGCCTTTAGCGGAATTAATAGATATATCAACATCCATGCGTATTGTTAAAACGATATCTGAACAAGAAGATTTAGGCTGGAGCGCTGAATTATTACAGACTGAGCAAAGAAAAGATCAGAAAATAGAAACAATTATAAATGCTTTGAAAGGCAATCATAAGGAAAAGGGATATATAAAGTATAAGCAGCAGAATTATATAATCAAAGACAATATTCTGTGTAGGACTGTGACAAGGAAAACCCGCAATACACCACATGTAACTAACGACCAGGTAGTAGTACCAATCTCACTTATTTCCACTGTCCTGAATTGGTTGCATTCAAATCCATTACATTGACACCCGGGGTTCTCATTAATGTCACAGAAAGCCAAATCATTGTTTTATTAGCATACGATGCTTACAGATATAAAAAGACACATAGCTAATTGTCGCACATGTCAGGAAAACAAAGGGCACACGAAAACACCTGTCAGCCTAGGGGCTTATCCCGTGCCCATTCAACCCTTTGAAAGAATACATTTAGATTTGTTAACAGGATTTTAAGAGTCAGACAGAGGAAATAAGCACCTCTTAGTAATTATAGATGCTTTAACTCGATATACAGAACTAATAGCGCTTAAAACTAAAACTGCGATTGAATGCGCTAGGAAGTTTTACGAGTGTTACATTTGTAAACATGGAATTCCACACATGATAATCTCAGACTCGGGTGGTGAATTTAATAATCACTTTCTTACCTCATTGTGTGAATTCCTTAGCATAAAGAAAATAAATACCATGATATATCACCCAGAGTCGAATGGGCTGGTGGAAAGAGCAAATAGGAAGATTTTAAATATATTAAGAGT
>NC_090738.1:55553802-55556302 GCF_036898095.1 Palaemon carinicauda
CTCACTCTTGCGTTATTCATTCTTTCTTTTACACCATCTAACGAAAAACCACACACACTATAAGTATCATTCATACTCAGCCAGGTTTCATCTGTATCAATACATTTATCTTCCACACTCACTTGCACACTTACACCCTTGTCATACTTATTCGTATTCTTACCTATACCTATAAATTTCCCTTGTACTTTCTCCTCACTTAAAACTTTCAAACACCTCTTTTTCCTATATTCAACTAACACTAATTGTTTACTTTCTAGCCCTAACTTCTCGTGCATACTAGGTTCATACTTACTCATTTCCAACCAATTATTCATCCCATTCTCACAAACATTGATCCTATTCCTTCTACACACACAGGAGGACTCACCCAGTTGAACCCACTTACACTCTAGTTTCCCGAACATCATGGCTGACTTAATCCCTTCTTCCTACATACTCTAGCTACATGCCCATCTACACCACATTCAGTACACTTACCATTCTCCTAGCCTAGCTAAAAGTAAACAAACAACCTCATTTATACCAACAGTCTTTTCTCACAACAAACAATCGATACACTAACTACCCCCCTCTCTCTCTCTCTCTCTCTCTCTCTCTCTCTCTCTCTCTCTCTCTCTCTCTCTCTCTCTCTCTCTCTCTCTCAGGATTTGGCAAACAAAAAATAGATAAAAATAAAACAAAAATTAATCCTCCACATTTCTCCTCCCTTACTTTGCCAAATCCTTCTCACACAACACTTACATTATTTTTTTTCATTACCCAGTCGCAGTCGGGAACGGGACCTCTACACCGAGTAACTGGGCCTCCGTATATTCTCTCACTCACTTCTGCCTTATCACCATCATTCGCTATATTAACACTATTCCTATCTAAATCCCTATCATCTAATATATCATGTACAATCCTGTCTACCTCGTTCTCATCTGACCGTAAAATTACACTCATTTCTGTGAACAGTTCATCCATTTCACCAAAAACATTCTCAACTTTAGCAAAAGATTCATTCATGCTACTTTTCATTCTCCTATCTCTCACTCCTTGCACATTCTAGCATAATGACCATCCTTACCACAATTACCACAAATCACATTCATACGATTACTACGACATCCACTCGCTATGTGCCCAGTCATACCACACCGATAACATTTTACCCCTTTCTCTTTCTTGCACTCTCTAATTCTATGCCATACCTCACCACATCCAAAACAAGCACCTAGAGCCCATTTACATTCATTCTTCTTATGTCCTATTTTCCCACATCTATAACACTTCTCTTCACGGATACAACTACCAGACCTACCTCGCTGCGCACTGGCACTCCTATCCCTCCAAACCTGATTCCCTTGCCTAAACCCATCATTTATCCTTATAGGCATTCCAACATTACTCGCCCTAATACTCCTATCTACTACACTATCAGCTACCCTCATCGGTCCTCTTATAACAGCATTTCTAAAACTAACAAATTCTGGCACACTTTCCTCCATTCCAGTTCTTACACTAACAGATTTGCTTTCTTTCATACACCTATCCAACTCGTAATCCTCAACTATCTCTAAAATATCATCCCATGTCAGTCTTTCTTTCGTCCACCTCATTTTCTCCTTCCGTTTCAAATTAATAAACTCAGCAACATTCTCAGGTACAGTAGCCAAAAACTTCTTCATTAATTCCTTCCTTATTCTCATTTATGTCTTCATCCCCATACTTCTTCCTAGCTAACGTTTCCAACCTACATACATACATAGATATCGCTTCTCCTACATTCATCCGTGCCTCATCAAAATCATTCTTACGCTTATACCTAACACTCCCTTTCATACGTTTCACCTGCTCAATTATTCTCTTTTTCACACTTTCATAATCAACGTAACATACACTCATTATCACACCATACATCGTCAACAAATACCCACTCAAATATTCTCCTAACTCCCTAGCCCAAACTCTCTTACTATCACCATACTTATCCTGACAATACCTCTCATACTCCTTGAAAAACTCGTATACATCCCTACTACTATGCTCATTGAACCTTTCACACCGAGGTACCTCTCTCATAAACACAGTCTTACACACATTACGTTCATTCTCACTGCTATCATCACTGCTACCTTCCTTCTTGTTTCCTTCTTCATTTGAATACAAAGAATCTAATTCCACACTCATACTCCTTTCCTTGATTATACTCTTCCTAGCCCTTTTCTTACTCACCACTTTCACCCACTCACGATCATCCTTGCTATCATCCTGACACTTTTTCTTCTCTTTCTTCACATCACTTTTACCTTTCTTCTCATTCTTCTTATCACATTTCTGTTCATCCTTACTATGCCTAATTCCCTTATCTTCAATCTCACTATCACTATTACTATCACTATCACTTCCTTTCCCATTATCACTTACCTTAGCCTTCTCTTCCACTATCAACCCATTACCCGAAGCCGAGGACACTCCTCCGACTGCACCTTCACCCATTAAAATTTTCATCATC
>NC_090738.1:55563802-55578802 GCF_036898095.1 Palaemon carinicauda
ATCCATTAAAAACACCAAAGGTATGACATCAAATAGACATGTTCTGTCTGTTGATATTTCAGATCAACAAAAAACAGATTTAAATTAATAAAAAATGGAAGTTAAGGTCCACCATTCCCCTCAAGAGATAGGTAAAAAGAACATTGTAAAGGCTGATGTAAAACCTAACTTATCAAGACCCACTCTTAAGAAGCCGTCAGAATATATTGTTAAATCAAAACCTGTCAATTGGAAGGCCTCATCCAAGATGTCTTCTAGAAAATAATATAGTTTTCTCCTCCATTTTGCAATGGAATTGTCAGGGGTTTAAGGGCCAAATGTAAAGAACTTAAGATCATCATTCATGAATACTCCCCTTTATTGTTTCTCTTCAGGAGAGCAAGCTTGATGCTAACATTCCTTGTCTTCGAGAGTATGTTAGCTACAGGACACCATATGATCAACAAAAAGGGAGCCATGGCGGAAGTCTTACATATGTTCGCCAAGATGTTCCCCAAATATCCTTGTCTATCTTTACCTATCTGCAGGCACTGGGTGTACAAATTGATGCAAAGAGAAAATACACAATTTGCTGTTTATGTGCCCCCAAATAACAACATCTCGTATAATGATTTAGTAGAGGTGATCCAACAACTCCCTCAACCTTTTTTCTTGTTGGGGGGATTTTAATAGTGGACATCATTCATTGGGCGAAACTTTATATCTCCAATTGTGGAAAATGAAGATGTGGGATTATTTAAAAAGGGAGAACCCACACACTTGCATTTCAGACATGTACCTTGTCATGTATACCCCTATCAATTGCAAGCTCAAATTGCCTTCATGATTTCGATTGGAGGACATCAGATGATTGGTATACTAGTGATTATACACCAATCATTATAAACACCAACAATGGTCCACCTTTACAGAGATCACTACGATGGATTCTTGACAAGGCAGACTGGGATAGATTTCATGAGCTAAACGAAGTTGAAGGGAATGCAGAGCAGTTTGAGAATATTGATGATGCCATAGACTTGCTGAATGGAACCCTCCATACAACAGGAGTCAATTCAATACCCAAAAACAACAGTGATATTCAAACGACGACCAGTCCCATGGTGGTCTTCAGAACTAACTACCCTGCACAGAGCCACATCTCAATTTAACTAGATTGCGCAGACGCCTCACCGAGGAGAATTTAATTATACACAAGATATGTAGAGCACAGTTCCGTTGTGCCATGAAAGAAGCTAGGCGCCAGTCTTGGGTGTCGTTTGTTTCCTCCATTAACTGTAGAACATCACCATCTTCTGTGTGGAGAAAAGTTAAAATGATAGAAGGCTAATACACCCCAAACCCATCACCAGTGTTGAAAGATAATGGACAGCATATGACCTCAGCAACTGAGGTTAGCAATGCCCTGGCTGATCATTTCTCAAATGTATTATGCAAGTATGAAGCAGCTCTTGGTCACCAGCATTGGAGCATTGAAGAAAAGAAATTTCAAAATTGACAACAGGAAGGGAAGAGTCATACAATCCCCCTTTTACTGATAGAGAATTTGACTCCGCACTTGCTACATGTAATGATACAGCCCCTGAACCAGATGAAATTCCATATGCAATGATTAAACATGTACCTGTTAATACCAATATCTTTATTTTAAGCATTGTTAACTGAATATTGGATGATCATAGTTATCCAAGTGTTTGGGAACCAGCTATTATTTCAGCCTTTTTAAATCCCAGTAAGCATAAGTTTTTAACTGCAAACTATCGCCCAATTGCATTGACATCGTGTTTATGTAAGATCATTAGGAAGATGGTAAATGCAGGACTTGAATGGTAGCTGGAAAAGAAGGGTATTTTATCACATATCCAGTGTGGATTTAGAAAAATGCACTCAACGACTGATGTGTTGATACGACTTGAGTCCTCTATTTGTGAACCCTTTGCTTCAAGATAGCACCATGTAAGTCTTTTTTATTTTTTTTGTCTTTAAAAGGCATAAGATACTGCATGGAGATATGATATACTTTAGACCATTCATAATTATAGATTTTGAGGAGAGCTACCATTGTTCATTTAATCATTTATTTCACAGAGATTTTTTCAAGTGAGAGTGGGGGAAACTATATCAGAGACAAAATATCATGAAGGAGCTCCCCTGAGTAGTGTGCTAAGCGTTACTCTATTTACACTAGCAATTAATGGAATATCCTCTGTCATTCCTCAAGATATTATCTCAACACTATTTGCAGATCATCTCTCCATATCATTTGCTGGAGTTAGAAGGGTAATTGTTGAGAGAAAACTACAACTCGCAAAATAATTCATTGGTCAGATATAGATGGGTTTACGTTTTTGATAAGGAAAACTACTGTTGTCTATTTTTGTTGTATTTGGGGAGTACATCCAGACCCCGATATGTACAATAAAGGTCAATCGATTCTATGTGCAAGTGAATCAAGGTTTTCAACCTTGATATTTGATTGTAAGTTGACATGGGTTCCTAACAAAAGGCATTAAAAGCAAGGTGCCTTGATGCCATGAAGCTTTTAAAGTTATACTAGGCTTTAATTTTTTTCACAAATTAGTTATAGGTGTGATATATATTCCTTAGCTAACCCATGTCGACTAAAGATTTTAGACTTTGTACGCCATACTGGCATCAGATTGGCAACTGAAGCATTTAGAACTTTGCCTATTCCTAGCTTCCTTGTTTGCAATCGAAAATAACCATTAGACCTTCACTGAAAGTTTTCTATTATTCGGTATTGGTTTAGGTAGCAGACTTCATAATCCTTTAGTCTGTCAGACTCCCAGCTTTGTGAAGCACTCAACATACTTTGAAATGTACCCAAAATCCCCTCAACCATATGGTTTTAGGGTAAAACAATTGATAGACAGTCTTGGTACAGTTACAAGTAAGGTGCTTCCATTTGAAGTATCATCAACGACTCCATGGAAATTACCAGAGGTATCTTTCTGTAAGTATTTTATTGGAGTTAAAAAGAATATGACCGACATAGAAGCCATATCTCTTTTTATGGAACATGTTGCAGAATATAAGAAAAAACTTTTATATATATTGATGGCTTCAAATCTGATGTTGAAGTTGGATTTGGAGTATATAGTAATGATTTTAGTTTTAAAGGTGCTCTTCCTTCAACCGCTTCCATATTTACGGTCAAACTATACGGCAAAGTAACCGCTATTGAGAAAATAGCGTTACAACACAAGGGCAATTTTACAATTCTTGATGATGCAAGAAGTGTCCTACAAGCTTTAGAAGTTTTTAATTCCAAAAATCCTTTAGTTTTGAATATTTTAGAGTAGCTTTTAACTATTGGTACGAAAGGTATAACAGTTCGATTTTGTTGGGTTCCAGCACACGTAAGTGTGTCTAAATATAAGAAGGCTGATTCATTAGCCAAGAATGCTGCAACGAGTTGCTACCAAGATGGTATCTCATTCTCAGTATTGATTTTTTATCAACAATTAAAAAAATTTATCAATAATAATTGGCAATGGCATTGGGATGGTCTACTTGAAAATAAGACGATAGAAGTAAGTAATGTTATATCTCTTTGGAGGTATAAAGTGATGCCGTGAAAGTGGAGACTACTCTTTGTCGTCTCTGTATTAGTTACACTCGGCTGACACACAAGTTTTCGCTGGCTGACCAACATCAACCATATTGCATCGACTGTTAGGTACCATTGACAGTGAGGCATTTGTTGACCGAATGCCCACAAACAGTAGTGAAAGAAATAGATATCTCTTTGAAGCTCGAGGTGAGGATGACAGATTCATCCTTGCCAAGATTCTTGGATATGATGTGCCCTACCATGCTAGTTGTACTTTTAGCTTTATTTCAGAAGCAGATCTTATGAAAGATATTTAACTTTTAGAATGACCCCTTTTGGTTTTATGGTTTTAATTGAATATTCTTTTATTTACTGCCTATTTACAATAAACTATATCAACGTCAATGACCTTAGATGTCAGGATGCCAGACAACCTCAAATCAATCAATCAATCAATCCATCTCGTCCACTACACTGTACAATAGTTTTGTTAATGTTGTATTCTTTTGTTGTAATCCTATCAGCTTTTTCCTACTCACTTGTCCCACTTCTAAGGCTGTGTTTTTTATTTTTCCCAGGTCCATCTCTTCTTTGTTGTCTTGTCCAGTCATCCGTTGTTCCTCTTTGCTCGGGTTACTCGGGGGTTCTCCCTTTGCGTACCATCAAGGGAATCCTCTTCATAAAACAGATCTTCCTAGTTCATCGCTAATTCAAATTCTTCTTCTTCTTCAGCAGCCACTTTCTTCATCATACTCCTAGTCATCACTCAATTAGGAAACTGATACGGTTAATCCTTCTCGAGTTCAGTCATAGGACTATACTTTAATAGGTTCTCTGTTATAATGGGACAGGGCACAAATGCACTCCACCAACCTCATTACCCAACAGGATGTCTACTCTTTCGACTGCCATTGAATCCTTTATCGCAAAATCAATATTACCCGTTAGTAACTCGCATGATAGCTTCAAAAGGCAAATAGGGGTAACCTCCTCACCTCCTATTCCTTTCAAAATAACCGAGTCTCTTTTGAGAGACTGTTCCACCAACGGGTGTACTCTTCGTACCACCACACTATGGTTACAACCTGTGTCACGCAATATCCTGACCGTTTGCTCACTTCAATCTATTGCTGCTAACATACCTTCCTAAATATATTGCTTAAAGGTATGCAGGCTGTTTGGGTTTGTCCTGTTCGTCATGTATACATTAGCTGGTTTATTTTCTTTTTCGACTTTTCCTGATTGTGTCTTCGTTTTCGCATTCTGTGAAATTGAACTATCCTTAATCACTTGGGCGACTGCTTTCAGTTGGTTTGACCAACATTCCTTACTGATATGGCCTCTCTTTTCACACCTGCACGTCTTTCATGATAATTGAAGGAGATCAATTAGACGATTGGTGCTGAGCTACTATCGCATTCTGCTTAGGAACAGTATCTGTGCTACTTCCGCTGTAGCCATTGAACTTGATCACATAGATATTACTGAATTGGTTTCCATGGTTCAGCGAATACTTGACATTTGGTCGGAACAACAGTTGAAATTTCATGCCCGAGGAGGATTTATCAAGTTTCTTCACCTGTCTCTCTTTCAAGTATGCATGAATATGCTCAGGAATTCATCGTAGATGCTGTTCTAGTATTATCAATTCTTCTAAATCAGCCATCTTCCTCACGTTAGCAGCTTCGGCCCATCTCTTACAACATCATTGTCCCAGAATTTTTTATTATGATATTCAGGGGTCATCTGATACACTTGCAGCACGCTCCTTTTCACTTCTTGATACTCCTTCCTCTGTTCCTGAGGTAAGGAAAGGTATGCACTGAGACCTTTCCCAATCAATAAACTCTGCAATAACACAGACCATTTATCTTCTGGCCATTTCATTGTCGATGCGACCGTTTTAAAATGATCAAAGAACTCATCTGAAGCCTCTTCTGTACATCTTGGAATTAACCTCTGGGCATCCGACGCATTAAATACAGGTCCGTGCTTAGCAGGGGTCCTCTCTATCTGCGTTCTCAACTGTGCAGGGGCATTCAACAGTTCTAACTCACTTGCATGCCTCACTTCTTCTATATCTTTTTCTTCCTGTCTTCTCTCTTTTTCTTCTAGTCTTCCCATTTCCCTGCTTCCATATCTCTCGTATGTCTTGCAATCTCTCGGGCTCCTTCTCATTCTTTTTCTTCTCATTTTGCCTCTCATTCTTCCCGTCTTGCTTCCATTTCCTTCACATGTCGTTTTTCTTCTCTTCTTCTTCTCGCCTTGCTTCCATTTCTTTCCATCTTCTCTCTTTATCTTCTTCTTGCCTTGCTTCCATTTCTTCCCGTCTTCTGTCTCTTCCTTCTCGTTCTGCCCTCATCTTCAACTTAAGAAAATTCTCCTCCGCTGCAATTCATCGAATCTTAGCATCAATATCCCTATCTGCTTTCATGCCTTCAGTTTGTGGGTCAACTAGTCCAGGCTTCGTATTAAAAATTCTTCCTCAGCTTCCTCCTACAGTTCACTAGCTGCTACAATATTCTCTTCCAACAACTTTCCCTCTTAATGAGAAAATGCCTTGATGAAGTCATTGAGCTTCAGCACGGCATATCATTCCCACGCTGAAGCTTAGTGACAGTCAAGAGGGCTCTCAAGCTTGAGGAAATTGCTCCCCAATTGGAATCTCTCTCTCTCTCTCTCTCTCTCTCTCTCTCTCTCTCTCTCTCTCTCTCTCTCTCTCTCTCTCTCTCTCTCTCTCTCATCTTTTTCTTCCTCTTAATATTGCTTAAACCTTCTCCTAATTTTATAGACTTTCTTTTGTGTTGCTGTCCCAAATCTATGATAAAAATGTCCCAGATGTATGTGCATATATCATATATATATATATATATATATATATATATATATATATATATATATATATATATATATATATATATATATATATATATATATATATATATATATATATATATATATATATATATATATATGTGTGTGTGTGTATGTATATATATATATATTTATATTTTTTTTGACGTGGATGCTTCTACATTCATTATAGCCGCTGCCGTGGATGTTTCTACAGCCTTTATTGCTTCCTGTTTCGATAAATTGGAGGAGGCTTCACAGTTAGGAGTTATTTGCATTCAAAACTATATATGAGAGAATTGGATGATCTCAGCCATCCCAAAGATGGTTTGGACCTTTTTGGTGGAACAATTCTCAAATGTTGGGTCTTTGGAATCCAGGGTGGTCCAATGCTTTAGGGTAGGACTCTCGGCTTTTGGCTGGAAGCCCATCAATACAGATATGAGGAGGCTGATTCCATAGTTTCTTGGTTTCGGTCCTAAGAGGCATGTTCAGCTTTCACCTGTGCATCTATATCTGTTTTGGTGTTATCCTTCGGGTAGAGTATGGAGTGGACCATCAGAAGTAAACCCTCATTGTGCCGATAGTGGAGAATACAAATTTCCTATCTGACGTATGATGCCTCAATATTTTCGATCAGGTAAATCTAACTAATCAACCTCTATCTCGACCCCTGCTTTATGGAATTTTCGAATAACGAATCCCCATCCCCTAGATACGGTAACTCTTCCCCGGCACTGTTGATGACCTCTGCTAATTAAATAAAATTCTGTTAACGACCTTTAAACTAAAAAGGATCACTCCACTGAAGTTGAAAATCTAGTAATTGGGTTAATACAAGGAAACTGCGAATCCTTCATGTTTTTCAAATCCCATTAGAGACAAACTATGATGATGAATATAGAGCATTTGAGTGCTATGGATTGATAGAGGAAATAAGGATAAGACTCGGAGATGATAAATGGGACTCGTGGATATCTTTTGATAGTCAAGACGAAGCGTTTAATGCCGTTTGTAATACTAGCAGTCTTAACATTAACAACTTAATATCATGGGAGCTTTTTGTGATAAGGTCCCAAAGGAATTAGATGTATACAAACCTGCTGATTGGTTTGGAAAAGACATGCCTTTACAGAGAAAGCTAAAGCCACCAATGTGGCTTGTAGCTGAACCTAAAGGGATAATAGGGAATTATTTTAAAATAAGTAAGTAGATTAAAAAAAGAAAAAAAGTGGAATCATTGTACCTGGAGATATATCTCGTTTTAGAAATAATTGTTTTCTCATCCATGCCAAACCCTCGACGCAGTCTGCAATACTATCTAACTTACAGACAAGCAATGATGAAATTACATTAGAAATGAAACCTCATCTAAATTCTAGTTTTGGAAGGGGAGAGGTCTTTAACAAAAACCTGTACGAATTTACAGAGGAGGAGATACTTTCCATGTGTTCAGTAAATGTATGTAAAGTGCATAAGGTTACTTTGCAGGAGGCTGATGTACCTTTCCATATTGTTGCTGAAAATAAAAGGATTAAAGTTCGTCCTTTCAAGCAAAAGCCCCTGCAATGCTTTAATTGTTTTATTGTTGGACACCTATCTAAAAGTTTGCTAAAAGGAAAAAAAATTATTGTGGCATTTGCTCCAAATCTTATCATGGAAATTGTACACTAGAGGCCAGGTTTTTAAACTGCAGTTTGAATCATAAATCAACTGATAGGAGATGTGAACTGTATAAGTTAGAGGAAACTGTCCTAAACAAATCAAGTTTAGAACACATAAGTGTGGGACAGGCAAAATGACTGTTGAATAAATTATCAAGCTGTGGAAAGGCTTTAAAATCAAAGGGAAAATTACCACAGGAAATATCAAACCGTCTTAGCACTGCCAGTAGTTATAAGAAAAGAAATACAACTTCTAGTAATAAAATACTGCATGCCGAGGTAAATATGTTGCCTTCTGAGGCTCTGCCACGGTATACTAAAACTGGGCCATTGCCCATTTCTGCACAGCCTTTGTACCCTATTACTAACAATAGTACTAACCTCTCTCATTCCATGTCCTTGCGTGATTTCATGGAGATTCCACCTGAAACCAAGTTACCAGGTGTACCTGTAGTTGGGAAGGTGGAAAAACTTAATAGCTCACCACTTATTAATCAGAAAAGAGAGAGACCTCCACCTCTCTCTCCCCCTTCCATAAGAAATATAAAAATTATGATGTCAAATAAATGTGATGTTTTGTCTGTTGATGTTTCTGATAAACCGGAAATCTATTTAAATAAATCGGAAATTCAAGTTGAGGTCCACCATCCACCTCAACAATTAGATCATAAAGACAAAAAGAAAATAAAAAATGCAAAACCCAATCTATCTAGACACTCTTTAACAAAAACCACCTGGAAATAGTGTTAGATCAAAAACTCTTAATGGAAAGGCTCCATTCAAGTAATCTACCAAAATATAAACCATAGCTTTTTCCTCCATTTTGATATGGAATTGTTAGGGTTTAAGGGTCAAATATGAAGAACTTAAGCTCCCTCCCCCATAATTATATGTCTACAGGAGAGCAAGCTTGATCACAATGCTCCTTGTCCTCGCGAATATTTAAGTTATAGGACACCAAATGATCACCAAGTGAGAGAGCCATGGCGACAGTCTCATATACATTCTTCGAGATGTTCCCCAAATATCTTTGCCTATTCGTACACCTCTGCACGCAGTGGTTGTACAGATTGATGTAGGGAGAAAATATAAAATTGTTTCTCCGTACTTTCCTCCAAATGGTAGCATCATATATGATAACTTAGTAGAGGTTGTTCAACAACTTCCTCAATCATTTCTTTTACTTAGAGATTTTGATAGTAGAGATCCTTTATAGGGTGATGTTTTAGCAAACACGAGGGCAAATATCATATCATCAATTGTGGAAAAGGAAGATGTGGGACTCCAGAATATAGGAGAGTCAACAAACTTTCATGTCCATACAGTTGCCTTGTTTTGTATTGACCTATCAATTGTAAGCTCTAATTGCCTTCTCGATTTTGTTTGCGGGACATTAGATTATTAGCATACTAGTGATCATGCACCATACATTATAATCACCAAAAATGGTCCACCTATCTAAAAGTCGCTGTGAAGGAATTTTGACAAGGGTGACTGGGATAAATTTTGTGGGCTAAGGGAAATTAAGGGGGATGCAGGACAGTTTGAAAATATTGATGATGCCCTAGACTTACTGAAAGGAGCTCTCAATATAGCAGGAGTCAATTCCATTCCCAGAACAACAGGGTTACTCAGACAACGACCAGTCCCTTGGTGGTCTTCAGAACTAACTGCCCTGCACCGAGCCATAAGAAGATCTCTAACTTAATTGCGCAGGTCTGCCGTACTGAGGAGAATTTAATTTTATACGAGAAATGTAGAGTGCAGTTCCATCGTGCCATAAAAAAAGGTATGCGCCAATCATGGGTGTCGTCTGTTTCCTCCATTAACAGTAGAACACCACCATCTTCTGTATGGAGGAAAGTAAAAAAGAAAGCAGGTAAATTCACCCCCAACCCACCACCAATGTTGAGAGTAAATGTTTATTATGTGACTGGAGCAACTGAGGTTAGCAATGCCCTGACTGATCATTCCTCAAATGTATCTTGCAAGTCTGTAGCAGCCCCAGGTCACCAGTATAGGAGTATTGAAGGAAAGAAAGTTTTAAATTTCGCAACAGGCAGGGAGGAGTCATATAATTCTCCTTTTACTAACCCCCCCCCCCCCCCATTCTAAAACCTTGACAAGAATGGGGGCTTAAGGATTAGCCGCTGGGCTCTGATTAACGTTGGGAATTGCTTTCCCACTGGACTGTGGTGCTCAATTATTGATAAAGGTAAACTAGTCAGCACTTTCTCGCTACCTCTAGGTTATTTTTTTTTCTCTCTTCCTTTCCTCTTGGGCATGAACAACTTTGGCTAGTTTGATTATAGTTTGCCACCTTATTTGGATTTGGCACAGTGCGGGATGGATGCCATGCTATCTAATCCTGTACAAATTTTGGCGCCATCACCCTCTGGCAGACCCCATTGGGTGCAGACTTAGTCTGTTAAGGGTCGAGCTCCAGTGATCCGGTTTTAAGTCACCTATATTTACGTGTAATGGGTGACGCTGAGCATTGGAGTCGTCAGTGGGAAGGGTTAACTACAACCACTTCAAGAGAGGCAGCCCCTTTCTAATATGGGACTGGTCCCCATCGAAGCCTCTTCTCATGTTGGACCACATGAGATAGAAAGACTGACATCCTTCGATAAGAGGTGGATAACCCGGCTTGCTTCTTTTTTAAAAACTAACCCCTCTGTTGATGACCTGGAAACTCACAAAGAAACTTTCTAAGAATGATAAAAAAAAGTAATGTGGGTGACAGAGAATTTGCGAATCCTTCATATCACTCAAATTCCCATAGAAACTAATTATGTATTGTATAAATAATTTCAAAGTTATGGTCATATCAAAGAAATTCGAATAAGGCTTGAAAATGTCAAATAGGATTCATGGATATCATTTGATAATAATGATGAAGCATTCAATGCAGTCAGTGATATTATGAATATTAAAATCAATAATTTGAACTTCAAGGGTGCTCTTAACGAGAGGGTACCAAAGGATCTAGATATATACTGTACAAACCTGCAGATTGGATGATAAAGGTATAGAGGTAATTGTACCCTCCCAAAGAAAGCTAAAACCAACAAAGTGGCTTATTGCTCAGTCAAAAAGGAGTACAGAAAATTATCTAAAAATATTTAAATTTCTTCAAATGAAAGGAGATACCATCGCGCCAGGAGATGTATCTCGTTTTGGAAAGAACAGTTTCTCAAAGTGCCAAATCAGAAACGCAGTTTGTTATACTATGCAATTTAAGGATAAAGAATTGTGACATAAAGTTGGACGTGAAACCACATCTAAACTTCTGTTATGGAAGGGGAGTAGTTTTCAATAAAGACATATAACTTTACAGAAGAGGAGACATTGGCCATATGTCCTTTAACTGTGTGGAAAATGCATAAAATCCCTTGAACGCTAATGATTATCCTGACTTTCCAGGATGCTGATGTGCCTCTCCACATTTACGTTGAAAATTTACGGATTAGAGTTCGAACTTTTAAGCAGAAGCCACTGCAATGTTTTAATTGCTTTAGATATGGGCATCCATCTAAAGTTTGCAAGAACGATAAAATGTGTAGTACTTGTTCCAAGGTTCACCATGGTGAATGTACACTAGAGGCCAATAGTATTAACTGCAATTTGAATCATAAATCTACTGATAGGAGCTGCCAGTAATATAAGTTAGAAGAGGCTGTTCTTAATAAATCCAATATCGAACACATAATTGTGGGGCATGCCAAAAGGCTATTGAGCAAATTAACAAGTTACACAAATATATTGATAGCAGGAGACATCCAACCCACCTATTACTGCTAGTATTCCCCAAAAAAAGAGATTTGCCATCTGATGAAATTCTGCATGATAGGGCAAGAATATAACCTGAGATTTTGCTCACCTCTATCAAACCTTTGCCCCCATTACAAAGGATAATACTAACCTCTCTCAGGCTATATCCTTGCCTGATTTGATGAAGGTTTTTTATAAAACCGAGTTATTAGGTGCACCTGTAGTGGGGAAAACACCAAAACCTGATAAATCACCACCTGTTAATAGGAAAAGTGAGAGACCTCCATCTCTCTCAACCCGATTAATTAAAAACACCAAAGTTATGACATCAAATAGATGTGATTTTTCTGCCTGTTGATATGTCAGAGCAACAGGAAAACTTCTTAAATCAATCAAAAAACTAAGTTAAGATCCACCATCCATCACAACAACTAGGTAAAAAAATAACTGAAAAAGGTAATATAAAACCTAACTTATCAAGACCCATACTTAAGAAGCCTACAGAAAATATTTTTAAATCAAAAACTTTTAATGGGAAGACCATCATCTAAGATGTCTTCCAGAAAATAATAGTTTTCTCCTCCATTTTGCAATGGAATTGTCAGGGCTTAAAGGACAAACATGAAAAACTTAGGATCTTAGTTCACGAGCATTTCCACATAATTGTATGTCTACAAGAGAGCAAGCTTGATGCTAATACTCTTTGTCCTCACGAATATGTTAGCTATAGGACATCATATGATCACTGAGTAGGAAGCCATGGCGGAAGTCTCATATTCGTTCTTTGAGATGTTCCCCAAATATCTTTGTCTATCTGTACCACTCTACAGGCATTGGTTGTACTTGCCTCCAAATGATACCATCTCGTATGATAATTTATTAGAGGTCACTCAACAACTCCAACAACCTTATCTCTTACTAGGAAATCTTAACAGTAGGCACCCTTTAAGGGGTAATGCTTTAACAAACACCAGGGGCAATATTATGTCAGCAATTTTGGAAAACGAGGATTTCGGACTCCTTAATACAGAAGAGACCACACACTTTCATGTTCATATAGGTACCTTGTCCTGCATTGACCTATCAATCGCAAGCTCTAACTGTTTTCTCAATTTTAATTTGAAAATATTAGATGATTGACATACTAGTGATCATGCACCAATCATTATAATCAACAACAATGATTCACCTTTACAGAGATCTTGACAACGCACACTAGGATAAATTTCGGGAGCCTAGCTAAATTGAAGGAAATGCATTACAGTTTGAAAGTGTTGATGATGCCATAAACTTACTTAATGGAACTCTTCACACAGCAGGAGTCAATTCCTCCATATCATTTGCTGGAGCTAGAATGGCAATGGTTGAGTGAAAACTACAACTTTCAATTGACAAAATTATTCAGTGGGCTGATATGAATTGGTTAACATTTTTGACTAGCAAAACTAATATTGTCCTTTTCTGTTGTATCCGGTGAGTACTACATCCAGACCCGGATATATATATGAAAGGTCAACGGATCCCATGTGTAGGGGAAGCTAAATTTTTAGGATTGATTTTCGATTGTAGGCTTACGTGGGTTCTTCACTTAAAGGCGTTAAAAGCTAAATCTTGTAGAAGTATTATCCCATACATCCTGTAAAACTATTTCAAAATTAAGCAAGACCTTAATTTTTTCAAAAATTAATTATGGGTATGAAATATACTCCTCAGCCACCCCAAGCCGATTAAAGATATTAGATTCAATATATTATTCTGGTATTAAATTGTCCATAGGAGCGTTTAAATGCTCACCTATCCCAAGACTCCATGTTGATGCCGGAGATTTACCTTTTGACTAGGGATGTCCAATCTTTCAATTTAATGGACCGCATTGCAAACTTAAATATCTCACTGGGCCGCAAATCCCCAGAATATCTGAATACATTTTAATGAAAAAATTACAATTTAAAACAAAACCATGTGAATACACTTTATTACAACATGGTAATTATTGTAATGTTTATATGTAGCTATACATAGAAAAAAACAACAACATTAAATTTAATTAACCAATATTAATTCAATGAGTCTTTTGACTTTGTCTTCCATAATTTAATGAGAAATGACAATATGAGAAAAAACCATGTGAATACACTTTATTACAACATTGTAAATATTTTAATGTTTATATGTAGCTATACATAAAAAAAAAAACTTTAAATTTAATCAACCTATATTAATTCAATGAGACTTTTGACTTTGTCTTCCAGAATTTAATGAAAAATGCCAATATAAAACAAAACCATGTGAAAACGATTTATTACAACATTGTCTTCTTTCTTCTTCTTCTTTTTCTGCATCTTTACCCACTTTTATGTGAGGTCGATTCCATACATAAAAGTGGGAAAAGATGCAGACTTTGTCTTGCAGAATTTAATGAAAAATGACAATATTAAACAAACCTCGTGAATATACCTTATTATAACATTGTAATTATTGTAATGTTTGTATGTAGCTATACATAGAAAATAAACCAATTAGATTTAATTAACAAATATTAATTCAGTGAGACTTTTGACTTTGTCTTCCAGAATTTAATGAAAAATGACAATAAAAATCAAAACCACGTGAATACACTTTATTACAATATTGTAATTATTGTAATGTTTATATGTAGCTATACATAGAAAAAACATTAAAATTTAGTTAACCAATATCAATTCAATGAGACTTTTGACTTTGTCTTCCAGCCATAAAGTTTTCAATATTTGCATCGAAGGACGTATTCTTCATTCTAAGAATGTTTGCTAAATGTCTGTCAGTCAACCTATTTCTTTCTGCAGTTTCAATGTTTTTCACGCTGGAAAAAACTGCTCGTAAGAGTGTTTACTTCCCCCCATACATAATAATTTTCTGGATAAATTTATAATTTGATTGAATTCTTTGAGAGAATGCAATTTCTTATAAAATAAAGGAAGTGTGTGCTCTCTCTGGAAAGATTTTAAACCTTCCCGACTTTGCTGCAGCTCAATCAGTTCAAGTTGGTACTCAACTGGTGCTTTATCATATTGAAATGAAAATGGATCATTAGATAATTTTAACTCAATTTCAATCTTTTTCTATCAAATCCACATTTTGCTTCTATTTTCCAAG
>NC_090738.1:55593802-55596302 GCF_036898095.1 Palaemon carinicauda
ACAATCAAGGGATTCCTGTACAGCATTGGAGATTGTAAAAAGGGCATCACATGCTCCAAGGCCTTTACGAAAACCAAATTGCAAACTAGGGAGTAGATGATTACCTTCAGCAAACCTATTAGCCCTGGATAGGTACGGTGGGTCGTTTGCGACCCCGAGCGTCAAAAAAAAAACAGGTTTTTCTCACGTGACTCACCCCTGTGACTGAATTTGTGGGTGATCGACCTGCAGGAGGTGTCTCCCCTACACGCTCTAGTAGTGTCCAGATGTGCATTGCTGTAGCTGTACTCCTTCCCCGATTTCTGAGACGCGTCGGGGTCGTTCGCGTCCGAGTTTACCCTTCTGAGGTAGTTTGCATAATTATCAAAGTTATTACGTATTATGAAATTGTCGTAGAATGGTGCAACTTGTATAGGTTATCAGTTGTGGAAAGTCTTGGTGGATTGTTTGGCTACCATGTGCATGTTTTTTTTTTTTAGTTAAAATGTCGTTCATCACCACGAGGACCATTTTACCGCGAGTGCTCCTTTTTCATTTTTTTTTCATTTTTTTGCCAAGTCATTTTTCCGTAAGATATTGCCAAATAGTGTCGTAAAACTTTTGCTTGTTTAGTGTTGGAAAGTGTGTCTAGATGATCTGGCTACCCATGCATGACTTTGTTTTTGTCAGATACGACGTAGTTATTGGTATATTGGGTATTTAACTGCGGTTACCAATTTCTGTTTTTTTTTCAATATTTGTAAAAATTACTACGTAGTAAGGAATTGCCGTATATTATTCATTTTTTTTTCATGTTTATGTGTTAGAAAGTGTGCCTTGATGGTTGGGCTAACACGTGCATGTCTTTTTTTTTATCTGAGATGTCGTATATTAGAATGTCGAGCATTTTACCGCGAGTGTCCCTTTTTAATTTTTTTTAATTTTTTTGCCAAGTCATTTTTCCGTAAGATATTGCGAAATAGTGTCGTAAAACTTTTGCTTTTTTAATGTTGGAAAGTGTGTCTAGATGATCTGGCTACCCATGCGTGATTTTGTTTTTGTCAGATACGACGTAGTTATTGGTATATTGGGTATTTAACTGCGGTTGTCAATTTCTGTTTTTTTTCAATATTTGTAAAAATTTACTACGTAGTAAGGAATTCCCGTATATTATTGATTTTTTTTTCATGTTTATGTGTTAGAAAGTGTGCCTTGATGGTTGGGCTAACACGTGCATGTCTTTTTTTTTTTATCTGAGATGCCGTATATTAGAATGTTGGGCATTTTTCCGCGAGTGCCCCTTTTTATTTGTTTTGCATTTTTTTGCTTAGTCATGTTACCGTAAGGAATTGGCAAGTAGTGTCGCAAAACTTATATTTTTATAGTGTTGGAAAGTGTTTCTAGATGATCTGGCTACCCATGCCTATTTTTTTTTTTAGCCAGATATGGCGTATATATAAGTATGTGTTCGATTTTCCTGTGATTGCCATTTTTTCGTTTTTTCCCATTTCTTTCAAAATTACTACGTACTAAGGAACTATCACAGAGTAATATTTCATTTATATGTTTATTTGTCGGAAAATATGCCTTGATGGTTTGCCTAGCACGTGGCTGAAATTTTTTTTTTCTGAAATGCCGTATATTAGAATGGCCATTTTTCCACGAGTGCCCCTTTTTATTTGTTTTGCATTTTTTTGCTTAGTCATGTTACCGTAAGGAATTGGCAAGTAGTGTCGCAAAACTTATATTTTTATAGTGTTGGAAAGTGTTTCTAGATGATCTGGCTACCCATGCCTATCTTTTTTTTAGCCAGATATGGCGTATATATAGGTATGTGTTCGATTTTCTGGTGATTGCCATTTTTTCGTTTTTTCCCAATTCTTTCAAAATTACTACGTACTAAGGAACTATCACAGAGTAATGATTCCTCTAGATGTTTATTTGTCGGAAAATTTTGTTTACTTTTTTTTTTTATTGAATATCATCAAATTTTTTTAGCTAAAATATTGTTTTACATTTTTTTTTTCGATTTTATTTCCCTTCAAAAAAATTTTTTTGGGTCAGAATTTTAATTTTATAGTCGTAAAATAATCGACAATTATCCAGCAACCCACCATACAATTTTTATGCATATCCAATAATAATTAGATTAGTAAATAACACCTTGGAATTGACATACCCTTCCTACATTTCAAGTGGCAGATTAGGGAGTCTGAGTCAGTGTGGTTGGCGGCCATGTTGTGGACATATCCGAAGCGTAAGCTGCCCTATCTATATATATTCTTGTTCCCTATAGAATTTGTGATATTTTGGTATATTTTTACCTGCATAAATATCATATTATATATTAAATATATGTATTTTTTTACGAAATTTCCAAGTACTCAAAAAATTACCTTTAGATATGGCCCCTGATATAAATGTAATTTACAAAATAATGAAGATTTTTTTACATATTTCTATTTTAGGATAACATATGTTTATTCTCTAAAAAATTAGCCACTTCCTATTTCATTTGGGT
>NC_090738.1:55606861-55609361 GCF_036898095.1 Palaemon carinicauda
GTTGGAAAAACAGGATGTTTTAAGATCGAAGGCTCAAACAGGGAAAATAGCTCAGTGAGGAAAGGAAATAAGGAAACTATAAGAGAAGTAATTAACAATTAAAATAAGATATTTTAAGAACAGTAACATTATTGAAATAAATCTTGCATTTATAAACTATAAAAACTTTGAAAAACAAGAGGTGGAGAAATAAGATGGAACAGTGTACCCTCGGGCAAGAGAACTTCACCCCAAGACAGTGAAAGACCATGGTACAAAGGCTATGGTACTATCCAAGACCAGAGAACAATGGTTTGATTTGGAGTGGCCTTCTCCTAGATGAGCTGCTTACCATAACCAATGAGTCCCTATTACCCTTACCAAGAGGAAAGTAGCCACTGAACAATTACATTGTAGTAGTTACCCTTTGAGCGAAGAATTGTTTGGTAATCTTAGTGTTGTCAGGAGTATGAGGACAGAATAGATTATGCAAGGAATAGCCCAAACTATTTGGTGTATGTGTAGATAAAAAGAAAATGAGCTGTAACCAGAGATAAGAATCCAAAGTAGTACTGTCTGGCCAGTCAAAGGACCAATTAACTCTCTAGCGGTAGTATCTCAATGGGTGTCTGTTCCGGCTGCTTGCACAGTACTTGAAACCATTGCATACCTGTCCAGTTTTGGAATAGGCAACTTTTCATCTTCAAATATAAATGCAAAACACACCAATGGCCTTCATTCATCATTTTATTTAACTTGTGAAAAGTTTCATATAATTTTTCAATGTTTAGAGAAAATATTTAGAAAAGTGAATCAAAATTATTGCTTTCAAGTAAAACATATTGTAAAGGAATATAAAATGACACTAAAATTACAGTTCCAAACATACCAAAAGACCTTGCATATACTAAGTGACAATTGCAAACACATTAAAAGACATCAAAATTACGAGCTTGTAGCTATTAACTCTCTTAATGATTGATTACTTTGATTTATTTGCTTAGTTCCAGCATAGAACAATATCTTCCATATTGAAGCCTTCCGACAGGCTAAAGGGTTCTTGAACTGGGTATTCCCCATCTAAGTTTGACTCAAAATGTATATCAAATGTATTTTTTTATTATTATTATTATCATTATTACTAAAACCTCCTCCATATTTTATCAACTTTTTCCCACTCTACTCTCCAACCTCCCTCCTTTTCACTAAAACTACCTGAGTAGGTTTGGATATCAGCATCGTCAATATTCTTATAGAGAAATGCTAGACTAGCTCATCTATAAACAGGCCCATGGATTCTTGGGGTAGGCCTGTTTTTAGAAGTAGAACACTCTGCATTCTTTCTGATTTGCTTGTAAGTGTGATTACAGTGGGAAGTTTGTACTATTGCAATAATCTAAGTCAAAATAAGTAGGTTTAGCTTACGCTTCAGGTACTCCATCAATGGTGGTACCATCCGTTTATTGTTGGGTATGGAGTGGATATTAATTCCATGAAATGGGGTCTCTTTCGGGGTGTCAAAGACTCTTAAAATTTTCCATCCTTAAAACTTATATTTTCCTCTTTTATTCTAACTTTTTCCCTCCCACAAAAATTAATAAAGTTGATACAGCTCTCATACCCCGGGATCCTATGATGAACCCTTAACATTGTTGATGACCTCTGCTACTGCCAGTAAGGAAAGATTTTCTGACTTTGGCTCTGCCATATCTTCCCTTCCTATTGACATCTTCAGCACCAAAAAGATAATCCTTTGAATACCTACACTTTCAGTGTTTAGTCACTAAATCCTTACATTCTATCTTCCTCAGGATGCCAATTGATTAAAAGTTTTGCTAGTATAAATGGAAATAAAGTTTTGTTTTTGTTGTATGGATATTGGTTGCAGTGGGAATTGTGAATAATTATATACTCTTTCGAAACATTTGGGAGAGATTAAGAGAATGAAATTGCAGCTCATAAAGTCGAACAATATTTTGAGGCCTATAAAGAATATGCTGACCTTTCCAAAGCTAGGATTCCCTTTTTAAATGTTATAAAAACGATGAAGTTTCTGCTATTTCCAGTAATATGAAATTTACAGCTTTCAAAATTTTTTAGATTCTGAACTTGACTACCAACCCCATTTCTCTGCCCTATATGATGAAGTTAAAGAAATGCCTCCTAGAATCATATCTGAACTAAGTTTATATATCACATCGTACAGAAAACGGTTTGATAATATTACCAAGGGCTATGAATATCTAGAGATGAAAGTTGGTAGTGTTTCACGAGGAAATATAAAATGCTAGGTATGTAGTCTGTTGGTCAAACCTGCCAGTAAAAATTAGGCGGTGCTATCGAGTAATTTTTTACACACCTTTAGTTAGATGTTATACAGTGGCGCAACGTGAGTAATGTAAAGGGAATTCTTTAATGTAGGGATCGCTGTATGAGTTTTTAGAATAACTACCAATGAGTTTTAGAGTACTTTATGATTCATGATAGATTTCCTTTTCTTTCACCAGATCTGTATATGTTT
>NC_090738.1:55614361-55631861 GCF_036898095.1 Palaemon carinicauda
GGCACTATTGACGACCTCTCCTAGTCTAATTAAGGAAATATCTGTTGACGACCAAAGAAAAAATAGGGACCACACTTCAAATGCTCAAAACTAAATGGAAATGTCATGAAAATAAAAGTCATCTACATATGCGATATACCAACAGGAAATGTCCTCAATATCAAATAGAAGAAGCAACCCTTCAGAAGTCGGATGCAGAGCATTTCAGTGTGGGATATACTTGACTTCTAACAAAAACCAAAAGTTGAGCCAAGGCCTTAAAATCTATGGATGCAGGACATCCATAAAAAATGGCAACACCAGTTACATCAGGTAATGTAAAGCATCCTACTGCTGAATCACCACCTAAGGCTAATACCAAGCCCTATAATTTAGATTTGGTGCCTGTCGTCAAAAAGGCACCACCTCCTTCCACTAGGTCTGCCCCATCACGGATGAACAGCGCAAAACTCTCATCTCGGGCAGCATCATTGCCAGATCTAGGGGAGGAATCTTATGCTAAAGAGCTAGTGGATGTACCTGTCATGATGAAGGTACCTAATCCTAATAGCTCTCCATCTTTCAGTTGAAAAAGAGGAAGACCACCATCCCTCTCCCCTCCAACAAGAAATACAAAAACTCCCATAGCAAACAAGTACGCTATTCCTTCTGAAAAGATGATGAACTTAAAAAAAAATTAAATATATCAAAGATTAATGTCGAGGTGCATCATTCCCTATGACAAATAAATAAGAAGGCTACTAAGAAAAACTTTAAACTAAGCTTAGCAAGACCTACTTTTCCAAAAAGAGTATCAGAGACTCCTATAAATTAAAAAAAACTCTGATAGGAAAACTTCTAGGGAATCTTCCATAAAGTAAATTTATTTTCTCTTAAATTTTACAGTGAAACTGTCAAGGTCTAAGGGCTAAATATGAAGAATTTAAGCTCCTCATTCAAGAACACTTCCCCATAATTTTATGTCTACAAGAGTGTAAAGTTGATAATAATACTCCTTGTCCTCGTGAATATATCAGCTACAGGACACCATATGATCAACAAGTAGGGAGCCATGGTGGAAATCTTATATACGTTCGTCGAGATGTTCACCAAATATCTTTGTCTATTTGTACACCTCTGCAGGCAAAGGTTGTACAGATTAGTATAGGAAGAAAATACACCATTTATTCTCTTTACTTGCCTCCAAATGACATCTCATATGATAATTTATTAGAGGTGAATCAACAACTCTCTCAACCTTTTCTCTTACTGAGAGATATGAATAGTAGACATCCTTTATGGGGTGATGTTCTATCAAACACAAGGGGCAATATTATTTCATCAATTGTGGAAAATGAAGATGTGTGACTCATTAATACAGGAAAGCCCACACTTTCATGTTCAGACAGGTACCCTATCATGCATTGACCTTTCAGTTGCAAGTGATAACTACCTTCTTGATTTTGAATGAAGAACGTTAGGTGATTGGCATACTAGTGATCATGTTCCAATTATTATAAATACGAACAATGATCCACCCTTGCAGAGATCACCACGATGGAACCTTGAAAAGGTGGACTGGAATATATTTCAGGAGTTACGTGAAATTGGAGGGAGTGCAGAACAATTTGAAACTGTAGATGATGCTATAGACTTACTGGATGGAAGTTTATATACATCAGTGGTTAATTAAATTCCAAAAAACACGGGGTTATTCAGACGACGACTAGGTCGACGGTGGTCCTCTAAACTACCTACCTTACACAGAGTCACAAGAAAATCTTTGACTCGTTTGCGTAGGCACCATACAGAGGAGAAGTTGATGAAAAATAAGAAATGTAGAGCACAGTTCTGTCATGCAATGAAAGAAGCTAGGCGCCAGTCTTGGGTGTCTTTCGTTTCCTCCTTTAACAGTAGAACACCACCATCTTCTGTTTGAAGGATAGTAAAACAGATAGCAGGCAAATTCAACGTCAACTCACCACCAATGCTGAAGATGAATAGTAAGTATGTGATGCGAATGAAGTTAGCAATGACCTCGCTGACCATTTCTCGAATGTATCATACAAGTGTGTAGCAGTGCTTGGTCACTAGTATAGGAGCATTGAAGAAAAGAAAATTTTTCATTTTGCAACAGGAAGGGAAGAGTCATACAATTCTCTTTTTACTGAAAGAGAATTTGATCACACACTTGCTACTTGTAATGATACTACCCCTGGACCCGATGGAATTCCATATGCAATGATTAAACGAGTATCTATTTATACAAAATTATTTATTATAAACATTATCAATAGAATATGGCATGATCATAGTTATCCAAGTGTTTGGGAACTAGCCATTATTTTAGCATTTTCAAAACCCGGTAAGGATAAGTATTTAGCTGCAAACTATAGACCAATTGCGTTGAAATTTTGATTATATAAGATCATGGAGAAGATGGTCAATGCAGGACTGATGTGGTACCTTGAAAAGAAGGGTATTTTATCACCTATTCAGTGTAGATTTAGGAGAATGCACTCAACTACTGATGTGCTGATACACCTGGAATCCTCTATTTGTGAAGCTTTTGCTTCCAAACAACACAATGAAACAATATATTTTAACCTTGAAAGGGCATATGATACTACATGAAGATATGGTATACTTAAAACAACTCATAATTTGGGATTACGAAGAGAGCTACCATTGTTCATTCAAACATTCATTTCACATAGATTTTTTTTCAAGTGAGAGTGGGGTAAGCTCTATCTGAGATGAAATGTCAGGAAGAAAGAGTTCCCCAGGGCAGTGTTCTAAGTGTAACCCTATTTCCCTTAGCCATTTTTGGGATATCCTCTGTCATTCCTCGAGATATTCTCTCAACACTATGTGTTGATGATCTCTCCTTATCATTTGCTGGAGCTAGAATGGCAATGGTTGAGAGAAAACTAAAACTCTCAATTGACAAAATGAATCAGTGGGCTAACATGAATGGGTTTAAGTTTTCAACAAGCAAATCTACTATTGTCCATTTCTTTCATATCCAGACCCGGATAAATGCATGAAAGGTCAACGGATCCCATGTGTAGGTGAATCTAAATTTTTAGGATTGATTTTCGATGGTAGGCTTCCGTGTGTTCCTCACTTAAAGGCGTTAAAAGCTAAATATCTTGAATCTTTTAAAGATATTGTACCATACATCATGGAGGGCAGACCGTAAAACTATTTTAAAATTATACAAGTCCTTTAATTCGTTTTCAAAAATTAGTTATGGGTGTGAAAAATACTCCTCAGCCACCCCAAGTCGATTAAAATATTTGATTCACTACATCATGCTGGTATTAGATTAGAGCCTCACCTAATCCAAATCTCCTTGTTGATGCTGAAGAGTTATTTTCAGACCATTATCGAATGTCTTCTATTATTCGGTATTGTTTTAAGTTTCAAAGACTCCCTAATTTTTTATCTTTTCAGACTACAAGCCTTGTAAGGCACTCAACATACTTTGTATTGCACCCAAAATCTCCTCAACCTTATGGCTTTCGAGTGAAACAATTATTTAACAGTCTTGATATAATAAGAAGTAAGGGGCTTCCATTTAAAATACCATTAATCCCTCCGTGGAAATTACCAGAGATATCCTTGTGTAAATATCTTATTTGTATTAAGAAAATATGACTGAATTAGAAGCTAGGTCTCTTTTTGAGGAAAATGTTTTTATATATACCTATATAGGCTCCAAATCTGATGCCGGCGTTAGATTTGGAGTATATAGTAGTTCTTTTAACTGTAGAGGTGCACTTCCTCCAATATCTTCCATATTTACTGCTGAATTATATGGCATACTAACCACTATTGAGAAAAATAGTGTTAAAGTAGTAGGGCATTTTTACCCTTTATAGTGATTCTAGCTTTAGAAAGTTTTAATTCTAGTAACCCTTTAGTTTTAAAGATTTTAGAGTGGCTTTTAATTATTGGTCTGATAGGTATAATACTTTGATTTTGCTGGGTTCCGGCACACGTAGGTATGTCTGGAAATGAACAGGCATATTCACCGGCAAAGAATGCTGCAGCCGAGTTGTTACCAAGAAGGTATCCCATTCTCTATTATGATGTTTTACCAGCAATTAAGAATTTTATTTATAACAACTGGCAAAAGCATAGGGATAGTTTAACCAAGAATATGATGAGAGAAATTATGATTGTATAATTGTGATTGGAGGTATAATGGGATGCCCCGAAAATTGAAGACTACTCTTAGTCGTCTCCGCATTGGTCACACTTAGATGACACCTGAGTTTCATCTTGCTGGCCAACACCAGCCATATTACGACGACTGTTTGATTCCCTTGACAGGGAGGCATTTTTGACTGAATGCCCTACTTATAGCACAGAAAGAAATATATATCAGTTTGAGTATCGGGGTGAAGATGGCAGGTTCATCCTTACCAAGATCCTTGGACAAGATGCGTCGTACAATGCTAGTGGCATTTTTAAATTTGTATCAGAAGCAGGTCTTCTTAATGCTATTTAACTTTCATAACATATTTACTTTTCTGGTTTTAATTGAATATTCTTTTAATCTTTGTTTATAATAAACGATATCAGCGTCAATGACCTTCGATGTCAGGATGCCAGAGAGCTTCAAATTATTAATTCATTCATTTTAAGAAGAGTTCCAAGATTTTGTCAGAATTTTGATGATAAATTTTTTCAAATTTCCAAAAACATTAGAACTAAGATGATTAAGAATTGTCCTATAGTTTCTCCTTTTTGCATTTACAAGTTAAATGCAACAATTGCAACTATTCGTATGTACGTCAATTTGTCAACAGAATCATGCAACATAAACAGAATATAGTATTAACACTGGACAACTGTTAAATGCATTACTTTTCATATGAAAAATTTTAATCATTGGATTTATTGAGGTGGGGCTAAAGTACTTCTATATTGCAACAATATAACCATGAAAAATGTCATCGAATCTAGTTCAAAATATCATAGTGACTTGACAAATGTAAGCCAAAGCACGATCCTTTGTTGTTAAAGAAACTTTTAAGCTTGTTTCCATATATTCTTATATGCCAAATGCTTCTGGCTTTACCAGGACTTAAACCTATGCCTCTCTTAGGAATAATCTCTCGAAGAGAGGATTATTAAATATGTCTTCAGAGCGTAAAATCATTACTATGATATGATTAGTAATAGTATTCATATTATTATCATTATCAAGTTCTTGTTATGTAATGGCTCAGTCATATTAATGTCAGCAATGTAAAGGAATTGTAAATTCCGATGAATTTTCTGGGACACATGCAAAATGTAATCCACTGTGTTTTTATTATGAGGTTGTAGAAAATCTATGTAGTGGTAGAAAAAATTATGCTGACGTGGAGTTTGGAATTTTCTAGAAGGATTAAGTGGAGTTTAGAATGGGAGTGACTTCATTGAAAACGAGTCTCAAATCTGAAATTGGTCTTCTTCGTAAATAGGGCTTCCTTTGAGAAAATACTTTTATCAACTGAATCTGAATATTTTTAATTACCTCCTTTAAAATATAAATTCTATTACAAAGACCCCGATCAGCAACGTTGTAGGGACGAGATCTTGTGAGAATCACGTGACACTTATGTAACTCTAACCGAAGCATGAGTGTGTTAATTGTAATCATAATGACCTCAAACTCTTATCTTTATGAGAAAGAATTAAACGCAATTAACTATAAAACTCTGAAAAAAGCAATCCTTTCTGTAGATTCCAATATGGCAAATGTTTAACTTTAAGGTCCCTGAGAGAAACATTCAACAGGATCCTTGCAAGGTTGCCATTTTTATCACCATTATCATTACTAGCTAAGCTTTAACCATAAATGGAAAAGCAGACACAATCCCTGATGCTCCAAATGAAAAATAGTATAGTGAGGAAAGGCAAAAGGAGATAAACTATATATTAAAAGAAATAAACTATATAGGCGAAGTAATGAATGAAAAATGTGAGATATTTCAAGATCAGTAACAACATTAAAATAGATCTCTCATATGTAGACTTTGAGGGGAGAATCATGTCAACCTATTCAACTTAAACATATTTGCTGCAAGTTTGAACTAATGGCATTCCACCGATTTGACTCCCAGATCAGGAACATCGTTCCACAATCTGCTGACAGATGAAATAAAACTTCAGGAATACTGTATATTATGTTGATTCTTATGATGAAAAAGGCAAAACTCTTGGTATTAATAACATACCTAATACTATGTTCTGGATGGTAAAGTATGGGGAGTTATGAATCCAAAGCATGGTTATAATTATATCTAAAAAAAAACTCCAGCTCTTTACCAAGAGAGCCGTTCACAACGGCTAGTGAAGGATAAAATCACTGGCAACACCTCTACTTGTACTTTTATTAATAATTCATTATATCTCATATACTTTGTTTCCTTTCCTCGCCCTCTTAATGAGAGAATCATTGATGAAGTCATTGAGCTTCAGCACAGCATATCATTCCCGTGCTGAAACTTGGTGACGGGCAAGAGGGCTCTCTAACTTAAGGAAATTGCTCCCCTGTTCGAATCTAAATATCTCTCTCTCTCTCTCTCTCTCTCTCTCTCTCTCTCTCTCTCTCTCTCTCTCTCTCTCTCTCTCTCTCTCTCTCTCTCTCATCTTCATATTTCTCTCAATATTACTTATACCTTCTCCTAATTTTATAAACTCTCTTTCGTGGTGCTGTCCCAACTCTATGAGAAAAAATTCCCTTATTATATAAGTGTAAGTATTATGTAAATAAGAATACTTATATTTATTTATTTATTTATTTTATTTATTTTTGACGTGGATGTTTCTACATCCATTAGAGCCGCTGGACCCTCTTAAGGATAGAATGCCTTGAATGAGGTCATGCAGTTTCCTCATATTGTTGAAGAATTGTGACGGGCAAGGGAGCTCCCCAAGTTCGAATCTAAATTTCGCCCCTTTTTCATCTATTTCTCCTGCTTAATATTACTTCAACATTCTCCTAATCTTATCAACTTTCTTTTATTTTGTTGTCCTAACTCTAGGAGTATTATTTCTCCTAAGTTTATATATATACATACATACATACATACATACATATATATATATATATATATATATATATATATATATATATATATATATATATATATATATATATATTTATATATATATACATATATATTTACATATATATATATATATATATATATATATATATATATATATATATATATATATAAATATATATATGCATACAGTATATGTATATATATATATATATATATATATATATATATATATATATATATATATATATATATACATATATATATATATATATATATATATACATATACATATATATACATATATATATATATATATATATATATACATATATATATACATATATATATATATATATATATATATATATATATATATATATATAAATATATATGCATACGGTGTATGTATATATATATATATATATATATATATATATATATATATATATATATATATATATATATATATATATATGCACATATATATACTGTTTATATATATATATATACTGTATATATATATATATATATATATATATATATATATATATATATATATATATATATATTTATAAATATATATATATATATATATATATATATATATATATATATATATATATATATGAATATATATGCATACAGTATATATATATATATATATATATATATATATATATATATATATATATATATATATATATATATATACATATATACTGTTTATATGTATATATATATATATATATATATATATATATATATATATATATATATCTATTATTTGTTCAATTATTTATATATATATTCTTATTTTATCATTTAAATGGCGTAGATATTTCCACATTAGTTATTACTGCCTGGATCCATGAATGGGAGGAGGGATCACGGTTGGGAGGCATTTGCATTCAAAGCTATATGTGAGAGTATTGGATTATCTCAGCCATTCCGAAGATGGTTTGGACCTTTTTGGCGGAACTATTCTCAAGGGTTGGGTCATCGAAATCCAGAGGTACCCAATCCTTGAGATGGGACACTTGGCTTTTTCCTTGAGATGGGACACTTGGCTTCTGGCCAGAAGCCCATCATTACAAATATGGGGAGGATGATTCAATATTTTCTTGGTCTCAGTCTTAATAGGCAGGTTTAGCTTACACCTGTGCCTCTATACTTGTTTTGGTACTCTCCTTCGGGTAGGGTAAGGAGTGGACCAACCGGGAAGTATACTCTCATTGTGCCGATAGTGGAGAATGCAAATTTCTTTTCTAACGAATGATGCTTTCTTAAAATTCTCAAGCAGGTAAACCGACAAAATAACCAGCAAAAACCAAAAATAAATAAATAAATAAATAAATAATCCCACCCTTAACTATCGACCCTTCAAACACCGTCTCACCATCCCATTGATATGCAGGAAACCCCCCCCCCCCCCCGGGTCTGTTGACGACCTCTCTCTGCTAATTTGATTAGGGACAATTCTGTTTTTGACCTCGGAACTGGATATATCCATTCTACTAAAATTGCAAAATCGAATGATTTGAGTAACACGAGGAAACTTAGAATCCTCCATGTTACCCAAATTCCAATAGAAACAAACTATGATAATATATATAAAGCATTTTGAATCCTATGGATGTATAAAAGAAATATGGATGAACTTGAATATGAAAAATGGGATTAAGGGATATCTTGCAGCAGTTATGACGAAACATTTATTACAATAAGTAACATGGATAATATTAAAATTAATAACTTGGATGTCATGGCTGCCAAAGAATTTGGATGGATATAGGCCTGCTGATTGGTTTGAAAAAGACTGATTTAGTTATGCCTTCCAAGAGAAAGCCAAAACCACCAATGTAGCTTGTTGCTGAATCAAAGGGGGTTACAGGGAATTATTTCAAAATATGCAAATCAATTCAGAAAAATTTAGAAACTATTGCACCGGGAGATATATCTCGTTTTGGAAAAAATAATTTCCTTATCCATGCCAAATAGAGCACACAATCTGTAATACTGTCCAACCTAAAAACACCTAATGATAATATAAAGTTAATTGTCAAACCCCACCTAAATTTTAGCTAAGGAAGGGGAGTAGTTTTTAACTCTACCATAAGAAATGTGTGCATATAGTGATAGCCATCAGTAACCGTGAACGGAATAACCTAGACTGGTTATACCCACACTGCGTGCGTGAAGCCAGACAAAACAATTTCGTAATATCAAAATTAAAGGAAGATGTGAACGTGAAAGATCTGGCCCTGGACGAACAAGATGCGAAAAGAGATGACATGGAAAACAAACTTGCGGACCTTAGCGTAGACGCAGCAAATTCCACCCAGACCACTGACCTCACTGAGAAAGTTGACATTCTTACCATGAATATTGAATCAATTAAATCAACACTTCAAACATTGATAGACCCAAAACAGGAGAAACTGACATTTAAGGAAAAAAATCTGTTGATAATTAAATCAACTAATACAACAACTAAAATTACTGAAAGAAAACGTGAGGTTGAACAAGCACTTAAAGACATTCCTATACTTAACACGAGGTCAACTACTAATGGAAATGTTGTTGTAAACTTTGCAAACAATATGATCAGCGAAGAGGTGGCAAACAAAATTCAGACATTGGTGGAGGACACTGAAACGAGAAAAATCGCAAAACTAGAACCAAAAATAATGATATGCAATGTATACAATGATGAAGATGATGTAGTAAATGCTTCGATTCAAAGAAATCGCTGCCTGGACCAAATCCAAATTATAGAAGAGAAGATAAGTGTAGTCCTAAAGAAAAATGCCGGGGGGGGGGGGTGCTTGGGGGTGGGGGGGGGAAAGAGGGCCACCCACTATGTGCTGAAATGTGATCCTGAAATTCGGAGGGCTATTCATGATAATGGGGATAAAGTTTCATTACGATGGGGTATCTATAACATACGTGATAGGTACCACGTGATCACCTGCTACCACTGTCAGAGGTATGGACATTTTGAAAAAGATTGCAAGTCTAAGAATGAAGATAAAGTCTGCGGGAAATGTTCAAGGAGACACTCCACCAGGGAGTGTAATTCGCAAGTGTTAAAGTGTATAAACTGCACAAAGTTAAACAGACCAAGTAACCACACAGTAGATTCTAGAGGCTGCAAAGCTTATGACTTGGAATTAAATAGACTAGCGGAAAATACTGGCCATGGTTACTAGGGACGTCCTAAACTGTGGCTATGTAAATATACAATCTGTAGGTAATAAGACTGTTCAAATTCGATAATTGATAAACGAGAAATATTTAGATATGCTATCATTATCTGAAACATGGCTAAATAACTTGGACAAGGCAAAGATCATTGAAATAACGCCCCCCCCCCCCCCCCCCCACACACACATGCCTTCTTTCACATACCGAGAGAAGGTAGGTCTGATGGGGGGTGTCGGACTCTTTATCCATAAAAGTTACTCAAATCTTAAAACGTTGAAAAGAATTAGTGTAACAAGCTTTGAATATATAGAAATAGAATTCACACCAAAAAAGCAGAAGACTATCCTTTGTAACAATCTACAAACCTCCAAGAACAAATACTAGTATCTTTTTTGAAGAATTCGGTTCTCATTGAGATGATTATCATGGGGGAAAAACGCATTAGTTATCTGTAGAGACTTCAATTTTTGGATGGATGACGCATCAAATCGCGACGCTTTGGCATTTAGTGAGTGACTAAAATCATATCGACTAATGAATAATGTCGACTGTACAACTACTTTAACTGGGCATACTCTAGACTTAGTTCTAAGTGATGATATGAATAATATTGTATCTGATATAAAAGTCGAAGAGAAATGTACTATCTCCCCATTACACAAACTTATTACGTTTAGTCTACCTTTACAGTTACATGCATTAGTAAAGAAAATAAACTATAGACATGAAATAAATTTCTCACCAACCGTATTTATATAAAGAAGTTACAAAAAAATAAATGATGCTATCAACAATCCCTGTGATCATGATGACCAACGTCTGTTAGGAGCTAAGTGTGCTAACTGTCTTATGACCACTTATAATAAAGTGAGTACAAGTGAATATGATGCCATGTGCCCACCAATTGAAAAGATTATAACAGTAAAAGACCATTCTCCTTGGTTTGATAAAGAGAGACTTTGGTAAGAAAAAAAAAAAAAAAAAAAAAAAAAAAAAAAAAAAAAAAAAAAAAAAAAAAGAGGGAAAAAAGACGTAAAGAAAGTGGAATAGGTTAAAAACTGAAAGTACCTGGGTAGAATACAAAAATGCTGCGTGTCAATATAACTACCTACTAAGAAGGAAAAAAAAACTGAATACTATAAGAGAAAGATCCTCGAAGCAGCAACAGACGTAAATAAGTTTTATCGTCTCCTGAATGGTATAATGGGAAATGTTAAAAAAAAAAAAAAAAAAAAAAAAAAAAAAAAAAAAAAAAAAAAAACGCTACCTGATGGATACAGTGACCAGGAACTAGAAAATAATTTTTTAGTATTCTTTAAAAACAAAATTGAAAATATAACTAGGTAACTTGTAAATACTTATCATCAGATTAATGATACACCAGGCACACGGACAAAATTATTAGGATTTAACAACATAACACAAAATGACATCACCAGAATTATCAAGAGAGCAAAGAAAATAAACTGCGCGATCGATCCTATGCTAATATCTGAAATAATTGGAGAGAGAGACTTTTTCTAGTCTAGTCGAAATATTAATGAGAATAGCAAATGCAAGCATTGATGAATGTAAGTTTCCTAAATCTGAGAAAATGGCTATAGTCACACCAGTTCTGAAAAATGCTCTAGATTACCAAGAATTAAGCTCATATAGACCTATTTCAAATCTATCCTTTGTCTCAAAAGTACTTGAATATGTAATTCTTGAACAACTAGTCAGCCACTTAGAAGTAATAGTAGCTTTGCCTGACAACCAATCTGCTTACTGAAAACTATACTCTACGGAGACAGCCATCTGCTCTGTTGTAAATGATATGCTAGGCATGATGGATGAAAATAAATGTGGCAACTTAATACTGCTCGATATCAGTGCTGCTTTTGATACAGTTTTACATGAACTGCTACTAAATGACCTACGGTCCATCGACGTTAAAGATCAAGCCTTCTAATACCTAAAAGACTACTTGGTTGGTATAAATTACTGTGTACAAATTGGAAACTCTTACTCATCGTATGAACCTTTAAACAGAGAGGTACCCCAGGGGAGTGTACTTAGCCAAATCTTATTCTGCATCTATACTATTGGTCTATCGAAAATACTACAAAGGCATGGCGTGAAGTTCAAACTACTTGCAGATGACACACATTTTTACTTCTCCATAAATGATATACATGACACTACTGAAACTCTAAACCGAATCCTTGATAGTGTTAGAGAATGGATGGCATTTAAACACCTAAAATTAAATGAGAACCCATGTTGGTGGGTAAGAGAAACTGCGTGAGAAACTTGGGTGATATTCAAATGAACGTAAATAATGACTCGGTGCCGATATCTAGTAAAGTTCGAGATATAGGTGTATTTCTTGACTGTAACCTGTCTCTAAATGCCCAAATAAATAATGTAATAGAAACTACTGGTTATCATCTAAGAAATGTTGCTTTTATAAAAAAGTACGTGGACGAAAATTCTGTAAAGAAACTTGTGATAAACTGTGTTATTACCAGGATTGACTACTGCAACTCTATCTACTGCTATTCACCAAAAGTGCAATTTAAGAAATTACAAAACATAATAAACAGAGGAGCAAGACTAATAAAAGGTGCCCCACGTAGAGAAAGGATCAACCATATACTAATTGATTTACACTGGCTGCCGATTAAAGCGAAAATTGAATTTAAAATATGTACAATAACCCACCAAGTTATCAGAACAAGGCGTCCAAAATACTTAAGAAAATTGCTACATATTGCGCAGCCAACAAATCGTGTCGACACGAAAATAGTTACAGATGGCCTCAAACTGTTGGAACCTAGATTTATGTCTACTTTAGGCTCCAGAGCCTTTAAATATGTGGCCCCGAGACTATATAATAAGCTCCCACGAAACTTTCGAATGATTGAAGACATTATTGCAAAGGCATTGAAATCAAGAGAAAATATACCACAGGAGACATCAACCCCACCTAGTACTACCAGTAGTTCCATATATATATATATATATATATATATATATATATATATATATATATATATATATATATATATATATATATATATATATATATATATATATATATATATATATATATATATTATATTATATTAATAATAAAGTGTTGTATGACGAGGCCAGCATATTGTCTTCTTAAGGTGTGCCACAGTTTCTTAAAAAACTGGGGCATTGCCCACTTCTATACAACCTCCCCCATCAACAACAATAGTACTAACCTCTCTCAGGCCATGTCCTTGCCTGATTTGATTGTGGTTCCACTCGAAACAAGGTACCAGGGGCACCTGTAGAGGGGAAGATGAAAAAACCTGGTAGCTCACCACCTATTAATCTGAAAAGAGAGGGAGAGACGTCCATCTCTGTCGCCCCCTTCACTAAGAAACATCAGAGTTATGACGTCAAATAAATAAGATTTTTTTTTGTTGACGTTTCTAGATGTCAGGATTCCTGAAAGCCTCAAGTCAATCAATTAATTCCAACATTTTCCCAATCTAGGCTTGCTGTTAATAATTTAAGAGAGATGTGGTCTTCTTGTCTAACTCCTTTCGCAATCGAAATTTGCACTATCCCTGTGTAGATTAGGGTTGCTGTACTCTCCCTATAAATATAGAAAAGGATTCTAACATAAGATTCATCAATTCTTTGTCTTTGAAGAGCTTTCATTACTGTTGAAGATTTCGACAGAATCAAAAGCTTTCTGATAGTATAAACACGCCAAACATGGTGATTTGTCATACTGTGTTAATTTTTCCATTAGCTGGATAATTACATGGATATGGACAGTTGTTGAAGACCTAAATCTAATGCCTGCCTGCTCTCTTGGCTGATTAAAGTCTAGTTGTCTTTCTATTCTGCCTAATATGATCTTTATAAAGATTTCACATATTATTGAGAGTAGACTTACTGCGTGATAATTTTTCAGATCTTCCGTGTCTTTCTTTTTGTGAATTACCATAATGAATAAGTTTTTCCAAGCTGTAGGTATAGAGCATTCTTGCAGATATCTTGAGTAAAGCTCACCGAGTTTTACTACTATGGAATCTCCTCCATCTATTACATATATATATATATATATATATATATATATATATATATATATATATATATATATATATATATATATATATATATATATATATATATATATACACATTATTTTAGTATTCTAATACAATAAAACAAAAACATTATTTTCGATTTAATACTGCAGTAAATTTCACCCGCCCCCTCCTCTCTCTCCCCTGGTAGAGAGTATGTATGTATCAACGACAGATATATCAGTATCATTCGGTTTTTTATGATTATTCGTGATCTGTTGGTGTGCATATTCTTGTTGCTAAATCAAGTGTTTTTGTTTACTTTCCTGAATTTATTTCGATATGACCTTTTTAAGGAGATTAAGCCATGTGTTGTAACACTTGTGAAGTGACAATAAAATTTTCGAGATAGTAAGATCAACTCTCAGAGATCCCTGATATAGCTGTTTTATCAGTTAGCTTTTGTTCTGTTCAGTATTTGAGGTGAAATTCCTATTTATTGAAAGTGAAAATTTAAAGGTGATTACAAATGTAATTTAGTTGCTGAGATTTTTATTGAATATCATTTGTAATATTAAAATGTGATATGACTAACACTCCATAATTTTATAATAGTTCAATGAGTTTACCGGTTCTCAATGTAATGTATGTTGCAAACAAAGCTGTTTTAGTTTGCAAGGTAACTTGTTTCTATAATATATATATATATATATATATATATATATATATATATATATATATATATATATATATATACATATATATATATATATATATATATATATATATATATATATATATATATATATATATATATATATATATATATATATATATATATATATATATATATACGGTAGATAGGATAAAACGGGAAAAAAGGAAAATCTTCAAAGAAATGAAACAAGGCTTTCCTTCTGAGAAATTTCTGATATGAAGAAATTAAAAAGGTTTTAGGATATAAAGCTTGAAATTAACAAAAATCTTTAACCAGACCAAAACAATAACCAACATTTTCCGTTTAATAGTCGGTACAAGAAGAAAGTAGTAAAAGAGATGATGTGGAAGATTAAAATCCTCTCTCTCTCTTTCTCTCTCTCTCTCTCTCTCTCTCTCTCTCTCTCTCTCTCTCTCTCTCTCTCTCTCTCTCTCTCACAAGTGGTAAGAATTCATTATATATGAGCTGGAATTAAGAGACTGTTTCTGATACGAATCAAGTTGGAAGACGTGGTGAGACTAACTACAATTCGACAAGAATTGTAGATTGATAGCTGAACGGAAGAATGCAGCCGCTCTAATTATTAAAGATATCACCAAGAGGTCGTCAGCTGATGACGTTTTCCGGGAATGTATGGTCCTGTATTAAAATTAAATGTAAAGATTTCTGCCGAAATGTTTTATATATTGCATAATGCATATTCACCTTGTAAATTTAATTATAAGGAAATGATTGTTTCAAATACATGAAAAATAGCTTAAACTTGCGTCAGCTTTCGGGGGAGGGGTTGCTTAAAGCGACCCCTGGACCCCCAGCCTCTTTGGTTATGTTTTCCGACCTCCCCCTTTTTGAACTTGCTGGATCCGCGGTTGTGATGGAGGGGACTATACGTAGCTCAGTAAAAAAAAAGTGTTAACGAGCTAGCTGCCATTCCTACATTTAGGTCCATGTACTATCCTTGATCTCTTTAGCTTACCATATTAATGATAATAAATCAAGCCAAAGTCATATCACTCCTTGTATACACTGACCATCTGCCTTCTAAGACTTTCCAACAGAGACTGACTCTGACTGGATGAAATCAAACCACGAGGCAGATTTTTTTCTGTGTTTACCAATATACGTTGTTCCGAGATCTCAAACCGAAGAGGCTTGTTGATGGCAAACGAGCATAATGCAGGCACTTTTACAAAGGCTATTTCTAGTTTAGTTGAGAGGGACCTAGCATTAAATTTCAAAAATCAATCATACTTTGAAGGAAAAAAATATGGCACTTAAAAACTAAATCAATTTCATAACAATTAAAAAGAAAGAAATATGATAGGCTTATCGTTATTTCTTCCACTACTTCTTTGATGTTGTGCTCATCAAATGTTGCCAGAAGTATGGAAGAATCTGGTGTGAGGGTGGGACTATATATAATAATTCCAGACTATTTTTGTACTTCGTCTGTTTGAGAGTTGAATAAGTGTCCAATATTTTCTGACAAAGAGACTGAAGAGAATATGTTCAATCATCGGATTCCAAGCCACTGGCCATGCAGTACTACATTGGATCCTTCTCTCTGGTTACGGTTCACTTTCCCTTTTGCCTACACATACACCGAATAGTCTGGCATATTCTTTACAGATTCTCCTCTGTTCTTATACACCTGACACTACTGAGGTTACCAAACAATTCTTCTTCACCCAAGGGCTTAACTATTGCGCTGTAATTGTTCAGTAGCTACTTTCATCTTGGTAAGAATAGAAGAGACTCTTTAGCTATGGTAAGCAGCTCTTCTAGGAGAAGGACACTCCAAAATCAAAATCAAATCATTGTTCTCTAGTCTTGAGTAGTGCCATAGCCTCTGTGCCATGGTCTTCCACTGTCTTGAGTTAGAGTTCTCTTACTTGAGGGTACATTCGGGCACATTATTCTATCTAATTTCTCTTCCTCTTGTTTTATTAAAGTTTTTATAGTTTCAATTGGAAATATTCATTTTAACATTGTTACTGTCCTTAAAATATTTTATTTTTCCTAGTTTCCTTTCCTCACTGGGATATTTTCCCTGTTAGGAATCCTAGGCTTATAGCATCCTGCTTTTCCAACTAGGGTTATAGCTTAGCAAGTAATGATAATAATAATAATAATTATATGTACCTACCATGTATTGAGATAAGGAGTTTTGCCCCTTCGTTTTCAGTGATTCTTTGGTCAATGTATTGTTTTAGCACTTTGAAAGCAGTCTTGTATGGTTGTGATCTTTCAGATGCATGATTTGATGTCATTAGTTGTTCTGGGCACGTGTAAGGTATAATTTCTTGCACGAGTGGTGATATTTTGTGTCACTAAGTTATGGAAATTAAATGATAAGTGATGGGAGGATGGAAATTGAATCACATTTGCATCGTAAAGAGGATTTATTGCCCAAGTTATATTTTTACAGAACATAAGCAGATCTTTAAACTGAACTGAATGAACGAATCTCTTTAATG
>NC_090738.1:55636861-55644361 GCF_036898095.1 Palaemon carinicauda
CTCAAATTTTCTGAAAGTTGTGGCATTCTGCTTTATGAAAGGTTTAATGGACATTCAACAGAGTTTAGAGTGAGAAGGGGGTGAGTGGGAAGGTGTTGGTACCTGCCTACCTTGCCATCGTGAATTCAAAGTAATTAGGGGAGCGTATGCTACATAAACAAAGATAGGAAAGGGGGTAGAACGTTCTTATCTTAGCCAAAGTATGAAACCATTCAGCTACATTCTGGGCCGATTGAGAAGTTTACTGTAATAATAAAGATGATAAGGGCAGTGTATTTTGTCGATGTGAATGGTATATACCTTAAATATAGAATTATAGTTGTAGGGCTACGTGTTTTATGAAATTTTAAAGAAAAATTGAATGGTTAATTTTGACAAGAAAATACCACTGCACTATAACTGGTAATTGCAAGAATATGAAAACAATATGAATGAATTTCTACTCTTACATTTGCTGGGGAACAAGTATCTAACGAAGTTGGTTAATATTCATAATATTATGTCAAGATAGTCATCACAACATAATACACAATAGACAGACAATTATTGGAAACATAACAAACGTAATTACTTCAAATGGAGCATTGTGTCAATAATTCAAGATTTAATGACTGCAATAGATTTCAAAATGATTAGGTAATTCAAGGAACTAGAGGCTAGCAAAATAATGAAAAGATATCAGGTGACCTTCAGAAAGGGAGAAGTTAATAGGATCTTGACAACATGACAAAAAAAAAAATTTCTCCAAGTAAAACAATAAAGCAATGAGATTATGAAATTATTCCTTGCTACTCTATTTCTTTTTTCTTCCAACGTTAATTTCCTAATATCATCATAATCATCTCGTGTATATATATATATATATATATATATATATATATATATATATATATATATATATATATATATATATATGTGTGTGTGTGTGTGTGTGTGTGTATATAAATATCATATATACATATATATATATATATATATATATATATATATATATATATATATATATATATATATATATGTATATATATATATATATATATGTATATATATATATATATATATATATATATATATATATATATATATATATATATATATATATATATATATATACATCTACATATATAAATATATATATATATATATATATATATATATATATATATATATATATATATATATATACATATACATATATATATATATATATATATATATATATATATATATATATATATATATATATATACACATATATATACACACACACACATATATATATATATATATATATATATATATATATACATAATACGATTACTTGCTAAGCTACAACCCTGGTTAGAAAAGCAAGATGCTATAAGCCTAGGGGCTCCAACAGGGGAAATAGTCCAGTGAGGAAAGGAAACAATGAAAAATAAAATATTTTAAGACCAGTAACAATAATAATATAGATATTTCTTAAGTAAACTATAAAAACTTCAACCAAATAAGAGGAAGAGAAATTAGATAGATAAGTGTGCCCGAGTGTATTCTCAAGCGAGAAAACTCTAACCCAAGACAGTGGAAGACCATGGTACAGAGACTATAGCACTACCCAAGACTAGAGAACAATGGTTTGATTTTGGAGTGTCCTTCTCATAGAAGATCTTCTTATCATAGCTAAATAGTCACATTTACCCTTACTAAGAGGAAAGTAGCCACTAAACAATTCCAGTGCAGTAGTTAACCCTTTGGGTGAAAAAGAATTTTTTGGTAATCTCATTGTTGTCAGGTGTATGAGGACAGAGGAGAATCAGTAAAGAATAGGCCACATTATTCGATGCATGTGTAGGCAAAGGGAAAGAACCGTAACCGGAGAGAAGGATTCATTGTAGTATTGTCTGGCCAGTCAAAGGATCCCATAACTCTTGCAGTAGTTTCTAAACAGGCGGGTGGTGCCCTGGCCAACCTACTACCTAGCTAACTACCTATATATATATATATATATATATATATATATATATATATATATATATATATATATATATATATATATATATATATATATATATATATATATATATATATATATATATATATATATCATCATCAACATCACCACCTCCTCCTACGTCTATGGACGCAAAGGGCCTCGGTTAGATTTTGCCAGTCATCTCTATCTTGAGATTTTAATTCAATACTTCTCCAATCATCATCTCCAACACGCTTTAAGTCCTCAGCCATGTAGGTCTGAGTCTCCCAACTCTTCTAGTGCCTTGTAGAGCCCAGCTAAACATTTGGTGAACTAACCTCTCGCAGGGAGCCCAAAGAGCATGCCCTAACCATCTCCATCTACCCTTCATCATGATCTCATCCACATATGGTGCTGGAGTAATCTCTCATATAGTTCATTTCTAATCCTGCCTTGCCATATTGTTCCTAATATCCTTCTGAGAGCTTTGTTCTCAAATCTACTAAATCTATTGGTGATTGTTTCATTTCCATACCATGATTCATGTCCATAGAGTAACCCCGATCTCACCAAACTGGTTTATAGTCTGATTTTTATATGTATTTTCAGGCGATTTCATTTCCAAATTTTACTTAGCCTAGACATTATTTGATTTGCTTTTTCCCAATCTTTCACTAAACTCTAATTCTAAAGACCCTTTATTGGAGATCATATTTCATAGATACGTAAATGATTCTACCTCATTAATCCTTTCTCCTTCCAATGATATTTCCTCTTCCATTGCATATTCCATAATCATCATTTCTGTCTTTATTCTATTTATCTTCAGTCAAACCTCATGTGATATTTCATGCATTCTGGTAAGCAAGCCTTGCAAATCTTGTGGTGTTTTGCTAACAAGGACAGCATACTCAGCATACTCTAGGTCTGCTAAATTCCTATCACCAATCCAGTCTAATCCTTCATCCCATTTCTGACTGTTCGATGCATTACAAAATCCATGACGAGGTTAAACAACATAGGTGACTACATATTGGAGTCCTCCACTGTTCACTGGAAATTCCTTTGATAAGACTTTATCAACATTAACTTTTGCACCGGCTATGCATATGAACAGACTTAATCAAATTTACATATTTAAGAGGAATCCCATAATAACGCAGGACTCTCCACAAAATTGGCCGGTGCACACTACCACAGGCTTTTTCATAGTCCACAAATGCCATCAAAAGTGCAAAAGTGGATTTTTATATTCTACGTATTGCTATACAACATGTCTCAAAATGAAAATCTGGTCAATGCAACTTCTTCCTTTTCTAAATCCTGCTTGTTCATCTCTCAGCTTTTCGTCAATCTTTCTCTCCAGTCTCTTAAGAATAAGCATACTATATATTTTCATAACAACTGACGTAGGTGTGATGCCTCTGTAATTATTGTAATTAGTGTGCTCTCCCTTTTTAGCTATTTTCACCAACACTCCTATCTCCCATTCATCAGGTTTTGCCTCTTTATGCCATATTCTACAAAATAATCTCGTAAGTAGTCTTGGAGTCACTTCATTTTTTGGCCAGTATCATCTCGGCAGTTATTCCATTGTATCCCGGGGCTTTCAATCTCTAGTTTTTTTTGTTTTTTTTTTAGGATAGCTTCGATTTTCAACACACTGATATCATTCATGGGCACATCAAGGTTTTCATCAGCTTCAGGTATATCAATCAAATTATTCCCTTCATATCTCCTATTTATAACCTCACTAAAGTGTTCCATCCAACGTTGTCTTTCTTCATCTTTTGTTGCTATAACAGAACCATCTATCTTGTTGATGGGTATATGCTTCTTCTTCTTTGCCCCAGTCGATATTTCATCAATAATTCTATGAGCAATTCTTACAATATAGCCACTTCCGGAATTCATGGCTTTGTCAGCCTCATCTGCTTTACTGTCTCCATTTATTTCGGGCTTTTCTTTTGACCTCACTGTCAATACTGGAATACTTAGCATGCTCTACCTTGTAATTTTCATTACTTCCTCGAAAACTTTCAACAATCAATTTCTGTCTCAGTCTCCTTCTTTAGTATCCCAAGAATCATTTGATATCCATGGCTTTCTCCTTGTAACTGCATGTCCCAAGACTTCACTACCAACTGACTGATATATGTTCTTAATATCACACCATTCTTTATTAATTGTCTGTTCTTGGTCTCTTAAAGTTTCTAAGACTGCATTTAATTGCAAATGTTTCTCTGTGCTCTTCTTCTAAAAGCTTAGTTGTATCAAATATAGGTATTTTATCCATCTTTCTGTTGGGTGCTTTCAGTTTTAATTTCAGTGTAGCAATGAGGAGCTGGTGATCACTATCAATATCGGCACCTCTATAGCTTTTTACATTTCTCAGAGTCCTCCTTCTCTCTTCATATTAATATAGATATTAATGTGATCTATCTGATTTTTGTATACTTTTGAATGTTATTGTGTTGAAAAAGAGTACCTCCAATGACAATATTGTTTGCTGAACAGAAACTTATGAAATGTGCTCCATTTTAATTTGCAACTTTGCCAAGACCCTTGATACCCATCACAGTCTCCATCCCTTGATTATTTATTCCAACTTTAGCATTGAAGTAGCCAATCACAATTTTCATATACCTCTCAGGGATCTCATCTATTACTATCTGCAGTTCTTCAAAGTATTCATCTTTCCTTTCTTCAGGGGAATCATTTGTAGGGGCATAGCAAACTATACTACTCATATTGCACTGCTTTGATTTTAACTTTGCTCGTAACAATCTATTGTTTACAGCTCTCCATTCGGTTAATGCCTTTTCTGCTCTTGGTGTCATCATCATGCCTACCCTTTCTCTTACAGGTCCATTTAATCTTCCTGAGTAGATATATACATTGCCTTGGTCTAAAGTTTCCTTACCAATCCCTTCACAACCTGTTTTACTTAGGGCCAATATATCCAAACTATATTTCATGAATTCACTCTCCCCTTGCTGTAACTTCCCAATCTGATTCATAGTTCTAATATTCCAATTACCTAGTTTCAATTTTACTTGAGTATTCATAAACTGGGAGATTCTTATCACCCCGCTATACCAGGGACTGGGGGCCATTCTGTCATCTTCTCTTTCCATGACTGACTAAATCCATAGAGGATTCATAAACTAGATACATCAAAGGATAGCTAGCTCCTTGTGATGCGCAGTGCCTATCTAACTAAGGCATGTGACCCATGCTAGTCTATATTAATTCTTGTGAGATCAGTCGCCAAACATCAGGAGTAAAAGCCGAAGAGACAGTGTGTCCACCGCTTTAAACCTAATCCGTAACCCTGCTGCCAGTGACTTCTTCGAGATTTAGGGGGGGGGGGGGGCCTTTCCTCCGCACCTAAAGTTCTCATTAATCCACCAAGTTGCTAATGCGCTTATACGAGCATAACCGATGGCAAACATGGATTATGAAGATATACCGCTTAGAACGTATTTTATATATATATATATATATATATATATATATATATATATATATATATATATATATATATATATATATATATATATATATATATATATATATATATATACATACATATATATATATATATATATATATATATATATATATATATATGTGTGTGTGTGTGTGTGTGTGTGTGTATGTATATATATATATATATATATATATATATATATATATATATATATATATATATATATATATATATATATATATATATATATATATATATATATATGCACACACATATATATATATATATATATATATATATATATATATATATATATATATATATAATATATATATATATATATATATATATATATATATATATATATATATATATATATATGTGCATATATATATATATATATATATATATATATATATATATATACATATATATATATATATATATATATATATATATATATATATATATATATATATATATATATGTATATATATATATATATATATATATATATATATATATATATATATATATATATGTGTGTGTGTGTGTGTGTGTGTGTGTGTGTGTGTGCACAGTCCTTGGCTTTCAACCGCAATCCGTTTCAGAAGGCTGTTCAAAAAACAATTTGTTCAAATTCTTAAGGATTTTTTCCTATTGCAAATAATGCAAATAGTTTTGATCCGGTCTAAGACTAGAAAACGACTTTTTTTAAGCATTTTTACATTATTTTGCACCATAAACTGTATATTGAGAGAGCAGGTTATATATGAAGTACACAGAATTTCTAATAAATACTCTATCAATAGAGTAGGCTAGGCTGGGGAATTTATTGCGGTATTTGTAGCAACTCGTACCCAAACCTCGTTTACTCAGATTTTTGGGTAAAATAAAAGTGAAGAAATAGCTTGTTTGTTTTATTCTAATAAAAGATAATCCTATAAAAGATTGTGGAAAAAAAACACACCAAAAAATTTGTTTATCTTTTCCAATAGTGGCACAAAAAAAAATAACTACAGTTTTTTTCAATGCATTAATATTTTTTACCTTTCTAGTGATTTGTAGATGGCATAATGATCGTGGTTGTTGGAGAGAAGGAGAGGGAGAGAGGAAGGTTATTGCTTGAAAGGAGAATCCCTTTCCATAAAAACATCGGGTAACTCGGCTGTGGGTGTTGTCTCTCTAGCAAATCTCGCCGGTTGGGAAGACTCTGCCACAGGGTGTTCTTTCCTTTTTGTGAAGAACTTATCGAGTAAAACCTATTTCTGCCTTCTTTTAAAAACTTTACGAAAGTAGCTAATGACAAGGTCAACAAAAGCATACTCAGCTCAGCAGGTTCGGGCTTTATTTGGGTGACACAGTTCTCCAAAGTTCTGCAGCTCATTTCATTTGGCGCATATATCTTTAATAACAGCAGTTGGGGCATCCTTCCTTCTCTCATCCTCATCATAAGACATTTCCTCCTCCAACGTCTTCTCCTGCTCCTCCTGAAGGTGCAGGAGTTCTTCTGTGGTGAGCTCGGCACAATGTACATCCAGTAGCTCCTCGACATCATTGCTGTCCATCTCCAAACCGAGATTTTGGCTCATAATAACGATGTCATCAATGAGTTTCTTATCCTCTTGAGATTCCTCCTCGATATCAGCAGCTATTCTGGTACTAGCAACATTCGCAAACCCTTCAAACTCGTGCTCAGTAACACAATCGGGCCACAATCTCCTCCATGCAGAGTTCATGGTCCTATATGACACTTGGTCCCCGCATTTGTCGACGATGGTGATGCAGTGGCAGATATTGAAATGATTTTTCCAAAAATCTCGAAGGGTTAGCTGAGTGTCACTGTCACCTCAAAGTATCGTTGAAAAAGGAATTTGGTATACAATTTCTTGAAATTTGCGATGACTTGCTGGTACATGGGTTGGAGCAGGTGTGTCGTATTTGGTGACAGAAACTTGATTATGATGAAATCAAATTCATCAGTTAAGTCATCCTCCAAACCTGGAGGGTGGCCAGGAGCATTATCCATCACGAGAAGGCAGCATGACGCAAA
>NC_090738.1:55651861-55654361 GCF_036898095.1 Palaemon carinicauda
ATGTATATATATATGTATATGTATGTATATATATATATATATATATATATATATATATATATATATATATATATATATATGTATAAGTGTATATATGTATGTATATATATATATATATATATATATATATATATATATATATATATATATATATATATATGTGTGTGTGTGTGTGTGTGTGTGTGTGTGTGTATATATATGTATGTAGGTGTATGTGTATGTATATGTATATGTATGTGTATGCGTGTATATGTATATATGTATATGTATGTATATGTATATGTGTATAAGTATGTATATATGTATGTGTGTATAAATATATACACACACACACACATATATATATATATATATATATATATATATATATATATATATATATATATATATATATATATATATATATATATATATACTGTATATATATATATATATATATATATATATATATATATATATATATATATATATATATATATATATATATATACGTTAATCATGTGTAAAAAACATTTATATGGAAGTCTATGTATATGTCTATATATGTGTACCAGTATGTGTACAGGTATGAATATGTCTATGTATATATTATGCATGTTTGTGTATGAATGCCTGTCTGTGTATATGTATGTTTATGTTTTTTTGTATATTTATATATAGATGTGTTTTATATATACACATAGTTTTTCTTATGTATTTATATAGATAGGGCTACTGTTATTCATATAAATAAACTGTATTGAAAGTCAAAAACAAGAATTTACCGGTCACCAGAAATGACCCTTTTTAGCAGGTGTCTAATGAGGCTGGATCTCCGCTCAGTAAACACCTGACTAAAGCCCAGGTGGCTGGTATGGGAGTGTCATTGTTCTGTGCCCTCTATATGTATGTTTGTACGTTTACTTTCCCTATAAAATGTAAAGAAACCTCTCTCAATAAATCAGTCCTCTGATGAAGTATCACGAAACTAGTCAGGACTTAATCGTATATTTCGTATTTTCATTTTCCCTGTGGTTCTTCTGCATCTAAGCATCACATTTTCCTGTGATTTTTATGCATATATATATATATATATATATATATATATATATATATATATATATATATATATATATATATATATATATATATATATATATATATATATATATATATATATATATATATGCATATATATTTATACATTCTTACGAAGGTGGTCGAATATAGGAGTAGATTAGTTTATTCACGTATTTCATTTTTGTATGTAACAGATGTATAGCCATCTCGTAAGTTTGGTTCCACTCATCTAGGATTAAGTAAATATGTGTAAATCACATAAGACTGTCGTCATTCATTTAGTTGTATTTTCATTCTGTTCCGTACATGTAAATTTACGTTTTTTTTTAAGAATGAATTTTTTACTTCACGTAGTTTTGTTATGAAGCCTTATGTAACTTGTTAGAAGGTATAGTATTACACACACGAGGTATAAAACGTGAGGGATTGCATAATGTTTCCACGTGGTTAGAAGAGGCATGAAGGTTCTAGACTAAACTTTTTCCTTTTTTTTAGCTGAGTGTTTCCCTCAGGCGACGATAGAACCATACTTCAAACTGCCATGTTGGTGACATTTACGTCGCGAGAGCCTGCCTGGAGCTTGTACGCACTCTTCGAGAATGATTTGCCTGGAAGTTTACAGAATGACTTATGATGCATATAAGGGCCTACTACTGCTTTGGAGAGGGCGATCCAGCCTGACATTTCGACAAAGCCATATGTATAACGATCCTCTCAACAGCATCTATCCAGTCACTAAGTGTTTTCTCTCAAACGTGCATAGTGCTTTTAAACATTGGTGTTATTTTTGTTTTTAATTTGATAGAAGTAGAGTGTATTTATGAAAGTACATTTTATATTGTTAAATTTATTTTTTGTGAGTGTTTATTCTCTAAATTGTTATAGTGTCATTTTTAAATTATTTGTCAAAATTATATATTTTCATATATCAATCACTTGTGAAACAAGTGGTTGTATTGTAAAATTCTTGAAGTGTCTTTTTGTCATAAGACTCAGGTCTAGTTCATATTTAAATTTTGAGTGATTCATATTTTAGTATTACTTTTAAATTTCCATTTTTTTATAGATTATAAATATTTGTAAAGTGTGCATTATTTCAGTAACCAATAATTAAGCCAGTGACTTGCTTATACCCCTGACTTAGAACCAAAGTAAGAGGTTGATTTTGGAAAAATTTCTTTTAAAAGTAAAGTACTCACCCAGTTGGTTTTTGAGAGTAAAGTAAAGAGACCTTTAGATATTCATTGTTCATATATACTAACGTCTGGCAGTTGCATATTATTCTCAGAGCTCGGAGGCATTCTCGTGTGTGTCAGATTTATGTAATATACAGCAAGTGAGTATGGAGCTTGGGAGTTTATGTAATTTGTTAGCCGTAATTATATAAGTATTTATATATATATATATATATATATATATATATATATATATATATATATAT
>NC_090738.1:55656861-55724361 GCF_036898095.1 Palaemon carinicauda
ATAACCCGAGGACTCCCTGTACATATATATTACGGCTGCCAAATAACACAGCCTCCCGAATTCCAAACTCACCTATTTGTTTTTACATAAATCTGTTACACTTGAATAATAGCTGAGCTCTGCAAAAATTATATAATTACCAGACGTTAATATATAATAGAACTGAATATCCAAAGGTCTCTTACGTACACTGAAAACAAACTGGGTAATTATCATTAAGAACTATTCAAAACAACCTCTTACCTTGATTCTTAAACAGGGACACGAGAGAGCTCTGTAAGAAATACTGGTGATCGAAATAATACACCCCTTACAAAAATGAATATATTCTATAAAAAATAACAACACTTTCAAAGAATTTACACCAAAAATAAAAAATTCTAAATTTTAAATCTGAACGAAAACTTCGACTAAGACAATAAAATACTTATGAAAACTATACTATCACGTGTTACACTGGAAGTTAATTCATAAAGATATTTAATCTTGATATTGAATGACAAAGACTTTAACACTCTAATGCCAAAACTCTTAAAGAAATTACATAAAAGTGACTGATAAACTTATGTGTTTTTAGCTCACAAGAGGTATCCGACCAAATAGCAATATAAGTACACTTCACTGGTCTAAGATAGGTCTTACAGAGCCAATTAAAAAATTTATATAATGCCAGCGCGTACAATAACACAATAAATTTGCAATCACCATTGAAATCTAATCAACGTTTGCCCGCACTACACAACGATAAATGTTGGGTAAAAACTTATTCACTTTGGAGAGAGCACACACTCGAGGCACTTGAGAAGAGAGAGGATGGTGGCTCTTTCACAGGGACAGGCTGGTACTATTCTGCTTCTATTGCATTCCTAGGGGCACATATATATTGAGTTGAAACTTCAAAAATCTTCTAGGTCAGTGGTCTAGAAGCTTGGGGATAGTGCTTAGCAGAGTATGATCATTAACTATATATATAGAAGAGGAGAACTAACCTTGTTTACAAGGCAACCCTCCCCCAGTTAACTCCGCCCACTTACTTACTAAGAACAATAAAAAAATTAAAACTGTGTTTTTCGAGAACATCCCAAACACGTGGAAATATAACACTTGTGTAATCTCTCACAAATATGACACAATATTGTGGAGGATTGATTTTCGTTTTATTTTTATTTTATTCTTAGTTGTTTGCCAAATCCAGAGAGAGAGAGAGAGAGAGAGAGAGAGAGAGAGAGAGAGAGAGAGAGAGAGAGAGAGAGAGAGAGAGAGAGTGTGTATGTGTGTCAGCGAGTGAGAGGTAGTTAGTGTATCGATTGTTTGTTTTGAGAAAGACTGTTGGCATAACTGAGGTTGTTTGTTTTTAGCTATGTTAGGACAGTGGTGAATGTCTTGGGCGAATTATTATTTTGATTTGACTGCAGCTAGAGGCAGTTGTGTATGTGAATGCTGGACTACTATTATTTTTATTATTTTTACCAGCGTAAAAGTGTTTGTTTATTTCTAATGTAAGTACAATTTTAGTCATCTTTGCTAAGAGGGATTCTGAATGATAGAAATTCCTTATTTATCTTTGATTGTAGTGCGATAGTTTAGTTAGCTAGGAGTGTTCGTGTTTTTATTTTTTCTTTCATTTGCAGGCTGTAATTCCTCCTTTGGAGAATTACTTTTTTTAATGCTGATCTTTAGTTGATGACCTAGACTTGAATCGATTGTGTGTGGACTACTCTATTGGATTGGTCACCCGTTGATGACCTGGCCTGTCTATTTCGATTGATGATGATGATGATGATGATGATCACCACATTAATTGACTGTTCAGTCCAGTTGGAACTGAATATAGTTCCGTTTGCTACAGATTGGTAGTTGTGCCGTAAAAGACAATTCGGCTTTGTGTAGACGACATTGTTGGTGTCAATAAAATATATATAAACATACAAATTTTGCTGTTGGTGTGCAATGTAATTTTAAATTTGTTAGAGTTTTTTTGGTTTATATGAATGGTGTTACGGTATATATATATATATATATATATATATATATATATATATATATATATATATAATATATATATATATATATATATATATATATATATATATATATATATATATATATATATATAGTGTTAAGTTTTTTATTAGTTTTAAGTGTGATTATTTAGATTGTGGATGGTTTATGTTCAGTATTTTAGTTTGTAAGAAATATATCATTAAGGTTATGTTTTGTTTTCATGTCCTTTTTTGTCTAAGAGTCCAGTTTATGATAACGTAAGGGGAAAGTTTGTGTTGCAGAGACAATTGTCTGTTAAGTGTGATGAAGGGTGTGGGGGTTGTTGCTGCAACATCCCGCTACAATACCTCATAAAAGCATAAAAATAATTACATAAGCCCTCCTTCATACCTCACATGGCTCGTACAGCATACTTAGATAGACTACATAGGACTTCATAACAAAATACGTGAAATAAAAAGTGAATTCTTAAAAATAACGTGAATTTACATGTGACGACTTGAATGAAAAATACAATTGCATGAACAACGGAAGTCTTACATAATTTACATAATAGTACTTCAACTAACAAGAGGGGAACTCCCCTTTACGAGCTGGCTATTATACCTTTTAAATACAGAAATGAAATGCAGGAATAAAATATTTGCTCTACGCTAGATCAGCTTCATAAGATAGCTTCCCCAATAAAAGATTATTGATTCCGGGCCTGAATCCACCGATTCAGCCCAAGATAAATAATCTGCAACCACGTTATCTTTACCTGATATATGCTTTACATTGATATATGGTTGCAAACATAATAACCATCTAGTTAACCTTTGATTATTATTCTTCATCTGATTTACAAAAGTTAAAGGATTATGATATGAGTACTCTATAATCTCTTTATTTTGATGTCTGCTCACATAGACTTTAAATTTTCGTATCACTGTGATTAACGCTGGTAGTTCCTTTTCAACTGTTGAGTAGGCTTGTTGATGTTTCTCCAGCTTTGACGATATAAAACAAACAGGTTGAAGAATTCCTTCCTCGTCTTCTTGCAATAATACAGCTCTAATCCCATTATCTGATGCATCTACTTGGATAAGGAATTTCTTGTTGAAATCAGGTGCTCGCAGTATTGGTTTCAAAGTTAACATAGCTTTTATCCAATCGATGGATCCTGGTACTCGCTGGTCCATACAAATTTTTTCTTAGGGCTAGTCCAATTCATCATGAGAGCGATTACAACTGAAAAGTTCTGACAAAAATATCGGTAGAATCGTGCCATCCCTAAAAAAACGTTGTAATTGCTTCCTCGTTGTGTGTGGGGGGGGGGGGGGTGAGGCTTTCCTTATTCATTCGACGTTAGCGGCTATCGGGGCAATTTGTCCTCTTCCTACTTCAATACCCAAGTACCGAGTAACCGAACTGTTGCCTTTCCAAATTCGCTCTTCTCCAGGTTAAGTGTCAGGTGTGCTCCTCGCCGCTTTCGAAATACCTTCTTCATGATTCGGAGAAGTTCTTCCCAGGTCAAAGAATATATAACAATATCGTTGAGATATACCCCTAATCCTCAAATCGATCCAGGAAGGTTGTCCATCACTCATTGAAAAGTAGCAGGGGCATTCATTATACCAAATGGCATGACCTTGTATTGATATAACACAAATGGGGCTATAGAAGCTGATAGAAATTTTATGTTGTCGTCCAAAGGAATTTGATAATAGCCTTTTATCAAGACAGGATCTGAGAGACGAACCTCACTTGTCCGATATTGTTGAGTAGTTGGTTGATGAGCGGCAATGGATGATTATCAACCACTCTGATCGATTTCAACTTTCGGTAGTCCGTACACATCCTGAAAGGTTCGTCTGTTTTATTTTATTTTATTTTTTTTTTTCCCACTAGCAAGTATGGAGAACTGTAAGAGCTAGAACTTTGCTCGGCTAATTCATTTTGTAACAAATAGTCCACTTCTTTTCTCATGACTTCTCGGTGATACGGTAACAATCTATAAGATCGTTTTTTAAATGGCCTTTCCAACGTTATAAGCAAAGACTATATACTGAAGGCATTGTAGGTATACATCGTTTGTCGTCTGTTTGTTTATATTCAGAATTTGACAGTTGACTCAAACGAAATCATGGCGCCGACAGTAAAGAAGTCACACAAGTGTGTTGTGTGCCATAAACAAAAAGAAACCGATCCTCATTTGGTATTTCACAGGTTCCCTAAGGACAAAGAACGGTGAGTACAAACAGTATAATACATGCAGTATGTCCTGCTAATGAGTAAGCCCCACTGATATTGGATGTAAGATTAAGGCAAGGCATCCACAATAAATCTCTTTTGTTTTTCATTTTTTGTTGGCTTGTATGCTACCTTATTTCTATTTCCAACCCCCTTTTGATTATTTTTGTGTGTGATACAATTTTGTGTTATTTTGGTCCTTTTGATTGTACATTTATACATTTATTAGTTTATACTAAACTATACATGAGTGCATCATGCTTTTCCATTTCAATAAAAAATAAAATACAATTGTGTTTTTATACACGTAATATCTCTCCATCTTACAGTGGCCTACAAACTGTAATTACATGTATGACTACACATAAGCATTTGTGGCTAAGTTTAACAAATCAGATATACATGATGTTTTAATTTATTCGAATGTGGTATTGTATAGAACATTTAAAAATGGTTGTAATATACTGTACAATACTTGAATTTGCAAGAAAATTAACTACATCATAAGCGATATAGCTATTGAATTTCTGAAAAATAGACTGAGAAACATAATTTGCAATTTAGTTACCTAAAATTTAAGAATATCGTGAATATATGAGTAAAATATACTGACATAGTAATGCAAATTATGAACAAATATGTCGCAAAATTTACAATCGAATCCCATCCTATATACCCGTAAGCATTACCGCTCTGAATGTTTGGTTGCTCGCTTAACAGATGGCGCCATTCGTTTCGCATGGGAGTATCTGGCATCTTTTCATAGCACATTCATTTGTGTGTTAAAAACCTGAGCCTTCCTATCTTCCTTCAGTATATAGTCTTTGGTTATAAGGTGTATCACATGCTTCATCAAGTTGGTTTGTTTTGGGACGTCCGAGACAATTTCGGGGAAACTTTTAATCAACCAGCTTAATTCCTCTTGCTGCTCCTGGTTCAAATGAGTCAATTTCTCTTCCAAGTTCCAAAATTATGAAAAAATTTATCCCTTTGCTTGCCGCCCTTACCTCATATCCGTCGTCGTCTTCCGTGGATGGCATGGTTTGCGCCATCCACGCCTGTGAAGCTTCGGTCCCATTTTTACTCAAGTAGTTTCAGTAGGATAACGTGTACTTTCCTTTGACTTTGACTTTTGCCTGGGGTTTTGATAACATAGGTCAGGTCACAGATCTTCTCCAAAATCTTGAATGGTCTTTGGAACTTGTTGGTGAGTGGGAATCTCCTTGTTGCTATGAAAACCAACACCTATTGTCCTACTGTAAACTGTCTATCCTTACTTTTCATATCAAACCTTATCTTCATTTTTTCTTGACTTGTTTTAAGGCTTTCTAGGGAAAATTTCCTTATCTCACCGAACCTTTCCTCAAAATCTTGACATATTCTCCATCCGCTACCTCTCGATCCCTCAATTTTACTGCTAACATTTTAATCGGTTCTCGTACTAATCGTCCAAACAGCCTTTCATTCAAGCTACATCCCATGCTTTCTTGATAAGTATTACGCACCTCAAATAACATCAACTGTAGTCTAGTGTTCCATTAATTCCCCGTTTCATAGCAGTACTTTGTAAACATACTCTTCAGAGATTGATGAAACCTGTCTAGTGCATCTTGGGTCTCCGTATGATAAGCACTTGATAGTTGTTGTTTCACTTCTGACAGTTTTATTACTTCCTGAAACAATTTTGACGTGAAATTTGTTTCTCGGTCACTTTGAACGATTTCTGGAATACCAAACTTAATAAAAAAAAAAGTCTGGTAACTTCTTGGTGATTATATTGGCACTGATTTTCCATGAGGGTATGACTTCTGGGTATTTTGTCAATGAACACATCAAGGTGAACATATATTCGTGACCTTTTTCGTCCTTGGTAATGGTCCCACAATGTTGATCATTACCTTGCTGAAGGGGTTTCCTCGCAATTCAATCAAGTGTAAGGAAGCCTTCTTAATATACTCGTTTGGCTTTTCAGCCATATGACATATGTGACATGCATGGAAAAACTAGCTCATGTCCTTCTGCATGCTAGGCTAGAAAAAGTGTTTTATATTTTCTCCGTTGTCTTCCTTATTCCCATATGTCCAGTCTCATGCGCTACAGCAATCACCTGTCTTCTCAATGAGGGGCGAATCAACATCTGACTGTATATCCCCCATTCGGCATTCACAGGGATATCGCTGGCTCCATGCATCCTCGTAAGCAACCTGTCTTTAAGGTAATAACAGGTGCGAGACTGCTGTGCCTCTGTCTCATCCACCACATGGTACAATAACTCTGTAAACGTCGCATCCTTCCGTTGCACTGCTATTAGCCAGAGTTTTCTATTTCTTCCAAATCCATTTCTTCTTTGTCTTCTTGTCCACTCGTCTGTCATCCCTTTTCTCTCGGGCTCTCTCTCTCAAGTTCTCTTGCATACCCGCAAGAGAATCCTTTTCTTCCAAAAAACAAATCCTCCAAGTTCATCGCTCTTTCGGTTTCTTTTTCTTCTTTAGCAGCCACTTTCTTCGTCATACTCATTGTCGTCACACAAATAGGAAACAGATACGGGTAGTCCTTCTCAAGTTCAATCGCAGTACTATATATACTTCAATGGTTTTCCGTTACAATGGGACAAGGAACAAACGGCGCTCCACCAACCTCATTACCGGCAGAAGATCTACTCCTTCGACACCCAACGAATCTTTTACCGCAAAATCAGAATGACCGGTCATCAACTCGCATGACAGTTTCAAACGGCAAATAGAGGTAATCTCCTTACCTCCTATTCTCTTCAAAATAACCAAGTCTCCTGTGAGAGACTGTTCCAACAACAGGTGTTCACCTCGTGTCACAACACTGATTATAACAAGTGTCGCGCAATATCTCAACCTGGGTTTGCTCACTCCCATCGATTTCTGTTAATATACCTTCATAACTATAAGGTTTAAAGGCATCCACGCTGTTTGGGTTTGTCCTCTTTGTTGGGTAAACGTTAGCTGGTTTATTTTCCTCTTCGTCCTTTCCCGATTGTTTCTTCGTCTTCGCATTCTGTGAAGTCGAATTATCCTTAACCACTTGGGCGACTGCTTTTGGTCAGTTTGACCAACATTTCTTACTGATATGGCCTCTCTTTCCACACTTAATAAACAATATTAACCTTCTGCACGTCATGCACGATACTTGAAGGAGGACAATTCGACGATTGTTGATGTGGTACTATCGCATTCTGCTTTGGAACGGTACCAGTGGTACTTCCGCTGTAACTATTAAACTTGTTCACATAGTTATAACTGAACTGTTTCCATGGTTCGGTGAATACTTCACACTTGGTCGGAACAACGGTTGAAACTTCAAACTCGAATAGGATTTACGACTAATATTATTATAATCTTCACTCAGCGTAGCGGCTTTAGCAAGTTTCTTAACCTCTCTCTCTCTCTCTCTCTCTCTCTCTCTCTCTCTCTCTCTCTCTCTCTCTCTCTCTCTCTCTCTCTCTCATGTACGGTTGAATATGTTCAGAAATTCCTCGTATATGTGGTTCTAATACTATCAATACTTCTAAATCAGCCATCTCCCTCACGTTAGCCGCCTCTATCCATCTTTTAAAATATCGTCGTACCTTATAAACATAATTCAGGAAAGTCATTTTCTGTTACTTCTTCAAACTTCGGAATCTTCATTACAATATTAAGGGGTTATCCGATACACTTGCAATACGGTCCTCTTTACATCTGGATACTCCTTCCTCTGATCCTGAGATAAGGAAAGATACGCACTGCTTACTTTCCCAAGGAGAACGCACTGCAATAACACAGACAATTTACCTTCTGGTTATTCCACCGTCAATATGACCGTTTCACAATAATCGAAGAATTCATCAGTTGCTTCTTCTGTGGGCGTTTGTCACATTAAATACGGGATCGTGCAAAGCACTTGTCATCTGTCTGCGATGCCGACTTTGTACGAGCATTCTACATTTCCAATTCCCATGCCTGTCGTATAATTTCTCTTGCCTCTTCCTTCTCTGTTTCTTCTCGTTCTCTCTCTTCTTCTTCCATTTTCCTTGCATGTTTTGCTACTTCTCCGGCTTCTTCTTTCTTTCTCTTCTTGTTCTCTCTCTCTCTTTCTTCCCGTCCTGCTTCCATTTCCCTCACACTTCGTGCATCTTCTCTCTCTTCTGCCATCAATTTCAACTTAATCAAATTATCTTCCGCTTCGGTTCTTGTTCAATCTCAGCCTCTACATTCCTATCTTCTTTCATCCCATCAGTTTGTGGGTCAACTGGTCCCTGCTTTGCTACAAATTCTGTTTCAGCTTCCCCAACAGCTCACCAGTTTCTTTTTACATAAATTGGTTACACTTGAATAATACCCGAGCTCTGAGAAAATTATTGAACTCCCAGAAGGTAATATATAATAACAATAAATAACCAAAGGCTCTCTTAACGAAAGAATGCTTTAACGAAGTCACGTGGTTTCTTCATATTATTGAAGAATTGTGATGGGCAAAAAGGCTCTCAAACTTGGGAAAATTGCTTACAAGGTTGAATCTAAAGTTCTCTCCTTTTCATCTATTTCTTCTGCTTAATATTACTTCGACCTTCTCCCAAATCTATAAACTTTCTTTAGTCTTGCTGTCCTAACTCTGAGAGTATTATTTCTCTAATGTTTATATATATATATATATATATATATATATATATATATATATATATATATATATATATATATATATATATATATATATATATATATATAATTATACACACACACATATATATATATATATATATATATATATATATATATATATATATATATATATATATGCATATATATACAAATATTATGTATATATATATATATATATATATATATATATATATATATATATATATATATATATATATATGTGTGTGTGTGTGTGTGTGTGTGTATGTATATATATACTTACTTTATTTGTTCATTTATTTATTTATTTATTTTCATTTTATTTAAATGGCGTGGATATTTCCACATTTGTTATTACTCCCTGCTTAGCTGAATGGGAGAAGGGATTACGGTTGGGAGGTATTGCCTTCAAAGCTATATGTGAGAGTATTGGATGATCTCAGCCATCCCAAAGATGGCTTAGACCTTTTTGGCGGAGCTATTTTCAGGTACTGGGTCATCAGAATCTGGGGGATCCAATCCTTGAGGTGGGACTCTTGGCTTCTGGCTGGAAGCCCATCATTACAGATATGGGGAGGTTGATTCCGTATTTTCATGGTCTAACCAGGCGGGTTTGGCTTACACCCGTGCCTCTATATCTGTTTTGGTGCTGCCCTTCAGGGTTGGACCATCTGGGAAATATACTCTCATTGTGCGGATAGTGTGGAATGGAAATTTCCTTTCCAATGTATGATACTTTGTTAATATTTTGAAGCAGGCAAACCAACCAACAACAAAAATAAAAACAAATTTGACACAGCCTTCATTTATGGACAACGAACCCCACTCTCCTGGATATGCTGACACCCCCCCCCCCCCACCCGCACCCCTCAACCCCCAAGCACTGTTGACCTCTTGCAATTCTATTAGGGAAAATTCTGTAGCTGAATTAGGAACAAAAAAGAGCCACTCTAATGTTTAGAAATTAAAAGTCATTCATATATGTGACTTGCCAATTGATAATCCCAAGAAGGCATTTAAAGCAGTTTGTGAGGTCTCAAACATTAAGATTGATAATAGCGAGATTACAGGAGCACTATGCAATACTGCTCCTAAAAACATGGACATACAGTATATCGCCCTAGTGACTGGCATCAAAATGAGTCTATGGACGTGAAAACAAAATTAATAAGTGAAAGAAAGCCTAAACTACCAATGTGGATTATAGCAACCTCGAAAAGAGAATACAACTATTTCAAATTTAGTGAACTAATATAACAGAAAGTAGGCACTATAGAGCGTGGAGATATTTCTAGATTTGGAAAGAAGTTCATTTTAATTCATGCCAAATCTAGAACACAGTCTATTATTCTAATTGATATTAAGATAGAAGAAAATTTAATGCTAGACATCAAGCCGTATTTGAATTTCAGTTATGGTAGAGGGGTTATTTTTAATAAAGATCCTTATGAATTTATTGAAGAAGAAATATTAGATATGTGCCCTAGAGAATTAGAGGGTTCATAAGATTCCAAGAACCACTATGATTATTTTAACATTTCAAGACCATGATGTACCCTCTCATGTATACATCGAAAATGACAGGATCCCAGTTAAAGTCTACAATTAGAAACCTTTACAGTGTTATAATTACTATAAATTTGGACATCCCTCAAGAGTATGCAAAAATGAAAAGATCTGCGACAATTGTTCAGATCCTGATCATGGACCCTGCACCTTTATTCTAAGTAACCTAATTGTAGCCAAAATCATAAAGCTACTAATAAACAAGACCCTCAGCATGAAATAGAAGAAGCTGCAGTTCAGAAGTCAGATGCATAACAACTCAGTGTGGGATATGCCAGGCGACTTCTAAGAAAAACTAAAAGTTATGCCAAGGCTGTACAATCTAAGGATGCAGAACATATAGAGAAAATTACACCACTAGACCAGGTAATGTAAGTCATCATATTGCTAAATTACCTCCTAAGGTTGTTATTAGGCCTATTTGTTTAAATTCGGTGCCAGTCGTCAAAAAGACACCACCTCCTTCCTCTAAATCTGCCACACCTCGGAGAGATACCCTGCTAGAGAGCTATTGGATGCGCCTACCTTATTGGAGGTGCATAAAACAAATGGTTGTCACTCTTTCTATCGAAAAAAAGGGAGACCACCATCCCTCTCGTCTCCAACGAGAAATGCAAATTCAATATTGCAAATAGGTGCAATAAATTATCTGAAAAAGATGATGAACCTTCAACAACTTGAATCAATCAAAAATTCAAGTTGAGGTTTAGCAGCTCCCTCAAGAATTAGCTAAAAAGAAAATTGTAAAGGCAAATGTGAAACCTAATTAATCAAGATCCTCTCTAAAGAAGCCAACAGGAACTAATGTTAAATCAAAGACTGACAATGGGAAGACATCATCCAAGATGTCTCCCTGAAATAACTCATGATATTCTCCACCATTTTGCAATGGAAGTGTCAGGGTTTAATAGCCAAATATGAAGAACTTAAGCTGCTCATTCATGAGCATTCCCCTATAGTTGTATGTCTATAGGAGATCAAGTTTGATGCTAATACTCCATATCATTGAGAGTATGTTAGCTAAAGGGCACCATACGATCAACAAACAGGGAACTATGGCAGAAGTCATACATACATTCGCCGAGATGTTCCACAAATATCTTCACCCATTTGTACCTCTCTGCAGGCAGTGGTTGTACAAATAGATGTAGGGAGAAAATACACGATTCCCTCACTTTATTTGCCTCCTAATGACATTTCATACAATGATTTAGTAAAGGTGATTCAACAACTCCCTCAGCCTGTTTTCTTTTTGGGGGATTTTAATAGTAGACATTCATTATGGGGCGATATTTTAGCAAACACTAGGGGCAACATTATATCATCAATTGTGAAAAATGAAGATGTGGGATTACTTAACACAGGAGAGTCTACGCACTTTCACATTCCGACAGGTACCTTGTCGCGCATTTACCTATCAATCACAAGCTCTAATTGCCTTCTCGATTTCGATTAGAAGACATTGGATGACTGGCATACTAGTAACCATACACCAATCATTATAAACACCAACAATGGTCCACCTTGACAGAGATCGTCACGATGGAATCTTGAGAAGTCAGACTAGCATAGATTTCATGATCTGAGCGAGATTGAAGGGAATGCAGAACAGTTTGAGGATATTGATGATGCCATACACTTGCTGAATGGAACTCTTCATACAGCAGGAGTCAATTCAATTCCCAAAATAACAGGGTAATTTCAACAACAACCAGTCCCCTGGTGGTCTGCAGAACTAACTGCACTGCGCAGAGCAACAAAAGAGTATTTAATTTGATTGTGCAGTCATCGTACTGAGGAAAATTTAATTATATACAAGAAATGTAGAGCACAGTTCCGTCATGCCACGAAAGAAGCTAAGCGCCGGTCTTGGGTGTCTTTTGTTTCATCCATTAACAGTAGAACGCCACCATCTATTGTGTGGAGGAAGGTAAAAAATATATCAAGAAAATTCACTCCCAACCCACCATCAGCGTTAAGGGTAAATGGTCAATATGTGACTGGGGCAATTGAGGTTAGCAATGCATTGGCTGATCATTTCTCCAATGTATCAAGCAAGTGTAAAGTAGCTCCTGGTTATGAGTATAGAAGCAATAAAAAGAAGGAATCCTACAATAACCCTTTTACCAAAATGGAATTTGATTCCATACTTGCTAATTGCAACAATACAGCCCGTGGTCCTGATGGAATTCCATATGCAATGATCAAACATGTACCTGTTAATACCAAGTTATTTATTTTGAGCATTATCAACAGAATATGGCATGATCATAGTTATCAAAGTGTTTGGGAACTAGCCATTATTTTTGCTTTTTTTGAAACCTGGTAAGGATAAGTTTTTAGCAGCATACTATCAACCAATTGTATTGACATGCTGTTTATGTAAGATCATGGAGAAGATAGTCAATGCAAGATTGTTGTGGTACCTAGTAAATAAGTGTATTTTATCACTTATCCAGTGTGCATTTAGGCAAATGCATTCCTCTATTTGTGAAAACTTTACTTCCAAACAGCACCATGTAACAGTATATTTCGACCATGAAAAAACATATGATACTGCATGGAGATATGGTATTCTTAAAACCATTCATAATTTGGGATTACGAGGAGAGCTACCATTGTTCATTAAATCATTCATTTCACATAGACTTTCTAAAGTAAGAGTGGAGGAAACTCTATCGGAGAGAAAATGTCAGGAAGAAGGAGTTCCACAGGATAGTGTGCTAAGTGTAACTCTATTTACACTAGCAATTAATGGGCTATCCTCTATCATTCCTCAAGATATTCTCTCAACACTATTTTTAGATGATCTCTCCATGTCATTTGCTGGATCTAGAATGTCGATGATTGAGAGAAAACTACAACTATCAAATGAGAAAATTATTCAGTGAGCTAATAAGAATGAATTAAGTTTTCAGCAAGCAAAACTACTGTTGTCCATTTCTGTTATATTCGGGGAGTACATCCAGACCAAGATATATACATGAAAGGTCAACGGATCTGTGACGGCCCGAGAGAGGGTTGTGAACTCAAAGGCAGGATGCAATTAACTGAGTTGTTTATTAAGGAACACTCTCCTTTATATACAAAACCTCAAGGCAACAGGACATAACATGTTCGAGAGACAGACAATATTACAGAGCAAAACCGGAGACATGATCATTCAGGTTCTTTTTAGTGCAAGGGAAGAGCGCAGATGCAAGCATAATATATAAGAAATAATTATGTACAATTGTGTGACACACGGTTGGTACATGCTCCCCCCCTAAAAATGACATACTGTACATGTTAAATAGGGCGCCCTGATCTAGAGAGGCGGACTGTAGGCGGGTCATCTGGCAGAAGATAAGCAGGTTTTAGACGATCAATGGAGACCCAGTCTTCTTTGCCCCGAATGTTTAGTAGGAATGCTTTCGGACTGCGTCGGATCACAAGGAAAGGGCCCGTGTAAGGGGGCGTTAGTGGTGGCTTGCTAGTGTCGTTGCGCAGGAAGACGTGCGTTGCAGAGTGCAAGTCCGTTGCTATGTGATGCTTCGCTGGGGGCTTGTAAGTCTGGGAGCATGGAGTAAATTTTCCCACGATGTGACGTATGCGCTGGAGATCGTCGGAGGAGGTTGTAGAAGGAAAAAATTCGGCAGGGACAACCAATGGGTCGCCATACACCATTTCAGCTGCCAATACGTCGAAGGCGTCTTTAGGAGTGGTCCTTAGTCCCAGGAGGACCCAGGGAAGCTGAGTAAACCAGTTGCAATCCTTGCAGCGGGACATCAAAGCTGCTTTGAGGGTGCGATGGAAACGTTCAACCATTCCATTGGCAGCGGGGTTGTAGGCCGTTGTCTGATGTAGGGTGATGCCCAGGAGATTCGCTAATGATGTCCACAATTGAGAGGTGAAAGTGGTTCCCCTGTCGGAAGTAATATGCTCAGGGATACCGAATCTTGAAATCCATCCAGAGAGTAAGGCAAATGTACATGAGGCGGACGTTGCAGTTTCCATGGGAATGGCTTCAGGCCAACGAGTGGAGCGGTCGATGACGGTAAACAGGTAACGATGTCCTTGTGATGTGGGTAGGGGGCCTACAACGTCGACGTGAATGTGTGCGAAACGACGCTGAGGTTGAGGAAAGGTGCCCACTCCTGAATCCGTGTGTCGATGTACTTTGGAAGTTTGGCAAGAAGTACAGGCACGGACCCAATCCTTAGCATCCTTAGAAATGCCGCACCAAATGAACTTTGCCTTCAGCAGCTGTGCAGTAGAACGGCACGAGGGATGTGAAAGGCCGCGAATGAAATCAAACACCTGTCGGTGCATGGGAGCAGGAATCCAAGGTCGCGGTCTACCAGTACTGACGTCACAGAGGAGGGTGGTGTTGGAGTCTTCGAGGGGAAAATCTTCCCAACGGAGGGACGTGCAGGATGTCCTACAAGCTTGATACTCTGGATCCTGTTGTTGGGCTTCAGCCAGGGCGTTGTAATCCAATCCCAGTTGAACGGCAGCCAACGTGTTTCTTGACAGGGCATCGGCAACGAGATTCATTTTCCCAGGGACGTATTGGAGGGTGCAATTGTATTCAGCCACGGCGGAGAGATGTCGGCGTTGATGGGCGAACCAGGCGTCAGACTGTCGAGTGAAGACGTGCACCAGAGGCATGTGGTCTGTGCGAATGACGAAGGGCGTACCTTCTAAGAAATGGCGAAAGTGACGGACAGCCAAGTGCACCGCCAGCAATTCTCGATCGAAGGTAGAATAACCCGATTCTGCCTTGGACAATTTTCTGCTGAAGAAGGCCAATGGGCGGGGCGAGCCTTTGACCACCTGCTCGAGCACTGCACCAATAGCGACGTCGCTGGCATCAGTGGAGAGAAGGAGAGGGGCGTGTGGGATAGGAAAAGTGAGAGCCGCAGCAGTTGATAGGGCCTTCTTTGCATTGCAGAAGGCTGCTTCTTGAAGGGGACCCCACTCCAGGTCCTTTGGCTTGCCCTTGAGGGAGGCGTAGAGGGGAGCAAGCGTGGCGGCAATGGCTGGCATAAAACGTTGATGATAGTTGATCATGCCCAAGAATTCCTGCAGAGCTTTGACGGTCGAGGGCGCGGGGAAGTTCTGAACGGCTGCTACCTTCTCAGGGAGGGGATGGACTCCTTCAGGAGTGATACGGTGCCCTAAGAATGACACTTCATTGGCGCAAAAGGTACACTTGTCGTACCGGACTACAAGGCCATTTTGTTGCAGGCGGTCGAGCACGATGCGCAGGTGACGGAGGTGTTCATCTTTTGAGGAGGAGAACACAAGTATGTCGTCCACATAACATACACAGAAAGGGAGGTCCCCTAAGAGGCCATCCATGAGACGTTGAAATGTTGCCCCAGCATTACGAAGGCCAAAACAGGAGCAATTGAAGGTGTATGTACCAAACGGAGTGGTGATGGCGGTCTTGGGGATGTCTTCTGGGTTCATAGGCACCTGATAATACCCCTTCAGGAGGTCGAGCGTAGAGAAAACCTTCCCTTTGTGCAGGTAGGAAGTCACGTCGGCAATGTTTGGGAGGGGGTAGTGATCCGGTTCTGTTTGCATGTTCAGGCGCCTGTAATCCCCGCACGGACGGAGGGAGCCGTCTTTCTTCAGAACAATGTGTAAGGGTGACGACCATGGGCTGGAGGCCTTTTGGCAAAGGCCCATTTCCTCCATTTCGGCGAATGTCTGTTTGGCGGCTGCCAATCGTTCCGGTGCCAGACGTCTGAATTTTGCGAAGACTGGGGGTCCCGTCGTCTTGATATGGTGATAAATATAGTGCTTGGCAGGAACCGTGGGCGTTTGGCTAGGTTCTGGATGAAAAACTTCCGGGTACGACGTGAGAAGGTGGGCGTAGGCATCCGTGGGTGCGCTGATGTGGAGAGCGAGGTTAGAGGGGGCGGGTTGAAGAGGTGTCGACCAGAAGGTGGAAATGAGAGAGGAAATCCGCACCGAGGATTGGCATTGTGACGTCAGCAACGAGAAACTTCCAATTGAATTTACCGTTTCCGAACGATAACTTGAGGTTCTCGTAACCGTAGGTGGGTATCGCAGATCCGTTGGTAGCTACCAAGCGGACGTTGGCAGATGTAGACAGACTACTTCGTGCCTTGAAGAGTTTCCTTGGCAAAAGAGAACGACAAGCACCCATGTCTACCAAAAATCGCATGCCCGTTCCTGCATCCTGTAAAAAGAAAAGATTAGAAACATGGGAGGCCACCGCCACAAGCGATGGCCTACTTACACGTTTTTTGGCCACTGACAATCCTTGGCACATTTCTTCACTATTGGGGTGTCTCCTTGTTCACAAAGCCAGTCGGATATTTCTGGGAAGGTGTCCTCGGGTATCGCCGCGAGAACATAATCCGCTTTGGTGGTTGAACGAGTCACGCCCCTGATACGAAACTGGAATTCTGCGCGCTGAAACCAAGCAAACGCCTCTCCGCTGGCAAACGATGAAAGTTTGAATGGAGCGGCCGCAGCACCAACTGCCGTAGAGTCCGTCATAGTACCAACGATGAAGGGGCGAGGGGGTGGGGGTGAAAGGCGGTGGGAGCGAGTCGACTTCCGGGGTCACCAATGTGACGGACTGAGTGAGGGTTGTGAACTCAAAGGCAGGATGCAATCAACTGAGTTGTTTATTAAGGAACACTCTCCTTTATATACAAAACCTCTAGGCAACAGGACATAACATGTTCGAGAGACAGACAATATTACAGAGCAAAACCGGAGACATGATTATTCAGGTTCTTTTTAGTGCGAGGGAAGAGCGCAAATAATTATGTACAATTGTGTGACACACGATTGGTACAGATCCCATGTGTAAGCGAAGCTAGATTTTTAGGCTTGATATTTTATTGTAGGCTTACAGGGGTTCCTCACTTGAAAGCTTTAAAAGTAAAGTGTCTTGAAGCTCTGGATATCTTAAAAGTTTTGTCCCATACATCTTGAGGAGCAGACCGCAAAACTATTCTAAAATTATACAAAGCCTTACTTTTTTTTCAATAGTAAGTTATGTATGTGAATTATGCTACTCAGCCACCCCAAGTCGACCAAAGAATTTAGATTCTACACACCGTACTGGTGTCAGATTGGCCACAGGAGCCTTTAGAGCTTCACCTATCCCAAGCCTCCTTGCTGACGCTGGAGAGTTATATTTAGACCTTTACCAAAAGACTGCCATTGCTTAGTATTAGTTTAGGTTCCAAAGACTCCCTAATTCTATTGCATTTCAGACTGCAAGCCTTATAAGGAACTCAACATACTTTGAGATGCACCCTAAATCTCCTCAGCCTTATGGTTTTTGGGTGAAACAATTATTGAACAGTCTTAATATAATTAGAAGTAATCGCTCCCATTTAAGATATCATCAACCCCTCCGTGGAAATTACCTGAGATATCTTTTAGTAAATATTTTATTGGTGGTAAAAAGAATAGGTCTCTTTTTATGGAATATGTTGCAGAACATAGGAAATCCACTTTTATATGTGCTGATGGCTCCAAATATGATCCTGGAAGTTGGATTTGGAGTACATAAATATAGTTTTAATTCTAGAGGTGCACTTCCTTAAACAGCTTCCATATTTTCTGATGAGCTATATAACATACTACCCGCTATTGAGAAAATAGCGTTGGAGGAGAAGGGTAATTTTACTATTTTTAGTAATACAAGGAGTGTCCTCCAAGCTTTCATAAGTTTTTAATACTGCTAACGCTTTCGTATGAAGAGTTTAGAATGTCATTTTATTACTGGACTGAGAGGTATATCAGTTCGATTTTGTTGGGTTCCAGCACACGAAGGTGTGTCTGTAAATGAGAAGGCAGATTTACTGGCAAAGAATGCTGATTCCGAGCTGCTACCATGAAGGCATCCCATTCCCTGTAATGATTTCCTACCTACCTTCAGGAAATTGTTTTATAATATTTGGCAACAGCACTGGGATACTCTAGATGGCAATAAAAGGAGAGAAATAATAAATGTCATTTCTCCTTGGAGATATAACACCATGCCCCGAAAATGGTAGACGTCTCTTTGTCGTTTCTGCTAAATGGCCAACACTAACCATATTGCCGCGAGTGTTTGGTACCCTTGACAGTGAGACATTTCTTGATCGAATGCCCCACTTATAGTACCAAAAGAAATAGACATCTGTTTAAGCGTCGAAGTAAGGATTGCAGGTTCCTCCTTGCCAAGATTCTCGGAAATGATGTGTCGTACCACATCATTTATTCGAAAAGCAGGTCTTTTAACAACTATTTAACTTTCATAAGGATGTTCTTGATGTTATTCTATTAAAACTTATTTACCATCTATTTATTCATCTATTTATTTATTTATAACAAATAACATCGGCATCAATGACCATAGATGTCAGGGAGCCAGAGTACTGATAATCAATAAATCAATATCCAAAGGTTTCTTATGTACACTCAAAACAAACTGGGTAATTATTATTAAGAACTATTCAAAACAACCGCTTACTTTGATTCTTAAACAGGAATACGAGAGAGCTCTGTAAGAAATACTGGTGATCGAAAAAAATACACCCTCTACAAAAATAAATATATTCTATAAAAATTTAAAACACTTTCAAAGAATGTACACCAAAAACAAATCACTCAAAATATTAAATCTGAACAAAAAATTACACTAAAACTAGAAAATAATACTAAAGAAAATTATATATTTAACTGGAAATTAATTTATAAAAATATTTAATCTTGATAATTAATGACAATAGTTATTTTTTAACAGTATAATGCTTAAACTCTTAAAGAAATTACATATAAAGGACTGATAAACTTATGTGTTTTTAGCTCACACGAGATTTCCGACCAGATACCAATATAAATACACTTCACTGTTTTAACCTAAATCTTACAGGGCCAATTAAGAAAATTTTTATAATACTAGCACGTGCAATAACACAATAAATTTGAAATCACCTTCAGAGTTTCATTAACGTTTGAACACGCCTCACAGCATATATACTAGGTAAAAACTTATTCACCTTGGAGAGGGCATACGCTTGAGGAGAGAGGATGGTGGCTCTTTCACAGGGACAGGCTAGTTCTCTTCTGCTTCTATAGCATTCCTAGGGGCACATATGTATTGACTTAAAAACTTCTAGAACCTTCTACCTCAGTGGTCTAGAAACTTGGGGGCAGTGCCTCACGGTGTAAGATTGCCAACTATATCTATCGAACAGGAAAACTAACCTCGTTTGTAAGGCAACCCTCTCCCAGCTAACTCCAACCACTCACTTCCTCGGAACAATAAAAAAAAAAAAAGATAAAACTAACTCTGGGGTTTTCGAGAACATCCTAAACACATAGAAATATAACACTTGCGTAATCTCTCACAAACATAATGCAATACCTCGTAAAATCATATAAGAATTACACGAGCCCTAGTTCATACCTTGTATGGTTCGTACAGCATACTTAGACCACATAAGACTTCGTAACAAAATACATGAAAAAAAAGTTAATTCTTGAAAGTAACAGAATTCTACATATACTGACTTCAATGAAAGATACAATTACATGAACAATGAAATTCTTACGTAGTTTACATAAAAATACTTGAAACTACAGGAGCAGAACTTACCTTCCAAGCTGGCTATATACCTCTTAAATACACAAATGAAATACATGAATAAAATATTTATTCCACACTAGACCAGCATCGTAAGAATATATATATATATATATATATATATATATATATATATATATATATATATATATATATATATATATATATATATATATATATATATATATGATACATTTTTTACACATTTAAATGTGTTTTTTTCATATTTCAAATAAGCCATATATATTAATACATTAAAGTCTGGATTCTCTTAACGACCTCGGGATCAGAGCCCAAGGCGGAACCGCCCAAAGACTATGATATCGGACCGGCGGGGATTTGAACCCTCGTCCAGGATATCTGTATGCCAGTGACCATACCACTTCGTGGCGGAGTGGTATGGTCACTGGCATACAGATATCCTGGACGAGGGTTCAAATCCCCGCCGGTCCGATATCATAGTCTTTGGGCGGTTCCGCCTTGGGCTCTGATCCCGAGGTCGTTAAAAGATTCCAGACTTTAATCTATTAATATATATGGCTTATTTGAAATATATATATATATATATATATATATATATATATATATATATATATATATATATATATATATATATGTATATATATATATATATATATATATACATATCTATATATATATATATATATATATATATATATATATATATATATATATATATATATATATATATATATATATATAGATATGCATATATTTATATATATATATATATATATATATATATATATATATATATATATATATATGCATATATATATATATATATATATATATATATATATATATATATTTATATATATACAATATATACATATATATAGATATATATATATTATGTGTGTTTGTTTATTTCTTCTAATTGTAATAGAACAGTTTAATAAGTTTCGTATAAAGGCCCATTAAACGATCAAAAGAAAAACAAATAAATTACTATATATTTCGGCAAATACACATTGGCGTCTTCACGATGTACAGTTAAATGAAAAAGGAAATGGAAAGTGACTTTTTACATCTGAAATCTAAAGGGTGTTTCCAATTATTCTTAAAAGGTTGTATTTAGTACGTGAACAGATTAGCCAAATTTAATTTCATCTAGGTGCGTGCGTCGTCATATTTTTGACCGATGCAAGAAGTGTCCTTAAAGCTTTAGAATGTTGTAAATCTAGTAACCCTTTAGTTTTAAAGATTTTAGAGTGGCTTTTAATTATTAGCCTGAAATGTATAACAGTTCGATGTTGCTGGATTCTAGCACATGAAGAGGCAGATTCACTGGCAAAGAATGCTTCGTTCGAGTTGCTACCAAGAAGGTATTCCATTCTCTGTAATGATTTGTTACCAGAAATTAGAAATTTTATCTATGATAATTGGCAACAGTATTAGGATAGTTCAACTGAAAATAAGAGAAATGAGATAAATTGCGAATGTTATATCCCCTTGTAGGTATAACATGAGGCCCCGAAAATTTGAGACTACTCTTTGTCGTCTCCGTATTAGTCACATTCGGATGACACATGAGTTTCGTTTCGGTGGCCAACTCCAACCATATTGCGATGAGTGATTGATACCCTGGACAGTGAAGCCTTTGTTGATTAAATGGCCCACACATAGCACAGAAAGAAATAGATATTGCTTTGAGGCTCAGGGTGAGGATGGCCGGGTCATCCTTGTCGTTCAATGCTAGTGACATTTTTAAATTTATTTCAGAAGCAAGTCTTCTGAATGCTATTTATCTTTCATAACATATTTAAATTTTTCTAGTCTTAATTGAATATTCTTTTAGTCATAATTTAAAATAAACGATATTAGCGTTAATGACCTTCGATGTCAGGATGCCAGAGAACTCCAAATCATTCATTCATTCATTATTATTATTATTATTATTATTATTACTTGCCAAGCTACAATCCTGGTTGGAAAAGCAGGGAAAATAGCCGAGTGAGGAAAGGAAACAGGAAAACATAAAATATTTTAAGAACAGTAACATTAAAATGAATATTTCCCATATAAACTATAAAACCTTCAACAAAACATGAAAAAAGAAATAAGATAGAATAATGGGCCCGAGTGTACCCTCAAGCAAGAGAACACTAGCCCAAGACAGTGGAAGACATGCTACAGAAGCTATGGCACTACTCAAAACTAAAGAACAATGATTCGATTTTGGAGTGTCCTTCTAGAAGAGCTGCTTACCATAACAGAAGAGTCTCTTCTACCCTCGCCAAAAGGAAAGTGGCCACTGAACAAATACAGTGCAACATTTAACACCTTGAGAGAAGAAGAATTGTTTGGTAATTTCAATGTTGTCAGGTGTATGAGGACAGAAGGAAAATATATAAGGAATAGGCCAGACTATTCGGTGTATGTATAGGCAAAGGAAAAATGAACCATAGTCAGAGAGAAGGATTTAATGTAGTACTGTCTGACCAGTCAAAGGTCCCCATAATGCTCTAGCGGTAGTATCTTAACGGGTGACTCGTACCCTTTCCGTTTGGTCGGTCTTACTGGATTATCTTTTTGATAATCGTTGTCAGAAGGGTGTTGTCCACTATGTCGGCTTTCCATTGTCCTTCGGATGAGTTCATTGTATTTATTTTGTTTATTATGGCTGATTCTAGAATCTTTCTTCTATTCGAACTCGAACTTTCAAAAAGCAAAGATGATGCCCTAAATCTCTAAGATGAACGAAAATCCCTGAGTTTTAAAATCCATATCTGACAAATCTTTTACGTTCCGAGATTATGTATGTTTTGTTTCGATACACATTAATAGGCACTTCTTATGGTCTTTGTTTTTCCATACCCCAAGCCCATAATGATTTTAGTCACAGTAACGAAATGATTGTAATAGCAAAAAATATAAAGAAACGCACGCGTGCATACATACACTCTGAGTTTTTGGGAAAGTATTATCTACTTTTCCTGAATTGGGTGATACTGACGACGATTATAATAACCAAACAACAATTAGAGAGAGAGAGAGAGAGAGAGAGAGAGAGAGAGAGAGAGAGAGAGAGAGAGAGAGAGAGAGAGAGAGAGAGAGAGAGAGAAAATTCTGATCAAACGACTGTAGGTTAATTTTGAATTTATGGCGCTCAAATTCTACAGCTCTCAGTTGTCTTGCACTTAATTCCCTGTTCGTAATACTAGGTCTGCAGTTAATTCTAATATCCTTGTCTTCTTCGCCATAAGGAACAATACTAGACCATATTCTAGAGGTTTTATTCCAGCTAGACCCAGTTGTGGAATGATCTTTCTTATCGGTAGAACTTCATAAGTTCAAACTTGCAGCGAATATTTTTATGTTTAACAGGTCGACATAAGTCTCTTTTCATAGTATAATATATATATATATATATATATATATATATATATATATATATATATATATATATATATATATATATATATATATGTGTGTGTGTGTGTGTGTGTGTGTGTGTGTGTGTGTGTACATATATATATATATACATACATATATATATATATATATATATATATATATATATATATATATATATATATATATATATATATATATATATATATATATATATGAAAGATCTGTTTTATTGTTGTTAATGTTCCTGAAGTATTTGATTTCAAGTGTTTATTACTTCTCTTGTAGTTTATTTATTTCCTAGTTTCCTTTCTTCACTGGCCTATTTTTCCCTGTTGGACCCCTTGGACTTATAGCATCCTTCTTTTCCAGCTAGGATTGCAGCTTGGCTAATAATAATAATAATAATAATAATAATAATAATAATAATAATAATAATAATAATAATAATAATAATAATAATAATAATTGCCGGTGTTTATTTGTCTTGCGCTCAAAAGTCGGCTCAAGGGTTGCGCTGCAGTATCTTCAGGAAAAACAAATTGGTTCTCATTACCTAACCAAGCATCATTATTTAGATGTGAACTGTCAGCCATTTTTATAAAAATTAACTGCATTTAAGCAATTGAAGATAGATTGACTCCTAAATTTGTCCTTTTTCTTATTAGAATAGTGACATAGGATCAAATGGTAATATTAAGAATAAAGAGCTACTAATCAATTTTATTCCCAAGGGGTAAATACTGAAATATGCTTGATTTCGGCTTTTTGTAACGAACCACTTCACTATATCTCTGGTGCCTATCTCACTATACTGACAGTAGTAGTCTAGGCACCACATAGAGGACGACTGTGTCACGGAAGTGTATACAGCTGCTCACTTCAAAAAATGATTGTATGATGTCTAGGTAGGCTTTCTAGATTAGGGACCCATATCTAGTATGGGGGAGATTTTCTCCAAAATGGGCGCTAAGATGGCCGCCAAGATGGCTGCCGGTCTCAGTCTGAAAACTGTCTTTATCTCGAGAATGGATGCTTCTAGAGGAAAACTATAATGGAAGGAATTTGATCAAAACACTTTTCTACATCAGAAGGACAATTTTGTGCAGTTTATTTGTAAATTGTACTAATATAAGAACATAATATAAATAAATTGTTGAATTGCCCAATTAAACGTTAATTCCATCAAAACAAAAGCTTGACTTAATCCATTATATCTTGAGTTAACTAATATTGAGTCAGATAAACATAAGTGCTATAATATCTAATAAATAAAAAGTTAAATCGAATGCTAAAGAAGTAACTAAGCAAAAAAAGGTAAGCTGCACTAAATATGTCCATTAGACTGTATATGCATGTTAACTATATAGTGGCACATTGTGCAGGCCCCGTGGCCCTTTTTGGGCTGTCCTTAGTTGGAATTAGAGAATGGTTGGTCCATGATCTATGTGAAGTTACATGTACCAAATACGAAATAAAGGAAACTGAGTACATAATCAATCAATCATACTGGTAACTGAAAATTCCTTTCAAACTTTTTTTAGGGGAAAAATATCTAGTTGTCCCGTCATTCAGTGCCTTTGTAGATGCAGTGTGCATAACTGGCTTTTTAGGTTATTATCTGTGCAATTGCTTGAATTTCCATATGATACCGAGTTCATTCTGGATTCACATGACTTTGGTCTGTAACAGATCTTGCAATTATATGGGTTAGAAGAAATCCCCAGGTATTAGCTCTACAATAATTTCAGGAGACCATCTTGTCCTTCTTCTGAGTGTAGTTGGTTGGCCAGGGAACCAGCAACCCATTGTGATACTACCACTAGAGAGTTATTGGATCCTATGAGTGGCTAGAGTGTAATACATTGGATCCTTCTCCTTGATTACCGCTCATTTAGTCAGGCCTATTCTTTACACATTCTCGTCTTTCCTCATACACCTGACAACACTGAAATTACTTCTTCACTCAATGGGCATATTACTGTACTGTACTTGTTCTGTGGCTATTTTCCTCTTGGTAAGTGTAGAAGAGACTCTTTAGCTATGGTAAGCAGCTCTTCTAGGAGGGCATTCCAAAATCAAACCATTGTTCTCTAGTTTTGGGTAGTGCCATAGCCTCTATAGCATGGTCTTCCACTGTCATAGGTTAGAGTTTTCTATCTTATTTTTTTCTTCCTTTTTTTCTTTTTTTCTTTTTTTTTTGAAAAATGGTTTGATTGGCAGGCATATTAGAAGAGCCATGGATGCCTGGTGGTTTATCAAGAGGTTGTCTTTACCTTAAATGATTCCTTTTTTCTCAAATCCATCCTTACTGTCCTCCCTTCAGTTGTTGTGGCTGTCTTGGAGGGTATTTAGCCTTGCATGGTATATCGGCTCCTCCATGTTGACCAGTTTTTCCAACTTTTTTTCTAAAGTCTATGGATTTGATCAATCACTTTATTTATATGTTCTATCATTCCTGTTAATTTAGTTTTTAAGCACGATGTATTTTTGTATTACCATTAATTCTTATGTCGTCTACTGTATTATAATATTCATGGTCTTCATGAAAATAATCAAGACCTTACAGTTGTGTCCAGACAGTATGATATTCTTTTGTGCTTAGAAACTTTGGTTTCTAATATGAGGCACTCATCAGAACTCCTTATAACTGGTTTTAAGAAGCCAATAATGTTGAAACACAATGCTATCCCTAGGGATAGGGGAAGGGCGGTGTATATTAGGATTGAGTACCCTGCTTCTCATAAGTCCTGCTATGAATGTATATGTCACGAGATTCAGGTAATAAAAGTTTGTGGCAGGCATGACAACTTCTATTTGTGTTCGATCTACCGGAATCCAGACATGGATGATTCTCTCTTTGATTGCCTTCTTACTATTATAATTAAGATACAAGAAGATGATAGAAAGGCCTCTTTTGTGTTTGTTGGTGATTTCAATTCTCGTCATAGAGAATGGTTAAATTCTGTTTCTCGTACTGATTGCCATGGCTTCAGAGCTTTAGACTTTGCCTATGAATCAGGCTGTGAGCAAATCGTAAGTGAAGCTACTCACATGTCAGATGACTGCTTGGACTTCATATACACTGGCTCCCCTGGCGTTATATCAAGTAAGGAGGGTTCTCCAGTGGGACATCTGATCACGCCTTGATTTCATTAGTAGTGAAGACTGAGCAGCCTGTCCTTGATGTATCATACTCATGTAAGGATTATATGAAATCTCAACCAGATTGGAATGGAATTTTGCATGATTTTTTGGGCTTGAATTGGTCACAATTATACAGTAGTGTTGATCCTGTTGTCCTTTTGAATAAGAATTTAGTCAACACAATTGACAGGTGTATCCCTTCTCTCGTGTCAAGGTTCCGATTGAAAGGCAAGCCATGGTTCAATGTTGATTGTAGATGTGTTTACTTGGAGGAGCAGGAGGCCTAGAATCTTTGGAGGGGTAACAGATCAGATTTGACCCGGAAAAACTATACTCAGCTTGGAGTTTTTGCTTCAACTGAAAAGGAATACAATTTAACCATAAAAGAAACTCTTTCTGGTACAACCCAGGAACATAAGTGTTGGACTACCCTTAAATCTGCACTCTTTGGTGTAGATGCAACAGTTCTTTCTTTACTTAAACCAGATGGCTCTGTCACTCACTGTCCAAAGAAAAATGTAACCCTTTAGATGATGGGTATGACAGTAAGCAGAGTAATGAGAAACTCGAACTTCCTCATTCCTGTTTTCGTGAGGCTAAACTAATTAGTTTAGGTTTTCGAGCTCGTGAAATTAAAGCTCTCTTGATCGACCTTGATGATTATGGAGGTGTAGACCCAAATGGTATTTTTACTTTGTTCTTTATAAAGACTGCAGATTTCTTAGGTCCAAACTTATCTGTTATTTTGTACAAGTTAGCAATAAGAGGAGCTTTTAGCACTTGTTGGAGAAATTGGTAATGTTACTCCACTATGTAAATGTGTTTGTGGTAACTCAAGTCCTATTGATTACAGCCCAATTTCCATAACCCCCATATTATCTAAACTTTTTTAAGGTTTTTTGGCAAAACGTCTTAATAGGTTTGTTGAAGGTAATCATCTGCTCCCTAGCTTGCTATTTGGTTTTCGTAAAGGCCTTGGAGCAGGTGATACCCTTCTTACAATCACCAATGATGTACAGAAATGCCTTCATTGTGGTCAGGAAGTTCGTATGATTACCCTTAATTTCAGTGCTTCCTTTGACCGTGTTAGTCACGAGGCCCTTGTTTTCAAACTCAAACAGTTGGGAGTTGTTGGGTCGTTTCTTAGCATCATTATTGATTTTTTAAGTAATAGATCTCAAAGAGTTGTTGTTGACAGGCACCATAGTGAGTATAGGAATGTGATATCCGGTGTTCCACAGGGTAGTGTTCTTGGGCCATTACTTCTATAGTGTATACACATGACATGTGGTTTTGGTTAGAAAACAGCTTGTTGCATATGCAGATGGTGCTACTCTCTTTGCATGAATTCCATCTCCTGAATGTAGATCTTGGGTTGCTGAATCCCTTAATAGAGATCTAGCTAAGATTAGTGCATGGTGCAAATTATGATGTGTGAGATTAAATCCTAACAAAACTCAAAGTATGATTTTAAGTAGGTCAAGGAGGGTGGCTCCTCAACAACCGGATCTCAGCATTTATAATGTTTCTTTAACTGTATGATTCTTTTAAAATTTTAGGGCGTAATTCTCGACAGCAAATTCACTTTTGAGAAACACATTAAGTCTGTGTATTCTTCAATTGCCCCCCCCCCCCCCCTTACCCCCACCCAAAAAAAAATGGCTTTTTAAGGAAAGTCTTGTAAGATTCTCGGCGATCAATCTATACTGAAGAAGTGTTTTAATTTTTTCATTCTACCTTACTTCGGGTATTGTTTTCCTGTCTGGTCATCAGCTGCTGATTCTCATCTTCATTTGTTGGACAGGAACTTACTGTCTACTAAATTTCTTATTCTTGATCTAGATACTAATCTCTGTCACCATCTTTCAATTATTTCCTTATGCATGTTGCATGAGTTGTTTTATAATCCTGACCATCCTTTACATTCAGATCTTCCCGGACAGTTCCATCCTGTTCGTAATACTAAACATGCAGTTAATTCTAATAGTCATGTCTTCTCCATCATGAGGCTCAATACTACACAGTATTCTGGTAGTTTTATTCCAGTTGCGACCAAGTTCTGGAATGATCTTCCTAATTGGGTAGTTGAATCAGCTGAACTTCAAAAGTTCAAACTTGCAGCAAATGCTTTTATGTTGAACAGGCTGACATAAGTCATTTTATAGTTTATAAATGAAATATCTGCTTTAATGTTATTGTTTTTAAAATATATTTTTTTTAATTGTTCATTACTCCATATATCGTTTATTTATTTCTTTATATCCTTTCCTCACTGGGCTATTTTTTCGTGTTGGAGCCCTTGGGTTTATAGCATCATGCTTTTCCAACTAGTTTTGTAGCTTAGTTAATAATAATAATAATAATAATAATAATAATAATAATAATAATAATAATAATAATAATAATAATAATAATAATAATAATAATATCCGTAATGACACGGGTCATGAAGGCCTACATCATCCTTTAATAAACATGCTCCATCAAAAAAATAAAAAAATAAAAAATGTGTAATAACAGAAGATGATGAGTAGGTCCTGCATCACTAGTTTTTGGAAATTTTTACTCAGAAGATAATCATTGTATTACAAATATGGTTGACTTTATCTCGATATATATAATCTATTTCTTCTAACAGTCTATGATTAAGTATTAAACTTTACAACTGAAAAGCACTGGTCAGAGGCAAAGGCAGATTTTAATATAAAATGCGTCACTGAAGAACGTAAGAAATACAGCAAATTCAACGAACAGGTTTTCAAATAAAAAGGCCTAACAACTACTTCTTCCTTTGTCGAAAAAAAAAATGTTTGCAAGTGAAAGACTGAAATAAAAAGCGTTAATATAGCAAAAGAGTCATCTAATGCTCAGAGGATAGTAGAGGTAAGTAGAGAGTGAGGGTACTCATATATTGATAGACTTCTAGCCACGTGAATTAACGGATGGTACATCCTTCCTAAAAGATGAAGATACGTGAAACTAAAGAATCTGAATTAGCTTATGATAAGAAAAAGAACTTAGGTGATACTCCATATTGTAAGTCTTCTAACCACTACTTTCACAGTAATTGAATTCATGCTCCATGTGCGTAATACATGTGCTACGATGATATGGATTAGAAATATATCCCTGTCAAACGAAGCCAAAATAAGTGATGTAGTCTTATAGCATCTTGCTTTTCCAGCTAGAGCTGTAGCTTAGCTAATAATAACAATAATAATAATAATAATAATAATAATAATAATAATAATAATAATAATAATAATAATAATAATAATAATAATAATAATCATCATCATCATCATCATCATAACTGTATAAAAGTTAGAAAGACTAAGATGCACCAAAAAAGATCACATTCACATAACAATATCAAGTAGTTTTACAACCTGACCAAAAGACAAAAGTCCATTTTGGTCTTCAATCGATGAAAAAATTCAACTCCGGAAATTCTTTTAAACAATTTCTCTACAACATTAAGAAAATAAATGCACTCAACGACTGACGTGTTGATACTTGAGTCCTCTATTTGTAAAGTCTTTGCTTACAAACAGCACCATGTAACGGTATTTTTTTTTGCTTGCAAAGGCCTATGATGCCACATAGAGTAATGGTATACTTTACACCATTCATAATTTGGGATTACGAGGAAAGCTACCATTGTGCCTTCTATCATTTATTTTGCATAGCTTTTCTCCAAGTGAGAGTAGGGGAAGCTCTATCAGAGAGGAAACGTCAGGATGAGGGAGTTCCTCAGGGTAGTGTGCTAAGTGTAACCCTATTTGCACTAGCAATTAATGGGATATTCGCAGTCATTCCCCAGGATGTTCTCTCAACACTATTTGTGGATCTCTCCATATCATTTGCTGGAGCTAGAATGGAAATGGATGATAGAAAACTGCAACTCTCTATTGACAAAATTATTCAGTGGGCTAATATGAATGGGTTTAAGTTTTCAACAAGCAAAACTACTGTTGCCCATTTTGGTTGTATTCGGGGAGTACACCTAGACCCAGATATATGCATCAAAGATCAACACATTCCATATGTAAATAATGCTATATTTTTAGGTTTGATTTTTGACTGGAGACTAACATGGGTTCCTCACTTAAAGTTATCAAAAGCTAAATATCTTGAGGGTTTGATTCTTTTCAAAGTATTGTCCCATACATCATAGGGGTAAGACCGCAAAATTATTTTAAAGCTATACAAGTCCTTAATATTTTCAAAAATTACTTGTGTGTGAAATATACTCCTCAGTTACCACAAGTTGACTAAAAATTTTAGATGCTATACACTATATTAGTATCAGATTGGTAACAGGAGCATCTAGAACTTTGCCCATTCCAACCCTTTTTGTTGATGCTAGAGAATTATCGTTAAACCTTTACCAAAAGTCCTCTCCTATTCGGTATTGGTTTAGGTTGCAAAGACTTCCTAATTCTTCAGCCTGTCAGATTGCAAGCCTTGTAAGGCACTCAACATAATCTAAGTTACATCCAAAATCCCCTCAATAGTATGGTTTTTAGGTGAAACAATTGATAGACATTCTTGATATAGATAGAGCTAAGTTGCTTCCATTTAAGGTATCGTCAAGCCTCAATGAAAATTACCAGAGGTATCTTTGTGTAAATATTTTATAGGAGTTAAAAAGAATATGACTGACTTAGAAGCCAAGTCTCTTTTTATGGAACATGTTGTAGAACATAAGGAATCAACTTTTATATATACTCATGGCTCCGAATCCGATACTGGTGTTAGATTTGGAGTATATGCTAATGGTTTTAATTGTCGAGGTGCACTTCCTCTAACAGCTTCCATATTTACGGCTGAACTATATGGCATACTAATCGCTGTTGCAAAAATAGTGTTGGAAGAGACGGGTAAGTTTATCATATTTAGCGATGCAAGGAGTGTCCTTCAAGCTTTAGAAATTTTGAATTCCAGAAACCCTTTAGTTTTAAAGATTTTAGAATAGGTTTTTATTATTGAACTAAGAGGTTACTGTTCAATTTTGCTGGGTACCAGCTCACGTAGGTGTGTCTGGAAGTGAGAAGGCAGATTTACAAGCAAAGAATGCTGCTGCTGAGCTGCAACCAAAAAGATATCCCATTCTTTGTGATGATTGCTTACTTAACATCAAGTATTTGATTTCTAATAGTTGGTAACAACATTAGGATGGTTTGGTTGAAAATAAGATGTGAGAGGTAACGAATGGTATATCCCCCTGGAAGTATAACATGATGCCCCGAAAGTGGGAAATTACTCTTTATCATCTCCGCATTGGTCACACCCGGTTGACTGCTTACTGTCCAATACCAGTCATATTGCGATGCCTGTTTGGTACCCTTGACAGTGAGGCAGTTGTTGACCGAGTGCCCAACTTATAGTAGTGAAAGAAATAGATATCTGTTTGAGTCTCGAGGTGAAAATGGCAGGTTTATCCTTGCCAAGATTCTTGAAGATGATGTGTCTTACTATGCTGGTGGTATTTTTATCTTTATTTCAGAAGCAGGTCATCTGAAAGATATCTTACTTTTAAAAGGACATTTTTGTTTTTATGTTTTTAATTGAATATTCTTTTATTTTTGTTTTCTTATTTAGAATAAGAGATAGTGGCGTTATTGACCTTAGATACCAGGATGCCAAAAAACATCAAATCAATCAATCTACAACATTAAAAAAAGATTGTCAAGAGTAACTGTGGTTCTAAGTGGTATAATTTGGAAGAAGCACTCAAAGTAAAAAATTAACACCAGACAAAGTTACCTGAATTTAGGTCTACCATTGAAGAAGCAGAAGAAAGATCGTCCATTCACATTAATCAAGCTTTGAAATCTATAAGTGTCTATAGTCTACTAATTGCCTCTTCAGACACTGATGTATTTGTGTGTGATTTTTAATACTATCACAGTGTTTTTATTTCAAATGGTTTGACGAAACTTTGGGCTCTTTCTAGATAGAGGCTGTACCACACGTGTGTCACACAATCGTACATAGTAATGACATTTCTCTTTTTTGTATATATTACCCTTTGTATCTTAGCTCTCCTCTCGCACTGACACCAACTTGCATCAACCTGTTTGCCTATTTCTCATTGTTAACTGTTAACAGAACCAGTTGCCGGTTGGATAAGAAATAGCATGTTCTATTTTGTGACCTCCTTGCCGGGACCAAGGGTGTATATATACTCGATGTGTTTACAATAAAGTACTCAGTTGCTTTCATCTTGCCTTTGAGTCACAACCTACTCTAGGCCCATCACATTGGTGACACCGGAAGTTGACTCGCTCCTCCCGCCTTCCCCCCACCACCCCTCGCTGCTACTATGGCGGACTCCACGGAAGTTGGCTCTGCCCAATTCAAACTTCCGTCGGTCGCCAGCTGAGAGGTTTTTGCTTGGTTTCAGCGCACAGAAGTCCAGCTCTGCATCAAGGGTGTGACTCGCTCAACCACCAAAGCAGATTATGTTCTCGTAGCGATACCCGAGGACACCTTCTCGGAAATCTCTGACTGGCTTTGTGAACAAGGAGACACCCCAATAGCGTATGACGCCCTCAAAACACACCTTCTAAAGCAGTACTCGCCATCGCCAGCCGCCCGTATAGCAAAGCTTTTTCGGCTTTCTCAATAACCGTTGGGAGACCAAAGGGCTTCGCTTGCCCTCATGGAAATGACCAGCCTCGCTCGCCCTCAACCTGCCGCAGACGGCTCTATTCAAGAGGTGAACCTACTTCGTTCCTTTTGGGTACGCTGTTTACCCGAACCTGTACGTGCTGCCATACCCGATGTCGATAGTTTACCCTTAAAGGACCCTATGACCAAAGCCGACGCACCTTATGGACAGCCACTTCACGACCTTCAAGACCTCCATCAACGCCTCCACTCCTGACGAAGAGGACACCTATTCAACATCAACCGAAGATGACGTAAATGCCATAGGACACACATGTAACACTCGTAATGTGCCGGAGCAGCGACAAAGCCACCCATCACCAATCACTCGCTCGCGCCCCATCCACCGACTTCTACAGCCACTTATTGCCTCCCATCTGTCGCAGTTTTGCTACTTCCACTCCAGATTCGTGGCTGCCGCGAAGAAATGTGGCAAGGATTTTCAGTGGCCAAAATAACGTGTTTCTAATCTTTTCTTTTTACATGATGCAGGAACGGGCGTGCGATTTTTGGTAGACATGGGTGCTTGCCATTTTGCCTAGGGAAGTCTTTAGGACACGACGTAGTCTGTCTAAATCTGCTGATGTCCACCTGGTAGCTGTCAACGGATCTGCAATACCCACCTACGGTTACAAGAACCTCATATTATTGTTTGGAAATGACAAATTTAATTGGAAGTTTCTCGTTGCTGACGTCAAATTGCCAATTCACGGTGCGGATTTCCTCTCTCATTTCCACCTTCTGGTCGATGTCGCCCACCGACAATTGGTCAACGCACACTCGTACTTGTCGATACCTCTTCAACCCGCCTCCTCCAACCTCGCCCTCCACATCAGTACACCCACTGATGCCTACGCCCACCTCCTCACATCATGACCAGAAGTTTTCCATCCAAAACTTTGCCAAATGCCCATGGCTCCTGCCACACACAGTATTTATCACCATATCAAGATGACGGGACCCAATGTCTTCGCTAAATTCAGACGTCTGGCACCGGATTGATTGGCAGCTGCCAAACAGACGTTCGCCGAAATGGAAGAAATGAGCCTTTGCCAAAAGGCCTCCAGCCCATGGTCATCACCCTTACACATCGTCCTGAAGAAAAAAGGCTCCCTCCGTCTGTGTGGGGATTACAGGCGCCTGAACATGCAAAAAGAACCGGATCACTACTCCCTCCAAAACATGGCCAACGTCACCTCCTACCTGTACAAAGCGAGGGTTTTCTCCACGCTCGACCTCCTGAAGGGGTATATGAACCCAGAAGACATCCCCAAGACCGCCATCAACACTCCCTTTGGTACATACACCTTCAATTACTCCATTTCTGGCCTTCGTAATGCTGGGGCCACTTTTCAACGTCTCATGGATGGCATCTTAGGGGACCTCCCCCTCTGTGTATGTTACGTGGATGACATACTTGTGTTCTCTTCCTCAAAAGAGGAACACCTCCGTCACCTGCACATCGTGCTCAAACGCCTACAACAACGTATCCTTGTAGTCTGGTACGACAAGTGTACCTTTGGCGCCAACAAAGTGTCGGTCTTATTGCACCGCATCACTCCTGAAGGAGTCCATCCCCTCCCTGAGAAGGTAGCAGCAATTCAAAACTTCCCCACGCCCTCGACCGTCAAAGCACTGCAGGAATTCTTGGGCATGATCAACTATTATCACCGTTTTCTGGCAGCCATTGCTGCCACTCTTGCTCCCCCCTATGCCTCCCTCAAGGGCAAGCCAAAAGACCTGGAGTGGGGCCCTCTTCAAGAAGCGGCCTTCTTCAACACAAAGAATGCCCTATAAACCGCTGCTGCTCTAACTTTTCCCATCCCACATGCCCCTCTCCTTCTCTCCACCGAGGCCAGCGATTTTGCTATTGGTGCAATACTTGAACAGGTGGTCAACGGCTTTCCTCACCCATTAGCCTTCTTCCGTGAATTGCTGGCCATGCACTAGGCTGTCTGTCACTTTCACCATTTCTTGGAAGGTACGCCCTTCGCCATTCGCACAGACCACATGCATCTGTTGCACGCCTTCACTCGGCAGTCTGACGCCTGGTCCACCCGTCAACGCCGACATCTCTCCGCCGTGGTTGAATACAATTGTACCATTCAACACGCCCCTGGGAAAATGAATCCTGTTGATGAAGCCCTGTCAAGAAACACATTGGCTGCCGTTCAGCTGGGATTGGATTGCAACGACTTGGCTGAAGCCCAACGATAGGATCCAGAGTATCAAGCATGTAGGACATCCTGCACATCACTCTGTTGGGAAAACATCCCCCTCTACGACTCCAACACCACCCTCCTCTGTGACGTCAGTACTGGTAGACCGCGACCGTGGATTCCTGCTCCCATGCGCTGACAGGTGTTTGATTTCATTCACGGCCTTTCACATCTCTCATGCTGTTCTTCTGCACAGCTGCTGAAGACGAAGTTCATTTGGCATGGCATTTCTAAGGATGCTAAGGATTTGGTCCGTGCCTGTATTTCTTGCCAAACTTCCAAAGTACATCGACACACGGATTCATGATTGGACACCTTAACCTTAGCATCATTTCGCCCTCATTCACGTTGACGTTGTACGCCCCCTACCAACATCACAAGGACATCATTAGCTGTTTACCATCGTCGACCACTCCACTCGTTGGCCTGAAGCCATTCCCATGGAAACTGCAACGTCCGTCTCATGTACATTTGCCTTACTCTCTAGATGGATTTCAAGATTCGGTATCCCTGAGCATATTACTTCCGACAGGGGAACCACTTTCACCTCTCAATTGTGGACGTCATTAGCGAATCTCCTGGGCAGCACCCTACATCAGACAACGGCCTACAACCCCGCTGCCAATGGAATGGTTGAACGTTTTCATCGCACCCTCAAAGCAGCTTTGATGTCCCGCTGCAAGGATTGCAACTGGTTTACTCAGCTTCTCTGGGTCCTCCTTGGACTAAGGACCACTCCTAAAGACGCCCTCGACGTCTCGGCAGCCAAAATGGTGTATGGCGACCCGTTGGTTGTCCCTGCCGAGTTTTTTCCTTCTACAAGCTCCTCCGACGATCTCCAGCGCATACGTCACGTCGAGGGAAAATTTACTCCGTGCCGCCAGACTTACAAGCCCCCAGCGAAGCATCACATACCAACGGACTTGCACTCTGCAACGCACGTCTTCCTGCACAACGACACCAGCAAGCCACCACTAACGCCCCCTTACACGGGCCCTTTCCTTGTGATCCGACGCAGTCCGAAAGCATTCCTACTAAACATTCGGGGCAAAGAAGACTGGGTCTCCATTGATCGTCTAAAACCTGCTTATCTTCTGCCAGATGACCCGCCTACAGTTCGCCTCTCTAGATCAGGGCGCCCTATTTAACATGTACAGTATGTCATTTTTAGGGGGGGAGCCATGTACCAACCGTGTTTCACACAATTATACATAATTCCTTTGTATATATTATGCTTGTATCTTCGCTCCTCCCTCGCACTAAAAAGAACCTGAATGATCATGTCTCCGGTTTACTCTGTATCATTGTCTGTCTCTCGAACATGTCACGTCCTGTTGCCTTGAGGTTTTGTATATAAAGCAGAGTGTTCCTTAATAAATAACTCAGTCGTTTCCAATCTGCCTTTGAGTTCACACCCTTACTCGGCACTGTCACAGCACCTATAAAATCAAAAGCACTATTATATACTCAAAATCCAATGCAAGCATCGGATTTGGAGCCATCTGTATTTATTAATGTCAAATTTCTATGTTCTTCAACATGTTCCATAAAGAGCAACCTGGCTTCTAAGTCAGTCATGCTCTTTTTAGTACCAATAAAGTATTTACGAAATGATATCTCCGGTAATTTCCATGGAAGGGTTGATGATATCTTTCATAGCAACACTTTATTTCTACCTATATCTAGAATATCTACTAATGTTTTTACACGGAAACCATAAGGTTGAGGAGATTTTGGGTGCATCTCAAGATATCTACGATGCCTTACATGGTTTACAGTCTGAGAGGCTATAGAATAAGGCAGTCTTTGCAACTTGAACCAATACCAAATAATAGTAAACTTCTGTCAAAGGTCTAAAGATAATTCTCCAGCGTTAACAAGGAGGCTTCGGATAGGCGAAGCTCTAAAGGCTCCTATGGACAATCTGAAACCAGCATTGTGTATAGTATTTAAAATCTTTAGTCGACTTGGGGTGAATGAAGACTATATTTCACATCCATAACTAATTTTTGGAAAAATTAAGGACTTGTATAACTTTTAAAGAGTTTTGTGGTCTGGCCCCATGAAGTATGAGATAAAACTTTTAAGATATTCAGAGCCTCAAGAAATTGTACTTTTAAGGCTTTCAAGTGAGGAACCTATGTAAGTCTACAATAAAATATCAAACCTAGAAATCTAGCTTCACTTACACATGTGATCCATTGACTTTTGATGTATATATCCGGGTCTGGATGTAATCCTCGAATACGATAAAAATGAACAACAGTAGTTTTGTTTGTTGAAAACTTAAACCCATTCATATCAGCCCACTGAATGATTTTATCAATGGTGAATTGTAGTTTTCTCTCAATCATTGCCATTCTAGCTCCAGCAAATGATATGGAGAGATCATCCACAAATAATGTTGAGAGAACATCCTGGGGAATAACTGAGGATATCCCATTAATTGCTAGTGCAAATAGGGTTACACTCAGCACACTACCCTTAGGAACTACCTTCCTCTGAAGAAATTTGCAGATCTTAAAATGATTTTCTTTACCTCCTGTAGATTGTGCAACAAACCACATTGGTGGATTTGAATTTTTTGGGATAGTATACCTCTTTTTGCATCTTTACCAATGCAATCTGCTATTCTGTGGACATCCAGATCTTCAGGCACCCCATCACACAGAGCACCCTTAATATTCATATCATCTAATTTAATATTCATATTGCTACGGCTTGCATTGAATGCTTCCTCATAAAAGTTAAATGATAACCAAGAATCCCATTTATCATCTTGAAGTTTCATTTTAATTTCTTTTAATAATCCGTAGTATTCAAATATCTTATGTAGCACATCATAATTGGTTTCTAATGAAATTTGGGTAACATGCAGAATTTTCAATTTTTCTGTGTTGCCCAAATTACCCTTTTTTCAATATTCAAAGAATGATCCTCTTTGGTTCCTAAGTCGTCAACGGAATTTTCATTAAATGAATTGCAAGAGGTCATCAACAGTGCTGGAGGTGAGTCAGCATATCCAGCGGGTGGGGGGAGGGGGGTCATTGTCTGCAGAATCCATAAGAAAAAATAAAAGGGTAAATTTTAATTGGAAATTGTTTGATTCACGTGCTTGAGATTATTAAGGCATCACATGTTGGATAGGAAATTTGCCTTCTACACTATCGGCACAATAAGAGTATACTTCCCAGATGATCCACTCCATACCCTACCTAAAGAATAGCATCAAAACACTATGGCATCATCCACCTTAAATCTGTAATGATGGGCTTCCTGCCAAAATCCGAGAGTCCTACCCTAAGCTTTGGATCCCTTTAGATTCCAAAGACCCAACACTTGAGAATAGTTCTGCCAAAAAGGTCCAAATCATCTTTTGGATGGCTAAGATAGTCCAATACTCTCACATACAGCTTTAAATGCAAACACTAGCCAACGGTAACACCTTCTACCATTCATCGAAGCAGGCTGCAATAATGGATGTAGAAACATCCACGCCAGTGGTTATAATGGATGTAGAAACATCCATGCCAGTGGCTATAATGGATGTAGAAACATCCACGCCAGTGGCTATAATGGATGTTGAAACCTCCACACCCAAAAAAAGAAAAAAAAAAAAATAGAAACATATATAAATATACATATTTAAAACCCTAAAAACTAAAAAAATCCCACTGTCTGATAAAAGGCCAAGGAAAGTTTTCTCACAAAAATATAAATCTCTTTTTTTTTAATAAAACTTCGCCGTCACTATAATCTAGTGGCACGGAAGTGTATACAGCTATTCTATTCAGAAAAAGATTTCATGAAGTCCAGGGAGGATTTCTAGATTGGGTATGCATTTCTAGTATGGGGAGATTTTGTCTAAAATGGCCGCCAAGATGGTTGCTGAACCCAATTGGAAAACTGTCTATATCTCGATAACAGATGTTTCTAGAGGAAAACTACAGTGGGATGAATTTGTTCAAAACACTTTTCTACACCAGATGGACACAGATTTGTGCAGTTTATTTGTAAATTGTTCTAATATAAAGACATAATCTATAATCAAATGGTTGAATTGACCAATTAAATGTTAAATTCTATCAAAATAAAAGCTTGACTTACTTCATTATATCTTGAGATAACTAATATTGAGTCAGATGAACATAAGTGTTATAATATCTAATAAATAAAAAGTTAATAGAATGATAAAGAACTAGGCAAAAAAAGTAACCTGCACTAATATGTCCATCATACTGTATATGCATGTAAATTATACAGTGGCACATTGTGCAGGCCCCTTGGCCCTTTTAGGGCTGCCCTTAGTTGGAATTACAGAATGGTTGGTCCATCATCTATGTGAAGTTATATGTACCAATTACGGAATAAAGGAAATGAGTATATAATCAATCAATCATACTGGTAACTGAAAATTGCTGTCAAATGCTTTTTAGGGGGAAAATATCTAGTTATCACGTCGTTCAGTGCCTTTATTTGTGCAATTACTTGATTTTCCAAATGGTACAAAGCATGGTACCGAGTTCATTCTGGATTCACATGATTTTGGTCTGTAACAGATCTTGCAATTACATGGGCTAGGAAAATTCTCAGGTATTGGCTCTGTAATAATTTGAGGAGCCCATCTTATCCTTGTTCTTCATATCCGTAATGACACAGATCATGAATGCCTACTTTGGCCTTCATTAAACTGTACCATCTGTTTGCCTGTAGATACGCCCTTGATGTGTAGTTTCTAACAGAAGAGAGTTGAGGCTCCATAAGATCTAAATACTTCATATGGTGGTACCTGGAGAGGCGAAGATCATTCATTCTTTTGAAATCTTTTGACAACATTAGACAAATACGCTTTAGCCTTTTATAGTATTATGTCTGATAGGTTTTCCTTTGGAAGGCCTTTGAGATGATATGCATAATCACTTCCTACCATTAGAGCTGCATGGTTTCTCCCAACCTCCATTTGGCGCATCACAACCACTGAGTGTATGGATAGCCAGTAAAGTTTCAAAATCTTGATTTTCTACTACTTCACATTTGTCATGGGCTTATGTGCCCTATGACGGGCCAAGTGTAGGTTGTGACACAAAAGCGAGATGAAAGCAACTGATTACTTTATTATGGACACATCGAATATATAAACACACTAGGTCCCGGCAAGAAGGTCACAAAATAGAACATGCTATTTCTTGTCCAACCTGCAACCAGTTCTATTAACAGTTAACAATGAGAAATAGACAGACAGGTTGATGCAAGTTGGTGTTAGTGCGAGAGGAAAGCGAAGATACAAAGGATGATATATACAAAAAAGAGAAATGTTGCTACTATGTACGATCGTGTGACACACGGGTGGTACATAGCTCCGCAAATTAACCCTGGAAAGGTACGGTGGGTCGTCCGCGACCCTGAGCGTCAAAAAAGAGAGGTTTTTCTCACGTGACTCACCCCCGTGACTGAATTTGTGGGTGATCGACCTGCAGTAAGTATCTCCACTACACGCTCTAGTAGTGTCCAGATGTGCATTGCTGTAGCTGTACTCCTTCCCCGATTTCTGAGACGCGTCGGGGTCGAGCGCGACCGAGTTTACCCTTCTAAGGTAATTTGCATAATTATCAAAGTTATTACGTATTATGAAATTGTCGTAGAATGGTGCAACTTGTATAGGTTATCAGTTGTGGAAGGTCTTGGTGGATTGTTTGGCTACCATGAGCATGATTTTTTTTTTAGTTAAAATGTCGTTCATCACCACGAGGACCATTTTACCGCGACTGACCCTTTTTCATTTTTTTTCATTTTTTTGCCAAGTCATTTTTCCGTAAGATATTGCCAAATAGTGTCGTAAAACTTTTGCTTTTTTAGTGTTGGAAAGTGTGTCTAGATGATCTGGCTACCCATGCGTGACTTTGTTTTTGTCAGATACGACGTAGTTATTGGTATATTGGGTATTTAACTGCGGTTGCCAATTTCTGTTTTTTTTCAATATTTGTAAAAATTTACTACGTAGTAAGGAATTGCCGTATATTATTGATTTTTTTTTCATGTTTATGTGTTAGAAAGTGTGCCTTGATGGTTGGGCTAACACGTGCATGTCTTTTTTTTTATCTGAGATGCTGTATATTAGAATGTTGGGCCTTTTACCGCGAGTGCCCGTTTTTCATTTTTTTTCATTTTTTTGCCAAGTCATTTTTCCGTAAGATATTGCCAAATAGTGTCGTAAAACTTTTGCTTTTTTAGTGTTGGAAAGTGTGTCTAGATGATCTGGCTACCCATGCGTGACTTTGTTTTTGTCAGATACGACGTAGTTATTGGTATATTGGGTATTTACCTGCGGTTCCCAATTTCTGTTTTTTTTTTCAATATTTGTAAAAATTTACTACGTAGTAAGGAATTACCGTATATTATTGATCTTTTTTTTCATGTTTATGTGTTAGAAAGTGTGCCTTGATGGTTGGGCTAACACGTGCATGTCGTTTTTTTTATCTGAGATGCCGTATATTAGAATGTTGGGCATTTTTCCGCGAGTGCCCCTTTTTATTTGTTTTGCATTTTTTTGCTTAGTCATGTTACCGTAAGGAATTGGCAAGTAGGGTCACAAAACTTATATTTTTATAGTGTTGGAAAGTGTTTCTAGATGTAGACAGACTACGTTGTGCCTTGAAGAGTTTCCTTGGCAAAAGAGAACGACAAGCACCCGTGTCTACCAAAAATCGCAAGCTTTTCTTCCCTACTGTAATAAGAAAAGATTAGAAACATGTAACGATGTCCTTGTGATGTGGGTAGGGGGCCTACAACGTCGACGTGAATGTGTGCGAAACGACGCTGAGGTTAAGGAAAGGTGCCCACTCCTGAATCCGTGTGTCGATGTACTTTGGAAGTTTGGCAAGAAGTACAGGCACGGACCCAATCCTTAGCATCCTTAGAAATGCCGTGCCAAATGAACTTTGCCTTCAGCAGCTGTGCAGTAGAACGGCACAAGGGATATGAAAGGCCGTGGATGAAATCAAACACCTGTCGGCGCATGGGAGCAGGAATCCAAGGTCGCGGTCTACCAGTACTGACGTCACAGAGGAGGGTGGTGTTGGATTCTTCGAGGGGAAAATCCTCCCAACGGAGGGACGTGCAGGATGTCCTACAAGCTTGATACTCTGGATCCTGTCGTTGGGCTTCAGCCAGGGCATTGTAATCCAATCCCAGTTGAACGGCAGCCAACGTGTTTCTTGACAGGGCATCGGCAACGGGATTCATTTTCCCAGGGACGTATTGGAGGGTGCAATTGTATTCAGCCACGGCGGAGAGATGTCGGCGTTGACGGGTGGACCAGGCGTCAGACTGTCGAGTGAAGGCGTGCACCAGAGGCATGTGGTCTGTGCGAATGACGAAGGGCGTACCTTCTAAGAAATGGCGAAAGTGACGGACAGCCAAGTGCACCGCCAGCAATTCTCGATCGAAGGTAGAATAACCCGATTCTGCCTTGGACAGTTTTCTGCTGGAGAAGGCCAATGGGCGGGGCGAGCCTTTGACCACCTGCTCGAGTACTGCACCAATAGCGACGTTGCTGGCATCGGTGGAGAGAAGGAGAGGGTCATATGGGATAGGATAAGTGAGAGCCGCAGCAGTTGATAGGGCCTTCTTTGCATTGCAGAATGCTGCTTCTTGAAGGGGACCCCACTTCAAGTCCTTTGGCTTGCCCTTGAGGGAGGCGTAGAGGGGAGCAAGAGTGGCGGCAATGGCTGGCAGAAAACGGTGATAATAGTTGATCATGCCCAAGAATTCCTGCAGAGCTTTGACGGTCGAGGGCGTGGGGAAATTCTGAACGGCTGCTACCTTCTCAGGGAGGGGATGGACTCCTTCAGGAGTGATACAGTGCCCTAAGAACGAAACTTCGTTGGCGCCAAAGGTACACTTGCCGTACCGGACTACAAGGCCGTTTTGTTGCAGGCGGTCGAGCACAATGCGCAGGTGACGGAGGTGATCCTCTTTTGAGGAGGAGAACACAAGTATGTCGTCCACATAACATACACAGAAAGGGAGGTCCCCTAAGAGGCCATCCATGAGACGTTGAAACGTTGCCCCAGCATTACGAAGGCCAAAACAAGAGTAATTGAAGGTGTATGTGCCAAATGGAGTGGTGATGGCAGTCTTGGGGATAACTTCTCGGTTCATAGGCACCTGATAATACCCCTTCAGGAGGTCGAGCGTAGAGAAAACCTTCGCTTTGTGCAGGTAGGAAGTCACGTCGGCAATGTTTGGGAGGGGGTAGTGATCCGGTTCTGTTTGCATGTTCAGGCGCCTGTAATCCCCGCACGGACGGAGGGATGTGTAAGGGTGACGACCATGGGCTGGAGGCCTTTTGGCAAAGGCCCATTTTCTCCATTTCGGCGAACGTCTGTTTGGCGGCTGCCAATCGTTCCGGTGCCAGACGTCTGAATTTTGCGAAGACTGGGGGTCCCGTCGTCTTGATATGGTGATAAATACCGTGCTTGGCAGGAACCGTGGGCGTTTGGCGAAGTTCTGGACGGAAAACTTCCGGGTACAACGTGAGGAGGTGGGCGTAGGCATCCGTGGGTGGGCTGATGTGGAGAGCGAGGTTAGAGGGGGCGGGTTGAAGAGGTGTCGACAAGTACGAGTCTGCGTTGACCAATCGTCGGTGGATGATATCGACCAGAAGGTGGAAATGAGAGAGGAAATCCGCACCGAGGATTGGCATTGTGACGTCAGCAACGAGAAACTTCCAATTGAATTTACCGTTTCCAAACGATAATGTGAGGCTCTCATAACCGTAGGTGGGTATCGCAGATCCGTTGGCAGCTACCAAGCGGACGTCGGCAGATGTAGACAGACTACGTTGTGCCTTGAAGAGTTTCCTTGGCAAAAGAGAACGACAAGCACCCGTGTCTACCAAAAATCGCACGCCCGTTCTTCCATACTGTAAAAAGAAAAGATTAGAAACATGGGAGGCCACCACCACAAGCGATGGCCTACTTATACGTTTTTTGGCCACTGACAATCATTGGCACAGTTCTTCCCGGTTACTACGAATCTGAAGTGGTAGTAGCAAAACTGTGGCGGATGGAAGGTAGTAAGTGGCTGTAGAAGTCGTTCGTTGGGGCGCGAGCGATTGGTGGGTGGTGGGCGGCTTTGTCGTGGCTTCGGCACGTCACGGGGTAGGCGTGTATGTCCTACGGCATTCATGTCAGCTTCGGTTGACGTTGAATAGGCATCCTCGTCGTCAGGGGTGGAGGCGTTGATGGAGGTCTTGAAGTTGCTGTCCATAAGGGCGTCGGCTTTGGTCATCAAGTCCTTTATGGGTAAACTATTGACATCGGGTATGGAAGCGCGCACAGGTTCAGGTAAACGGCGTATCCAAAGGGCACGGAGTAGGTTCACCTCGCGAGGAGAGCCGTCTGCGGCAGGTTGAAGGCGAGCGATACTGGTCATTTCCCTGAGGGCAAGCGAAGCCCTTTGGGCCCCCAACGGTTGTTGCGAGAGCTGAAAAAGCTTTGCTAGACGGGCGGCTGGCGACGGCGAGTACTGCTGCAGAAGGTATGATTTGAGGGCGTCATACGCTATTGGGGTGTCTCCTTGTTCACAAAGCCAGTCGGATATTTCTGGGAAGGTGTCCTCGGGTATCGCCGCGAGAACATAATCCGCTTTGGTGGTTGAGCGAGTCACGCCCCTGATACGAAAGTGGACTTCAGCGCGTTGAAACCAAGCGAACGCTTCTCTGCTGGCGAACGGTGAAAGTTTCAATGGTGCGGCCGCGGCGCCAACTGCAGTAGAGTCTGTCTCCGTCATAGTACCAACGATGGAGGGGCGAGGGAGGTGGGGGAGGAAGGCAGTGGGAGCGAGTCGACTTCCGGGGTCACCAATGTGACAGTGCCGAGTAAGGGTGTGAACTCAAAGGCAGATTGGAAACGACTGAGTTATTTATTAAGGAACACTCTGCTTTATATACAAAACCTCAAGGCAACAGGACGTGACATGTTCGAGAGACAGACAATGATACAGAGCAAAACCGGAGACATGATCATTCAGGTTCTTTTTAGTGCGAGGGAGGAGCGAAGATACAAGCATAATATATACAAAAGGAATTATGTACAATTGTGTGAAACACGGTTGGTACAGTGCACTTCCTTTAGTATCCTCTATGTTTACTGCCGAACTATATTGGATTCTAATCCCTATTGAGAAAATAGCGTTGAAAGTAGTGTCCTACAAGCTTTAGAAGTTTTTAATTCCAATAACCCTTTAGTTTTAAAGATTTTAGAGTGGTGTTTTATTATTGGAGTGAGAGTATAACAGTTCAATTTTGCTGGGCAAAGGATGCTGCAGCTGAGTTGGTACCAAGGAAGTATCCCATTCTTTTTAGTGATTTTTTACCTAGCATTAAGAAGTTGGTTTATAATAATTGGCAACAACATTGGGATACTTTGGTTCAAAATAAGATGAGAGAAATATTACATATTATATCCCCTTGGAGATACAACATGATGCCTCGAAAGCTGGAGACTACTCTTTGTTGTCTCAGCAGTGGTCACACTCCGCTGACACACAAGTTTCTACTAGGGGACCAACACCAACCGCATTGCGACGACTGCTTGGTACCTTTAACAGTGAGGCATTGTTTGACCGAATGCCCCAATTGTAGCAACTTAAGAAATAGATATCTGTTTGAGGCTTGAGACGAAGATGGCAGGTTCATCCTTGTCAAGATTCTTGGACATGATGTCCTACTATGAGAGCGGCATTTTTAGATTTATTTCAGGTCTTCTGAAAACTATTTAATAATGGCATCTTAACTTTTATGACTTTAATTGAATATTCTTTTATTTTTCATATATAATAAATAATATCGGCGTCAATGACCTTAGATATCAGAATGCCAGAAAACTTAGAATAAATCAATATATAAATATTTCAAACTTTTCCGATAATCGATTCATCTCTTTATTCGTAGAGAAAGGCGATACTTTTCAAATAACAGTCGCCGTGTGTAGGCAATGTTCGTAGCGACTTGTAAACGCCTAGGTTTAATATGAGGTCAAATATGAGCTCTCAGAAGTTCCTTATCTCTTCGCTCTTCTGATGCAGCACTTGTCTGGGAGGGTGTTAAAATCTATTTACCATATGAAACGTATCCACTTCTTACTATATAGATTAACTAGCCTTTTTGAAATAATACATTGAGAATTTTCAACAACTCCCTATTCAATGTTGGTACTGAAACTAATTTTTACATAGAATTAGGAGTAAGAGCTGTTCTAATTATTAATTTAAATAGTGTAATATATATATATACATATATATATATATATATATATATATATATATATATATATATATATATATATATATATATATATATATATATATATATATATATATATATATATGCGTGTTTGTGTTTTTTTAGATAGCCACACATTCCAGTAAGGAAATTAATGAACTGTTAGTGCGCTAGTGCAGAGGCTTCAGTCTATAACTTGAAATGAGCAAACATGATTTGCGGGCCTCATAATATAGAGAAAATGTTCTTGAGTAAGAGGTCCGTTGTAGGGAGACTTGTGAAAAGCAAATAACTTAATAAGTGTGAAACCTGAAAATAAAGATAACTGGCGAATCCATATTTTTCCACCCATGTACCCAGTTTAACAGTCAAACTTCTTTTATTCGTGAGAACACCAAGTTTTACAGTCAAACACTTTTCTTTGTTAAAAAGGGAGTCATGAAACCCCCCCCCCCCCCCCATCACCAAGTAGACTCTAAGCTTGTCTTCACGATGATGGTGATGAAGAAGCCGATTTAGCTGCAAAATCAGCAATGTACTTATCGCAATTCGACATTAAAGTTACCGTTAAAGGTTTATGTGACCACAATTAGGCATTTCATAGTAAGTAAATGGTAAATTATGTTGGATGATGAAACCAATTCGACAGGATTGAAAAACGCGTAACGATAAAAAACTCGATTAGTTTTAGCGAGATTGTTTGTTGGCCCATTGGTTTTTAATTTGCAGACCTCATTAGTATTTTCTTCGTGCAATGATTTTGACATAATTTTAAAGGTTAGATATATATTATGCTAGTGCAGAGACAAGGAAATTTATCAATTAGTTAGAAAACAATCTAATGTTTTATCGGTTTTTAAGTTTGTCTTTTTTATTATATTAAGAAGCACAAGGTTTAATCAAAAGAATTGTAAGTTTTATTTATAGATTTTTTATATCTTTCTATTTTACTAGAACTATTCATTTTACTCCTTCTCGAGTTTATTAGGCTGAATAATCTTTTCTATTTCAATAATAATAATAATAATAATAATAATAATAATAATAATAATAATAATAATAATAATAATAAGAGTAATTATTATTATTATTATTATTATTATTATTATTATTATTATTATTATTATTATTATTATTATTATTATTATCATTATAATAATACGAGAGAGAGAGAGAGAGAGAGAGAGAGAGAGAGAGAGAGAGAGAGAGAGAGAGAGAGAGAGAGAGATTCAGACCTGATGATTAAGAAGACATAAATATCATACTTAAATGACGTACTCTTTCGACGGCCATCTTCATTATCCACCACCATCAAACAAAGACTGCGTCTTTCTCTTCATTACTACGATCAATAAAGCCACCTGGTGACCGCAAACCACAGGTGGTCCCCCACAGATGGGATTCTCATCTAATACTACGCAGCTGTTTTGGCTAGCATCTCCAAACCTCCTTGTTCTTTTTACCCCACCACTTGACATTTCTGAGATTGTGTTGCCCAGCAACGTGCTTGAATACTTTGTCTTCAGTTTATTATGTACAAAATACTTCTCTCTCTCTCTCTCTCTCTCTCTCTCTCTCTCTCTCTCTCTCTCTCTCTCTCTCTCTCTCTCTCTCTTTTTCAAGTCTACATTGTTCAAATAATTACTTCTCTTATATGCAGTTAGATTCAAAAGTCCGCCATCACCCGGGAAGAATCGTTCGTCAGAGGTCTATAGTGTTACCAAGACAAAATCATTGAAGGATTGTATTTCTTATTACTTCGTAGAAATGGGTGGCTTCGGCGAACGCTTAGAAATATTGAAAATCGAGTTGCCTTATTTTGTTCTGTGGTATCATTCGACGTCTCGACTTTTATTATTACTGTATTACAAGCTAGGTTATAACACTAGTTCGAAAAAGCGGGATGCCATAAGCCCAAAGTCTCCAACAGGTAAAAATAGCCCAGTGACGAAAGGGAATAAGGAAATAGATAAACTATAAGAGAAGAATAAACAATAAAAAAAATATTTCAAAACAGTAACATTAAGTTAGATCCTCCAAATATAAAATATAAAAACTTCAAAAACTAAGATGAGGAGAAATAAGATAAAAATGGGTGCCCGAGTACCCCAACGCAAGAGAACACTAATCTAAGAAAAGGGAAGGCATGATACAGAAACTATAGTACTAACCAAGACTAGAGGACAATGGTTTGATTTTGGAGTGTCCTCCTAGAAGAGTTGCTTACCATAGCTAAAGAGTTTATTCTACCCTTACCAAGTGCAAAGTAGCCACTGAACAATTACATTGCAGTATTGTGAAATATATTCCTCAGCCACTCTAAGCCGAATAAAGATATTAGGTTCAATACATCATGCTGATATTAGATTGTCCACAGGAGCATTTAGAGCCTCACCTATCCCAAGTCTCCTTATTGATGCTGGAGAGTTACCTCTAGACCATTACCATTATTATTCGGTATTGGTTTAGGTTGCAAAGACTCCCTAATTATTTAGCCTTTCAGGCTGCAAGCCTTGTAAGGCATTCAACATACTTTGAGTTGTACCCAAAATTTACACAACCTTATGGCTTTCGGGTGAAACAATTATTACACAGTCTTGATAGAATTAGAAGCAAGTCGCTTCCATTTAAGATATCATCAACCCCTCCATGGAAATTACCAGAGATATCTTTTTGTAAAAAATATATCTTTTGCTAAAAAAACATGACTGAATTGGTAGCTAGGTCTCTTTTTATGGAACATGTTGGAGAACATAGGGAATGAACTTTTATATATACCAATGGCTCAAAATCTGATGCCGGCGTTGGATTTGGAGTATAAAGTAGTTCATTTAACTGTAAAGATGCACTTCCTACAATATCTTCCAGATTTACTGCTGAATGATATGGCATACTAACCACTAATGAGAAAATAGCATTAAAAGAGGAGGGCAATTTTACCATTTATAGGGATTGAAGAAGTGTCCTTCAAGCTTTATAAGGTTTTAATTCTAGTAACCCTTTAGTTTTAGAGATTTTTGCGTGGCTTTTAATTATTGGCCTGAAAGGTATAACAGTTCAATTTTGCTGGGTTCCGGCACACGTAGATGTGTCTGGAAATGAAGAGGCATATTCACTGGCAAAGAGTGCTGCCGCCGAGTTGCTACTAAGAAGGTATCCCATTCTCTGTAATGAGTTCTTACCAGCAATTAATGACTTTATATATAACAAGTGGCAGCAGAATTGATGTAGTTTAACCGAAAATAAGTTGGAGGTATAATGGAGTGCCCCGAAAATGGGAGACTACTCTTTGTCGTCTCCACATTGGTCACACTCGGGTGACACGAGATTCTGCTGGCTGGGCAACATCAGCCATATTACGACGATTAATTTATACCCTTGACAGTGAGGCATATGTTGACTGAATGCCCCACACATAGCACAGAAAGAAATAGATATCTGTTTGAGGCTCAGGGTAAAGATGGCAGGTTCATCCTTGCTAAGATCCTTGGACATGAAGTTTCTTACAATCCTAGTGGCATTTTTAAATTCATATCAGAAGCAGGTCTTCTTAATGCTATTTAATTTCTATAACATATCTACTTTTCTGTTTTTAATTGAATATTCTTTAAATCTTTATTTATAACAAACAATATCGGTGTTACGGATCTTCGATGTCAGGATGCCAGAAAATTTCAAATCCTTCATTCATTGGTGATATTAGTGTTATCAGGTGGAAGAAGAAGGAGGCTAATGTGGCAAGAATAGGCCAGACTATTCTGTGTATGCATATGTAGGCAAATACAAAATGAGCCATGATCAAAGGGACCGAATTCCAATATAGTACTGTCTGGGCAGTCAAAGGACCCAATAACTCTCTAGCGGTCTTATCTCAGTGAATGGTGGGTGCCCTGGCCAACTTACTACGTACTATCTCATACAATTACACAACAAACACACATATATATATATATATATATATATATATATATACTGTATATATATATATATATATATATATATATATATATATATATATATATATATATATATATGCGTAAAAATCACAGGAAAACATGATGCTCAGATGCAGAAGAACCACAGGGAAAATGAAAATATGAAATATACGATTAAGTCCTGACTAGTTTCATGATACTTATTCAGAGGACTGATTTATTGAGAGAGGTTTCTTTACATTTTATAGGGAAAGTGAACATACGAATATACTTATAGAGGCTTAGAGAACAATGACACTCCCTTACCAGCTACCTGGGCTGAGGTCAGGTGTTAACTGGGTGGAGATCCAACCTCATTAGACACCTGCCAAAAAGGGTCATTTCTGATGGCGGGTAAATTCTTGTTTTTGACTTTTCGTAGAGTTTATTTATATCAATAACGGTAGCCTTATCTATATAAATACATAAGCAAAACTATCTGTATATGTAAAACACATCTATATATAAATATATAAAAAAGACATACATATGTATACACAGACAGGCATTCATACATAAACATGCATAATATATACATAGACATATACATACGTGTACACATACTGGTATACATATACAGACACATAGATAGACTTATATATAAATTCTTTTTTACACATGATTAACATGTATACATATACATATATATATATATATGCATATATATACATGCATATACACACATACACATATACGTATACATATATATACATATACACGCATACATATACACATATACATATAAATATACATACATATACACACATACACATACATATATATATATATATATATATATATATATATATATATATATATATATATATATATATATATATATATATATATATATATATATATACATATACATATATATATATATATATATATATATATATATATATATATATATATATATATATATATATATATATATACATTTATATACATACAACATTATATATATACACATATATATATAAATATATATATACTGTATATATATATATATATATATATATATATATATATATATATATATATATATATATATATATATATATATATATATACATTTTTATACATACAACATTATATATAAATATATATATATATATATATATATATATATATATATATATATATATATATATATATATATATATATATATATATATATATATATATATATATATATGCCAAGGCACTTCCCCCCACCAATTTTGGTGGGTAGCCAACATCAAACAAATGAAATAAAAAGGGACCTTTTCTCTCCACACTCCTCCCAGCCTGACGAGGGACTCAACCGAGTTTGGCTGGTACTGATAGGATGCCACAGCCCACCCTCCCCAATTATCCATCACAAATGAAGCTTCATAACACCGAGTTCCCTACTGTTGCTATCTCCGTGGTCATCCAAGGTAACCAGAGGAAGCAGCAGGGCCTACCGGAACTGCATCACAATCGCTCGCCATTCATTCCTATTTCTAGCACGCTCTCTTGCCTCTCTCACATCTATCCTCCTACCACCCAGAGCTTTCTGCTCTCCATCCATCCAACAAAACATTGGTCTTCCTCTTGTACTTCTCCCATCAACTCTTGCATGCATCACCTTCTTTAGCAGACAGCCATTTTCCATCCTCTCAACATGGCCAAGCCCCCTTAACACATTCAAATCCACTCTAGCTGCTAAAACATTTGTTACACCCATTCTCATCCTCACTACCTCGTTTATAACTCTATCTACTCGAGATACACCAGCCTTACACCTCAAACACTTCCTCTCAAACACATTCAATTTCTGTCCGTCACTTTCATTCCCCAAAACTCAAATCCATACATCATAGTTGGTACAATTAATTTCTCATACAGAACTCTTTACATTCATGCCTAACCCCCTATTCTTTACCACTCCCTTCACTGCCTCCAACACTTTGCATCCTTCATTCACTCTCTGACGTACATCTGCTTACAGTCAACCATTTGCTGCAACAACAGATCCCAAGTTCTTCAACTATCTACTTCCTCAAGTAACTATCCATTCAACATTACATTCAACCTCGGACATGTCATAACCTTACTCTTACCTATATTAACTCTCAACTTCCTTCTCTCACATACCCTTCCAAATTCTGTAACTAATCGGCCAAGCTTCTTTTCCGAGTCTGCAACCAGTACAGTATCATCCGCAAATAACAACTGATTTACCTCCCATTCATGATCATTTTCGTGTATCAGTTTCAATCCTCGTCTAAGCACTCGAGCATTCACCTCTCTCACCATTCCATCAACATACAAGTTAAACAACCATGGCAACATCACACATCCCTGTCTAAGCCCCACTTTCACTGGAAACCAATCGCTCACTTCATTTCCTATCCTACCACACGCTTTACTACCTTTGTAGAAACTTTTCACTGCTTGCAACAACCTTCCACCAATTCCATATAACCTCATCACATTGCACATTGCTTCCCGGTCGGCTCCATCATATGCTTTCTCCAGATCCATAAACACAACATACACCCCTTACCTTTTGCTAAATATTTCTCACATATCTGCCTCACTGTAAAACTCTAATTCATACATCCCCTACCTCTTCTAAAACCACTCTGTACTTCTAAGATTACATTCTCTGTTTTATCCTTAATCCTATCAATCACTAATCTACAATACACTTTTTCATCCACACTCAAAAAACTAATACCCCTTGATATACAACACTCATGCACATCTCCCTTACCTTTATATAGTGGTACAATACATGCATAAACACAATTCACTGATGCCATTGACAACATAAAACACATATTAAATAATCTCACCAACCATTCAAGTACAGTCACACCCCCTTCCTTCAACATCTCATTTCTCACACCATATATATATATATATATATATATATATATATATATATATATATATATATATATATATATATATATATATATATATATATATATATATATATATATATATATATAGATATATATTCTTACAAAGCTGGTCTAAAGTAAAGGATTAATTAATGTATTTTATTTATATACTTCATTTGTGTATTTGAGCTGAATAGCCAGCTACTAAGGCGAGTTCCTTATGTAAATTACTTAAAACTTTTGTCGTTAATTTCATTGTATTCTTCATTCAAGTCAGTATATGTAAATTTATGTTATTCTTAAGAATTAACTTTTTATTTCACTTATTTTGTTACGAAGTCTTACGTAAGCTATTTAAGAGTGCTATATGATTCATACGAGATATGAACAAGGGCTTATGTAAATCTTTTTTTATATCTTTATGTGGTATTGCGTCATGTTTTTGAGAAAATACGCAATCCTTATATTTGCCCCGTGTTTTGGAAGGTTCTCCAAAACCCCAGTGTTAGATTTTATCTTTTTTTCTATTTCCGAGAATGGTATGTGGGTGGAGCAGCTGAGAGAGAGTTGCCTGAAAGCAAGGTTCTTCTCCTAGATTTTTTATCTAGTTGATAACTGTGGCGTCGCTAGGTGCTGGCCCCTCAGCCACGAGAATAATCTATTAGAAAAATCTAGAAGTTACTAAATTCATATATAAGCACCCCTAGGGATGCATAGCAGTAGAAGAGAAATAACCATCCTGTGAAAGACCCCAAAGTACATCCTCTCTCTCTCAAAGTGCCTCTATTCAGAATGTAACCATTTTTTTCTAAATCTAAAGTTTGTTCAGACTTGATACATCAAGTGATTCATTTTTTTTATGCAAATTCTCTTAAAGTGTTGTAATTTTTATTGAATATATCTATTTTTGTAAAGAATCTATTACCCCAATCACCAGTGTTTATTTCAGTACTCACTCGTACACTTGTTAAAGAATTGACGTACGAAGTGGTTTGAATACAATAATTCCTAAGAATAATTACCTAGTTTTGTTTTGAGTGTACTTAAGATACCTTTGGATATTCAGTGTTTTTATATATTGCTGTCTGGGATTTATATAATCTTCTCATATCTTGGGTATTAATATGTTCAAGTGTATCAGATTTAATATAGAAACATACAGGTAACTTTGGAACTCGAGAGGTTGTGTAACTTGCCAGCTGTAATCTATATGATATATTTTGGCTCCCAGACCACGGGACTATAATATAGTATATATATATATATATATATATATATATATATATATATATATATATATATATATATATATATATATATATATATATATATATATATATATATATATATATATATATATATATATATATATATATGTATGTATCCATAACAGCGTGCAGTAATTAATGGAGTGTCATAACTAAACCTCTCTTTCCGTTAACAGCTACATTAGATTGTTTCGATTTCCTACATTAGTCTTTTTCGAGTTTCATTAATGGCCTTGAGGACATTAAGAGAGAGAGAGATATGTATTACTGTAGTAAATATAGTAATTAACCACCATATAAACTCATTTCCAGTCATATATCCATATTAAAAGAAATTTTTGTTTGATATTGCAGTTTCACATAGTATTCAATGTGCTATGCAGTCATCAGTATTTATTGTCTCCATCATTGATCATCTTTATGCAAAGTTAATATCTAACTTTTGTTACTAATCAACCTTCCAAGAACATCAGCTACTTTATTCTACTGCTTCTGATACTGCTACTGCCAATCAACTAATAGGAAATTAGGAGGGCAATATTTGTCAGAACATTAACGGTTATCAAATTAGATTTAAACAGTGATACAATATTCAACGATACTTATCAAAAATCTTTATATAACCTCTCTTCACAACCCCTAAAACATAAATGACCTACTTATTTCCTCAGTGTCGGACTGCCCCGGGGAAGGGGTAATCCCCCCACCGGCACTAAAATGGTATCTCTAGCTCATCTTTGACTTCCCCAGATGAGAATGGCATATGATATGAAATAATTTCATATCTCCCAGTGAATACTAAGTAATTTTTACTAGAAACCCTTTATGGTGAATGGGTTTCCCATACATCTCCTCTTTCCTGGCATACTTCAATCATAATTCCTGGCCATAAGTCTGGTAAAGACCCAGTACTGCCTATACAGCCTTGACTAATTGCATATACAAACTATTTGAAAAGATGATCAACAACAGACTTGTGTGGTATCTAAAGTCAAAAAACTTTTTATCAAAACGTCAGTTTGATTTTAGGAAAAACTGAAATATGGTAAACCTTATGTTGATGTTATCAAGGGAAATTCCAATTGCCTTTTCTAAACAAAACCAGGTGATGGGTGTCTTTTTTTACTTCGAAAAGGCATATGACACAACCTGGAAGGGCGGTATTTTAAAGCAATTATCTTCGTCGGGTATAAGAGGACACATGTTTCCTTTTATTGAAGAACTTTTATCCAACCGCTCAATTAAAGTAAGAATGAGGTCAGAACTATCTTCATCCTACATGCAAGAAGGCGTTCCCAAGGCAGCATTCTGAGTGTGACCTTATTTGGTGTTGCTATCAATAGTCTCTTGAGTCACCTACCTCCTGGCATACAGGGGTCACTATTTGTTGATAATTTTGCAAATTTATTGCAGTGGATCATATGCCAAAAGCTTGAAATTGCTATAAATGCTGCTTCTGTTTGGGTAAATTCTCGTGATTTATGTTTACTCCTTAGAAGACCAAAGCCATTTGTTTTATAGATACTCATAAAAGAGAATATCTTGAAAGCTGTATTACAATTTGATTGAGGTGCTGAAAAAACAACTTTGCATAGAATCTATACTTCTATGTGTCAGAGTAAGTTAGACTATGTGTGCCAAATTTATGGGTCAGCTACTAAGACTTTACTTAAAAAACCTATTGTTGTTCAAAACATGGGGCTCAGTATCTGCACTGGTGCATACAGAACGTCTCCCATTGATAGTCTGTATGTGGATTCTGGCATGCCTCCCTTTTCAATCTGCAGAGAGGAGTTGAGTTTGGAGTTTTAGGCAAGTCTTTCGCTTTGAGAAACAATCGTAATAGTAAATATGTAAAGGTGTCTTTAGATTGAACTCCAAACAGATGCAGAGTGCCCAAGCCTTTGGAAGTACAGCAAAAAATGATTCCAGGGAAGTAATCTTTTTAACAGCACAGATAGCAGACGTAGGATATCCCAAGTCTCCCCATTCATGTAATACACCTGTTAAAGTATGTTTTACGGCAGCAGGGAAAAATACCTAGCCCATTATGGTAATGAAAATATCATGGGAAACATGTTTTTAACGGATGGTTCCAAATCGTTGTTGTTGTTGGGGTATTAAAGCCAACACTTGTTGTTGGCACGGGCCTTTCCCTTGGTTGGCCCGTAGGTGATCTGTAAAAATTTATAAGGTAGTTGCATTAATGGAAATTTAAAAGGTTTTTAGTAGTAGAAAAAGATGTGGATAGGGTAAGGATGATGGTGGTAGTGGTAGAGGGCCATCATTTCTCGGATAGTGGTAGTTTGAAAAGTGGGGGTGTAAGGCTTTTGAAGATTAGAGAAAAATTGTGCAGGTGGGGTTGTCCAACCCTTTACTCCCTAGGGTCCCTGCAGAGAGATTTTAAGTGGTAGATTAGTTGAGAAGTGAAAGGGGGTGATGTGAATAGAGCCTTACAATGAGGGGATGAGATGGTGCATGGAATGAGGAGGTCTTACCTTGGTGGAGGTAGTGTTGAAAGCAACTGTGCATGTGTGTCTATGCTTTCGACAATTGCTTTTGCCAGTGTGGCTGCCTCTTTCATGGCATGTGGTGTGTTGATGTCTACAAGTAGATCACCTCGTAGCTGTGCTGTTTCTCTGCATTCTAGTAGGTAGTGCAGGAGAGCTTGTTGTGGTATGACATCACAGTGTTCACACCTTGTCTGGATGTCATCTAGGAGTTCCCAGTTTGCTTTGTAACCCAGCCGGAGTCTGTGTATACATACTGCCAGTTTTCTTGGGGTGTATCTGTCTATGGGAGGGGGTTCTAGTTCCGATGCCCATTTGTACCATGTTGCAGAGGGAGAGCCATTCTCTATCCTCATATGTAGTTCCTTGATTAGGTTGTTCTTGAGCTGTGTCTTTATTTTGCTTTTGATTTGTTGCAGTGCAGGCTGTATGTGCACCTGTACATTGTGAATGTGTTTGGTGCTTTTGGCTAGCTCATCAGCCTTTTCATTCCCTGGTATCCCGATGTGACTGGGGATCCAGTTTATAGTTACTAGTCTGTTTCTTTCATTATGTTGATGTAAGAGGATTTTAATGTCTGCTATCAGGGATTTGTTTTCTTTGTTTTTGTCCTGCTGTAGGACCTGCACTGAGGATCGTGAGTCAGTATGGATGACTACTGGTCCTTCCTCATTTTCAATAGAGTATTTTAATGCTTGCTGTATTGCGACAAGCTCTGTCTGCAGGGTGGAGACATTGTTGGATGTTCTCCAGCAAGCTGTGAACTTGCAGGAGTGAACTGTCGCTCCTGCTGTTTGGGTTCCAGGATCTACTGTACCATCAGTATAGTAGATCTGTGCCCCTGTTATTTCTACTGAGGTTATAGCTGCTTCTGCTGCGTTTCTGAGTTCTTCTATTGTGCAGTTTTCTTTTGCCCTTAGGAGTTTGGTGTAGTTGAATTTAGCAACTTGTTTTTTCCATGGTGGAATGTGTATAGTACTTTGTGCTGTGTCAGGTTTTAATTGTAGGATTGTTTCTGTAAGGCCAAGTCTTTTGATGTTATCGCTATGGTCTTTGCCATAAGAATCTGGGGTTTGTACTTCAGGATGTTTGGATAGTTCCTCTCTTACTCGTCTTTTGGTGATTGAGTCTCTGTCTGACAGGAACATCTTTGCAACTATGCTTGCATTTCTTAGTGCAATTCTGTCTTCGAGGGTTGGTAGTCCGGTTTCCAACCTTAGGTTGCAAAGTCTTGTCCACATTGGGGCACCCAACATGAGCCTCATGGCATTGTTTTGAATCACTTCAATTGTGCTTGTTTGTAGATCTGTTAGTCCCAGGAGTGTTGGGGCGGCATAGTCTACTAGTGATCTGGAACAGGCTAGATAGTATTTCTTTTGGACGTGTTCATTTGCTCCATCCTTGAGCCTGCACATATATCTCATAGCTGCATTTCTGGCATTTGTTCTTTCCTTGAGATTTTTTATCTCTTGCTTGAAAGTGAGCTGTTTGTCTATTATTACCCCGAGGTATGTGTATTGGTCCACCCATTCTAGGGGTTCCATTCCTATTGTGAGTGGTTTACGGGGTTTGGGGCTTTGATTGTCATTGCTTTTGTTTTGGCAATGTTAATTTTTAGTCCAAGCTCATTGGATTTGTGGCTGATGGCATTGAGTGCTCTTTGCATTTTTATTGTCCTGACTGGCCCTCGAGCTATTACACATACATCATCTGCATAGATAAATATATTAACTCCTTCAGGTAGCTGAAGTGAGGCTATATTTTCCATGAGGATGTTGAAAAGGAGGGGGCTTAGAATTCCTCCTTGTGGCGTACCATTTTCCAATTCATGATATGTGGATATCACTCCTTGAAATTTGACTCTGGCTTGCCTTCCTAGCATGTAGTTTTTAGTCCATGCTAGTAGGTGTCCTTTGACTCCTTTTTTAGCTACTGATTGCAGCACTGCAACTGGGCTTGCAAGCTCGAAGGCTTTTTCAAAGTCTATGAAGACTATTGTTGCCTTGTTCTGATTTATGCAGCTTAATACATCTGTGATGCATTCAGAGGTTCCAATTCCCTCCTGATATGCATATAGCTGCTTGTTTAGGGGGCCAATTTTGTACTTTAATCTGTTTAAGACCATTTTTTCTCCTGTTTTTTTCTATACAGGATACCAAGGCTATTGGCCTGGGATTTGTTGGATCCTTTGGCTTGGGGATTGGCTGTGTATCTTGTTGTCTCCAGGTTTGAGGCCTTATGTGCTCTAGGTGTGTTTTGTTTAGTAATCTTAGGAATGCAGTTTCTCCTGCTGGACCCATGTGTTTGATCATTGTGTAGGTGATTTGGTTCCAAATCGATTGTAGGAGTTGGAAGTACAGTTGGAGTGGGAATATTCTTACTAGTTAGAAACTTCCATCATCTTGTTCAGTATTTACTGCTGAGTTGTATTCAATAACTCTCTCAGTGACATGTTTTTAGAAATGGTAATCAAAATAGTTTTTATACAATATTTATGGATTTCAATAGTGTTTTACTCTCAATTAAACAAATTATGTCAGCCCATTATCCAGTAAAAGAGGTGCAGGACTAGTTAGGACGTCTGCAGTCTAGAAAGAATATCAGTACTCGCTTCTGTTGGGTCCCTGCCATTGTAAGGGTGGGTGGAAATTAAGGAGTAGATAAAGCAGCTAAAGCTTCTTTTGGGCTAAATAACCCATCCCCATAAGTATTCATTATTATTATTATTAGTATTATTATTATTATTATTATTATTATTATTATTATTATTATTATTATTATTATTATTATTATTATTATTACTTGCTCAGCTACAACCCTAGTTGGAAAAGCAGGATGCTATAAAGCCCAAACGATGTAAATAGCCCAGTGAGAAAAAGAAAAAAGGAAGAATGAAATATTTCAAGAACACTAAAAACATTAATATAAATATTTCCTATACAAACTATAAAAGCTTAAAAAAAAGTAAGACTAATAATATAGAATAATGTGCCCTAGTGTACCCCAAAGCAAGAGAACTCTAACCCAAGATAGTGAGAAGACCATGGTACAGAGGCTATGGCACTACCCAAAACTAGAGAACAATGGTTTTACAGAGATCTTAAAAGTAAGATACATTTTCACTCTAAGACTAAGTGGCAGGCTCAATGGACTGAATTGTCCACCAATGAAAATTAAAAAAATCCACCCTTTGGTGGATAAATGGCCATCCTGTAATTCCATAAGTAGGGGCGATAACATCATTTTAACCAGGCTATGTATTGGCCATACACATGCAACCCACACTTATCTAATAAAGTAGGGAAGGGAGAGAGCCCCTCGTTGCAATACCTGTCAAATGGCAATGAATACTAAACATATTTTAGTCACTTGTCCTGTTTTTAATCTTCAGATGAGGACATATTTAATCCAGGACAAACCTTCAAGAGATATACTGGGGGTGGGAATTGTAATATCCTATACTTGAAAAAAAAATGATAGAGTATTGGGGTATAATACAAGCTTTAATTAATTTTATAGTCGCGAACAAAGTGAGTGACCTTAAACGAAATACCAAACTATTTGCGAGCAAATCTCACCCAACCCATACCCCAGTCAAACCATACTCCAGTCATTCCCTTATATCATTATCGCCGGGTGGGGTGGGGGAGTTGAGCCAGCTGACATTTTCGGGGTTAGGGTCAATAACTCTTATAATAAAAAATATACTCAAAGGAAATTTCAAGGAATTTTATATATATATATATATATATATATATATATATATATATATATATATATATATATATATATATATATATATATATATATATATATATATATATATATATATATATATATATATATATATATATATATATGTATGTATATATATGTTTGTATGTATATATATATATATATATATATATATATATATATATATATATATATATATATATATATATAATTTATATATATATATATGTATATATATAATTTATATATATACACACATATATATATATATATATATATATATATATATATATATATATATATATATATATATATATATAATTTATCTATATATAATTTATATATATATATATATATATATATATATATATATATATATATATATATATATATATATATATATATATACATATATACATATATATATACTGTATATATTACCCAATAGTCCAATTTGGCATATTCGCACCACATTCTACAAAATAATATTGTAATTCTGGAAGTTCTTTCATTTTCGGCCAATATCATCTCAGCAGTTATACCTTTGTATCTAGGGGCTTTATATCTCTTAATTTTTTTTTTTTTTTTTTTTTTTTTTAATGATAGCTTTGACTTTAAACACACTGAATCCATTCATGGGCACATCAAGGTCTTTCTCAGCTTTAGGTATATCAATCAAATAATTCCCTTCATTTCTCCTATTCATGAAATCACTAGTGTTCCATCCAACATTGTCTTTCTTCATCTTTTATTATTATAACAGGTCACTCTCTATTTGATGGGTATAAGCTTCTTGTTTGCTGCAGAAGGGATTTCATTAATAATTCTATGAGGAATTCTGACACTATTGCCACTTCCTGAATTCATGGCTTTGTCAGCCTCATCTACTTTCCTTTCTAAATATGCTCTCCAGTCATTCCTAGCATTTCTTTTGACCTCACTGTCAATACCGGAATACTTGCTCTACATTGTAATTTTCATTACTTCCTCGAAAACTTTAAACAATCAATTTCTGTTTTTTTCTCCTTTTTATAGTATCCCAAGTATCATTTGATATCCAAGGCTTTCTCCTTGTAACTGCATGTCCCAAAACTTTACTACCAACTGATTGATATATGTCCTTAATGTCAAACCATTCTTTGTTATTGTCGGCTCCTTGACTCTTACAAGTCGCTAAGACATCAATTCCCACATTCAAGTGCAAATGTATCCCTGTACTCATCTTTTAGAAGTTTAGTTGTATCGATCCTAGGTATTCTATCTACTTTTTTGTTGGTTGCTTTCCGTTTTAATTTCAATGGGGCAATGAGGAACTGGTGACCACCACCAATATCTGAACCTCTATTCTGCTTTTATTTTCCAGTCCTCCTTTTCTCTTTATTAATGGCTATGTGATCTATTTGATTTTGTAATTGGCATATGGTGAAGACCACGTGTATTTGTGGATGTCCTTGTGCTGGAGCAGAGTACCTCCAATAACAAGATTGTTGGTGTCGTTGAACAAAAACTTATAAAACGTGCTCCATTTTCATATTCGACTTCTCCAAGACCCTCAGCACCCATCACATTCTTTATACCTTGATTGTTCTTTCCAGCTGTAGCATTGAAGTCACCGACTGCAATTTTCATATCTCTCTCTGAGATCTCATCTATTGCTCTCTGCAATTCTTCATGATATTTATCTTTCCTTTCTTCAGGGGAATCCTTTGTTGGTACATAAAAAACTGTAACACTTCTATTGCACTGCTTTGATTTAAGCTTTGCAAGTAACAATGTACTGTCTACAGCTCTCTACTCAGTTAATGCATTTTCTGTTCTTGGTGTCATTATACTTCCTACCCCTTCTCTTCCAGTTCCATCTGATCTTACTGAAAAGATATATATATATATATATATATATATATATATATATATATATATATATATATATATATATATATATATATATATATATATATATATATATATATATATATATATATATATATATATATATGTACATATATATATATATACACATATATAAATATATATATACATATATATATATATATATATATATATATATATATATATATATATATATATATATGGATAAATATATATATATATATATATATATATATATATATATATATATATATATATATATATATGTATGTATATATATATATATATATATATATATATATATATATACATATATATATATATAATGTATATATATATATATATATATATATATATATATATATATATATATATATATATATATATATATATATATATATTTCTACCTCATGCTTGGGATCGAACGCTAGCCCCTTCTAATGAAAGGCCAGGTCGAAACCAACCATGCCACGAGAGGCCATAAAGGAAATCGGAACCTGACGCTACCTGGCTGTCCGAGGATTTACCTGGCGAGACATCAGTCTCTTACCAGCGAGTTTTACCCGATTTCCCGGCCCACCACGTGACACAATTGGTAGTAATTCATTCAAATTACCCCTAATGAGTCAATATGGATAAATATCAACACAACATCGTGTTCAAATAGAAATAAATTTCTACCTCATACTTGGGATCGAACGCTAGCCCCTTCTAATGAAAGGCCAGGTCGAAACCAACCATGCCACGAGAGGCCATAAAGGAAATCGGAACCTGACGCTACCTAGCTGTCTGAGGATTTACCTCGCGAGACATCAGTCTCTTACCAGCGAGTTTTACCCGATTTCCCGGCCCACCACGTGACACAATTGGTAGTAATTCATTCAAATTACCCCTAATGAGTCAATATGGATAAATATCAACACAACATCGTGTTCAAATAGAAATAAATTTCTACCTCATACTTGGGATCGAACGCTAGCCCCTTCTAATGAAAGGCCAGGTCGAAACCAACCATGCCACGAGAGGCCATAAAGGAAATCGGAACCTGACGCTACCTAGCTGTCCGAGGATTTACCTGGCGAGACATCAGTCTCTTACCAGCGAGTTTTACCCGATTTCCCGGCCCACCACGTGACACAATTGGTAGTAATTCATTCAAATTACCCCTAATAAGTCAATATGGATAAATATCAACACAACATCGTGTTCAAATAGAAATAAATTTCTACCTCATACTTGGGATCGAACGCTAGCCTATTCTAATGAAAGGCCAGGTCGAAACCAACCATGCCACGAGAGGCCATAAAGGAAATCGGAACCTGACGCTACCTAGCTGTCCGAGGATTTACCTGGCGAGACATCAGTCTCTTACCAGCGAGTTTTACCCGATTTCCCAGCCCACCACGTGACATAATTGGTAGTAATTCATTCAAATTACCCCTAATGAGTCAATATGGATAGATATCAACACAACATCGTGTTCAAATAGAAATAAATTTCTACCTCATACTTGGGATCGAACGCTAGCCCCTTCTAATGAAAGGCCAGGTCGAAACCAACCATGCCACGAGAGGCCATATAGGTAATCGGAACCTGACGCTACCTAGCTGTCCGAGGATTTACCTGGCGAGACATCAGTCTCTTACCAGCGAGTTTTACCTAATTTCCCGGCCCACCACGTGACACAATTGGTAGTAATTCATTCAAATTACCCCTAATGAGTCAATATGGATAAATATCAACACAACATCGTGTTCAAATAGAAATAAATTTCTACCTCATACTTGGGATCGAACGCTAGCCCCTTCTAATGAATGGCCAGGTCGAAACCAACCATGCCACGAGAGGCCATAAAGGAAATCGGAACCTGACGCTACCTAGCTGTCCGAGGATTTACCTGGTGAGACATCAGTCTCTTACCAGCGAGTATTACCCGATTTCCCGGCCCACCACGTGACATAATTGGTAGTAATTTATTCAAATTACCCCTAATGAGTCAATATGCATAAATATCAACACAACATCGTGTTCAAATAGAAATAAATTTCTACCTCATACTTGGGATCGAACGCTAGCCCCTTCTAATGAAAGGCCAGGTCGAAACCAACCATGCCACGAGAGGCCATAAAGGAAATCGGAACCTGACGCTACCTAGCTGTCCGAGGATTTACCTGGCGAGACATCAGTCTCTTACCAGCGAGTTTTACCCGATTTCCCGGCCCACCACGTGACACAATTGGTAGTAATTTATTCAAATTACCCCTAATGAGTCAATATGGATAAATATCAACACAACATCTAATTCTAAATTTTTCTTTACTATTTATAAACCAGGAGATTCATAGTACCCTACTATACCTAGAGTTAGGGGGCAATTTTACATTTTCTCTTTCCATAGAATAACTTAATCTATAGAGGATTCATTTACTAGATACATCAAAGGATAGCCAGTTCCTTGTGATGCGCAGTGCCTATCTAACCAAGGCGATTGACCCCTGCTAGTCCGCACTAATTCCTTTAAGATCATCCGCCAGGCATTGTAGAGTAAAAGCCGAAAAAACATCTTGTCTATTGCCTTAAACACAATCCGTCACCCAGCTGCCCGTGACTTAATCGAGATTTAGGGGGCATTTCTTCTCCACCCAAAGTTCTGGTTATTCTACAAGGTTGCACAACTGCTTATAAAACCGTTGGCGTCTAATCACTAATTAGAAATAAGGAAATGAAATAGATCATACAAAAGTGCATTAAAAAGTCATTTAGATTTATTATAACGATAATGAAACTTAGAAAATATTATGTACTTCTCCTGAGTAGAGACTTAAATTATGAACCTATACGATGATTTCATAATAGTAAAAAAATGTATCCGAGATGGGATCTGACGAAACACGGGAAAAAAAGTAGTGCCAGGTTATGACGGCCAACCGGTAGTGGGTAAGAAGGAATATGCACCAAGTTTGTTGAAAGAGAAGTCTTTAGTGGGGATAATATAGGAAGAGGTAGTGGATTCTCGCGGAATTAGGAAAAAGAAGTGAGATATACAGTCGCTGGGGGTCTCATGGAGCCACGTAACGCATATAATTAGATGACATGAATACCGTTCCTAATGAAAAGCAACAGAATAAGGATGAACAATCTTGACCTCGAACTGCAAATACGTAATAGTGACGGGAGACTATTTTGAACGGAAGAAAGAGTACTTGGGATATATTAGAGAGAGAGAGAGAGAGAGAGAGAGAGAGAGAGAGAGAGAGAGAGAGAGAGAGAGAGAGAGAGAGAGAGAGAGAGAGAGTCCTGCTTATTTTCGTTTTCTAAACTTTAATGAAAAGGCTCGTCGAAAACAGTAGGAATCTATGGTATTTCTTCATACGTAGGCTATCATTTAGTAATCTACGTTGTTGACATTTGTAGTAGTGACACCAGTTCACATGAAAAATCCATCTATAGGTAAAGGTTTTACACAGTGTCCAGTCTTTAAACATATCAATTATGATTTTGATTCTAACTAACCACAATCTATAGTTTTCGAAAACGATAAATGACAACTTGTTGAAAATGAATGCAACGTTGACACAAAACGTTCGTGAGTATTTCTAATAATCAAAGCATTTTTCGAGCATTATCTCGAAAATATTAGACACCATATTATGGAATTCGAATGGCGACACATAAATGGAAATAAGAGTACGTTAATGTAACGTAAAAATAAACAGTCATCATGATATAATTGTTGTTTATCAAAAATTGTAAGTGAAATTATCAGCATAGAGATTGGACAAAAGGACACCAATCCTACAATATATGAAAAACAATTTAGAAACTTGAAAATGAAGCTGACTATATTTGAAAAGAAATAACATACTTTTAACATCGACAGAAAAGTGTCACCTAAACTACACAGATTTCTTCCGGTATCTTCCTAAACAAAAGTAAATAGTACCATGCCACTTTACTCGTCATTTCAAAACAGTATATTACGATAAGTATATATATATATATATATATATATATATATATATATATATATATATATATATATATATATATATATATATATATATATATATATATATATATATATATATATATATATATGTATATATATATATATATATATATATATATATATATATATATATATATATATATATATATATATATATATATATATATATATAATCTACAATCAAGGTGAAAGTGGAAGAGAAAAAGAGGGCTTTTGAAGAATGGCTGCAGAGTAATAGTATAGAGAAGTATGAAAAATATAGAGAGAAAAAGGTGGAAGTAAAGCGCAAGGTACGTGAGGCAAAGAGGGCAGCTGACCTGAGGTGGGGTCAGGGATTGGGTCAGTCATATGAAGAGAATAAGAAAAAGTTTTGGAAAGAAGTGAAGAGAGTAAGGAAGGCTGGCGCAAGAATTGAAGAGACAGTGAAAGATGGAAATGGAAGGTTGTTAAAAGGAGAGGAGGCAAGGAAAAGGTGGG
>NC_090738.1:55729361-55774361 GCF_036898095.1 Palaemon carinicauda
TCAGAAGTCAGACGCTGAGCATATGAGTGTACGATATGCTAGGCAACATCTAAGAAAAACTAAAAGTTATGCCAGGGCCTTACAATATAAGGATGAAGGACATACAGAAAAAATAACAACACCACCTAAACCAGGTAATGTAAATCATCATATTGCTAACTTACCTCATAAGGCTGTTGATATGCCTCTTCCTTTAAATTCGGTGCCACTCGTCAAAAAGGAACCACCTCCTTCCTCTAAATCTGCCATACCTCGGATGAAAAGCCCAAGGCTTTCATCTCGGGTGGCATCATTGCCAGATTTAGGGGAGAAATCCCCTGCTAGAGAGCTATTGGATTCACCTACCATAATGGAGGTGCATAATCCTAATGGTTTTCCATCTTTCAATCGAAAAAGAGTCAGACCACTATCCCTCTCCCCTCCAACGAGAAATGCAAAACTAACTATGGCAAATAGGTATAATATCTTATCTGAAAAAGATGATGAAACTTCAACATACTTAAATCAATCAAAAATTCAAGTTGAGGTTCACCATTCCCCTCAAGAATTAGGTAAAAAGAACATTGAAAAGACAAATGTGAAACCTAAATTTATCGAGACACTCTCTAAAAAAGACAATAGGATATAATGTTAAATCACTGACTGCCAAGGGGAAGATCTCATCCAAGATGTCTTCCAGAAATAATCAATATTTTTCTCCCACATTTTGTAATGGAATTGTCAGGGTTGAAGAGCCAAATACAAAGAAGTTAACCTCCTCATTCATGAGCACTCCCCTATAGTTGTATGTCTACAGGAGAGTAAACTTGATACTAATGCTCCATGTCCTGGAGAATATGTTAGCTATAGAACAACATACGATCAACAAACAGGGAGCCATGGCAGAAGTCTTACACACGTTCGCCGAGATGTTTCTCAAATATCTTTACCCATTTGTACTCTCTGCAGGTAATGGTTGTACAAATAGATGAAGGGCGACAATACACGATTTGCTCTCTTTATTTGCCTCCTAATGACAAAATCTCGTATAATGATTTAGTAGTAGTGATTCAACAACTCCCTCAACCGTTTCTCTTTTGGGGGGATTTTAATAGTAGACATCCATTATGGGACATTGTTTTAGCAAACACTAGGAGCAACATTATATCATCAATTGTGGAAAATGAAGATATGGGAATACTTAATACAGGAGGCCCCACGCACTTTCATGTTCAGACGTGTACCTTGCCGTGCATTGACCTATCAATCACAAGCACTAAGTGCTTTCTCAATTTTGATTGGAGGACATTAGATGATAGGCATATTAGTGATCATTATAAACACCAACAATGGTCGACCTTTACAGAGATTTCCACGATGGAATATAGAGGAAGCTGACTGCCATTGATTTCATGAACTGAGCAAAATTGAAGCGAATTCAGAACAGTTTGAGAATATTGATGATGCCATAGACTTGCTGAATGGAACCCTTCACACAGCAGGAGTCAATTCAATTCCCAAAATAACAGGGTTATTCAACCGACGGCCATTCCCCCGGTGGTCTGCAGAACTAACTGCCTTGCATTGTTGTTGTTGTGGTATTAAAGCCAACACTTGTTGTTGGCACGGGCCTTTCCCTTGGTTGGCCCGTAGAGAGCTGCCTTGCACAAAGCAACAATAAAGTCTTTAATTTGATTGTGCAAACGCCGTACTGAGGAGAATTAATTATACACAAGAAATGTAGAGCACAGTTCCATCGTGCCATGAAAGAAGCTAAGTGCCAGTCTTGGGAGTTTTTTTTTTTTTTTCCTTCATTAACAGTGGAACACCACCACCTTCTGTGTGGAGGAAAGTAAAATAGATATCAGGCAAATTCACCTCCAAACCACCACCAGTGTTAGGGGTGAATGATCAGTATATGACTGGAGCCACTGAGGTTAGCAATGCATTAGCTGGTTATTTCTCCAATGTATCAAGCAAGTGTAAAGTAGCTCCTGGATACCAGTACAGAAGCAGTGAAGAACGTAAAATGCTAAATTTAGCAACAGAAAAGAAGGATTGCAACTATAATCCTTTTTGCGAAAGGGAATTTGATTCCATATTTGCTAATTGTAACGATACAGCCCCTGGTCCTGATGGAGTTTGATATGCAATGAGCAAACATGTACATGTTAATACCAAGTTATTCATTTTGGGCATTATTAATAGAATATGGCAAGACCATAGTTATTCAGTGTTTGGAAACTAGCAATTATTTCAACCTTTTTAAAACCAGTAAGGATAGGTTTTTAGCAGCAATGTACCGACCAATTGCATTGACATGTTGTTTATGTAAGCTCATGGAGAAGATGGTCAGTGCAAGGCTGGTGTAGTACCTGGAGAAGTGTATTTTATCACCTATCCAGTGTGGATTTAGGAAAATGTAGTCAACGATAGATGTGTTGGTAAGACTTGAGTTCTCTATTTTTGGAGACTTTGCTTCCAAACAGCACCATGTAACAGACTTTTTTGAATCTGAAAAAGCATATGATACTGCATGGAGATATGGTATTCTTAAAACCATTCATAATTTGGGATTACGAGGAGAGCTACCATCGTACACTCAATCATTCATTTCACATAGATTTTTTAAAGTAAGAGTCGGGAAAATTCTATTGGAGAGAAAATGTCAGAAATAAGGAGTTCCCCAGGGTAGTGTGCTAAGTGTAACCTTATTTGCACTAGCAATTTATGGGTTGTCCCCATGTGATTCCTCAAGAAATTCTCTCAACACTATTTGTAGATGATCTCTCCATATCATTTGCTGGATCTAGAATATCAATGATTGAGAGAAAACTACAACTCGCAATTGAGAAAATTACTCAGTGGGCTGATATGAATGGATTTCAGTTTTCAACAAGGAAAACTACTGTTGTCCATTTCTGTCATCTTCAGGAGACCCAGAAATATACATCAAAGGTCAACGGATCCCATTTGTAAGCGAAGCTAGATTTTTAGGATTGATATTTGATTATAGGCTTACATGGGTTCCTCACTTGAAAGCTTTAAAAGTAACGTGTCTTGAAGCTCTGAATATTTTAAGTTTTGTCCCATAAATCATGGGGATCAGACTGCAATTTTCTTTTAAATGATACTTGTCCTTGATTTTTTTCAAAAATTAGATATGGATGTGAAATATACTCCTCAGCCACCACAAGTCGACTAAAGATTTTAGATTTTATACACCATACTAGTATCAGATTAGAAACAGGAGCTTTTAGAACTTCACCTATCCCAGGCCTCCTTGTCGATGCTGGAAAGTTACCTTTATACCTTTACCAAAAGTCTTCTATTGTTCTGTATTTGTTTAGGTTGCAAAGACTCCGTAACTCTTTAACCTTTCAAACTGCAAGCCTTGTAAGGCACTCAACATACTTTGAGATGCACCATAAATCTCCTCAACCTTATCGTTTTCTGATGAAACAATTCCTGAACAGTCTTGATATAATTAGATGTAAGGCACTTCCATTTAAGATATCATCAACCCCTCCGTGGAAATTACCTGAGATATCTTTTTGTAAAATTTTATTGGTGGTGAAAAGAATATGACTGTATTAGATGCTAGGACTCTTTTTTTCCGGAACATGTTGCAGAACATAAAGAATCAACTTTTATATATACTGATGGCTCCAAATCCGATGCTGGCGTTGGATTTTGAGTACATAGTAATGGTTTTAATTGTAGAGCTGCACTTCCTCTAGCAGCTTCCATATTTACTGCCAAAGTGCATGGCATACCAACTGCTGTTGAGGAAATAGTGTTGGAGGAGATGGGTAATTTTACCATTTTTAGTGATGCAAGTAGTGTTCTTCAAGCTTTAGAAGTTTTTAATTCCGGTAACCCTTTAGTTTTAAAGATTTTAGAATGGCTTTCTATTATTGGACTTAGAGGTATAATAGTACGATTTTGTTAAGTTCAAGCACATGTAGGTGTGTCTGGGAATGAGAAGACAGATTTACTGGCGAATAATGCTACATCCGAGCTACTACTAAGAAGGTATCCCATTCCCTGTAATGATTTCCTACATACCATCATGAAATTGTTTTATGATAATTGACAACAGCACTGGGATAGTCTAGATGGCAATGAAATGAGAGAAATAAAAAAGGTCATATCTCCTTCGAGGTATAACATGATGCCCCGAAAATGGGAGATGTCTCTTTGTCGTCTCCGCATTAGTCACATTGGGTTAACACACGAGTTTCTGCTAAATGGCAAAACACAAACCATATTACGACGATTGTTTGGTACCTTTGTCCATGAGACATTTTTTGAGCGAATGCCCCACTTATAGTACCGGTAGAAATAGACATCTGTTTGAGGCTCGAGGTGAGGATGGCAGGTTCATCCTTGCCAGGATTCTCGGACATGAGGTGTCGTACCATACTAGTGGTATTTATAAATATGTCAACGGATCCCATGTGTAGGTGAAGCCAGATTTTTAGGGCTATTTGACTGCTGGTTGACGTGGGTTCCTCACTAGAATGGCTTAAAATTGAAGAATAAAATGTTTTGAGGCTCTGGACCTTTTAAAAGTTCCTTCTCACTATTTTAAAATTTTACAGAGCCTTATTTTTTTTTTTTAAAGTTTTGAATTATACAGCACACCTCAGTAAACCTCATTGGTATCAACTTCGCCACATAAACTTTTAAAACTTCACCCATCCCAAGCTTTCTTGTTGATGTTGGAGAATTACCTTTAAACCTTCACTGGATGTCTTTTAATGCTAAAAATTGGTTTAGGCTGCAAAATCGTTGTAATGCATTCTAGATATTATGAGTCGAACCCAAAATCAGACAAAACAATTAATGAATATTCATAATACAGCAAGAAATAAAGTGCTTCCATTTAGGATATCATCAAACCCTCAATGGCAATTGCGAGAGATATCTTATTTCTATATATATTTTTGGGCTCAGGCCATGTCGTCCTGATGGAAGTTCCTATTAGGTAGCTTTCTAGGGTATATTTGACTACAGTGATATTCCCAGAGAATTTTACCTTAAGGTATCCAGAATTCTAACTCCTGGAGCGAATATCCCAAAATAATCTCACAGGGATATCGCATAATATCAGAGGACGTATTCTTGACACGTCACATAGCTATCTTCGCCCCGAACCGTATTAATGGTTCGAGGGGGTATAGTGATAAGAATCTGTAATGAGAATGAAAAGAGAGCCACTCATAAGGCATCTCTCCTATTCCGTTTCCAGTGTGTATCTGATGAAAGCGGTAGCACCCTCTTTATTCCTTGTAGCGATATACGAGGTGTTACAGATACTGTACTATAGGGAGGGGTCAACAGGCCCTTTTACAATAAAAGGAAGGGCGGGTCCATCAGGATGACATGGCTGCCTCACCCTAAAAAAGATTTTTCGCTTCGCTCAAAATCCATTTTTTGGGCTCAGGCCATGTCGTCCTGATGGAAGTTTACCAGAGCATTACTGTATCTGTGGAATTTCAATCAGTGCCGTACTCTCAAGAAAGTATTTTCCTGGTCCGTCTAGACCTAGAGACCTATGATGTTACCGTCATACATCATTTCATCTAAGCATGAACTATATTAGTGCTTCCTGCCCCCTACAGGGAAGAGTCGTACTAGACTCTGGAAAAAGTCTCGAGGAGTACATAAGAATTTATGGATGACAAAATGACAAGCTTGTATAGTGGTCTCACCCTATACAATATAAAGTAAAGTTTGTATAAGAGTCACCAATGTCAGAATGAATTTGGGACACCTTCCCCAATGTGACTACTCTTATAAACTATTGGATAATGGTTGTATCCGCATAGAAACAAATTTTGCCTCTTTGCCACCAACCCGTTAGGGTACCACGTCAACCCTTCCAAGGAAGGGTTAGAGTGAGTGGACTTTTGCTTGAATCAGGGAACAGTCTCGAAAGACATACCATGATAAAAATATCCATATTTTAATCTTAATGCTCAGTACATTTCTAATAAAATGAGTGTGGGCGAAAAAGACGCAGGGTTCACTTTGAACTAGTTTATTAAAATTTAATAAACGTACGTATCAGATCAACTTTTATAAAATTTATAAAATGTGGATGATATGCATTAAAGCATAAAGAAAAACAGTCAACAGAAAATATTGTTTCATCTACTAGGAAACAGATTTGCCACTTCAATTGAATTATCAATAATAATGATATAGTCTGTATACTATTTACATACACTAGCGTAAAAAACGCTTGGCACAAGTGCCCGTATTATGCTATAGATAACCGATGTCAATGGAACAGTTCATAAGGACACTTTCGTGGCCTATCGCTCAGCGTGTAGTAACATACAGTGACTACACGCGCACCCTCTTAATTAATCATCCCAAATTAATTACACTGTTCCTCGCAGACTTAAAACAGAAGGTTAAGGAGTTCTACCTGCTGCTACCACAGATCTCATAAGTTGCTCCGCTTGCTTCGCATAGTGCATAAAGAACGCCTTGGATGACTACCAGCCGGTGTGCAAGCAAAGATGTTCAAAGTCCATATAATTAAAGAAGTTTTATGGAAGAGGCAACTTTCCTCAGATCATGACTAACGGGTGTACTGTCTGGATCCGTTCTGCGAATAACACGGATGAATTTTTTTTCATCAAGGCATTCATCATCAGACGTCTCATCATCGTCCATCGTCTCAAGTATATCAGCCATACTTGTAGGAAGTGCAGTTCCCTTGAACCAACAGGGTTCTAGATTTCCATCCTTCATTATCCAACCATGATCCACAGCTGGATGTGGGACCTCAGGTTTGGGATAATGGGCATGTTTCCATATCGCAACCTAATAGTTCACCTCCTGATATGCTCATTTAGACACTTTTGGTGACTGAAGAGATGAAAGGTAATAATTTTTCTATGAATCCAGCGACTGCCCACTGCACTTTAACTCGAGCATTTAGTATCGAAGCTGGTCAACCTCCTTTGTCTTAGTTTTGGCAGAATACATAGTGCAGGTGAAATCCTCAGGAGCAATGAATATTTCATCGGTTACTTCCCATGACTCCCCTAGGCAACTGAAGACTTCTTGGTACTTTGGGCGTTTCTGTAGAATTCGCGGCGGTTTTAACTTAACAATTCCTTTAAAGGCACTGGTGATATCGCATCTACTGAATTCATGCAGACCAAGGAAAGCAGACCAAGGAGAACGGCACAGTAAGTTGGTGTGAACCCTTTCGATAGTTCTGTGACACCTATGAATCGCCTTCTATTCCCAGTGCCAGTATCAAAAAGGAGTTGCACACCTAAGTTGGGAGCATAATACAGAAGTAAGAAGAATATGTCACTGTTAGAGAGGCCCAAAGCAAACATTTTGTTATGTCATTTATCTTTCTCTGACTATTCAGTCCGGAGTTATGTCTAATTAGGTTTCCCCTACCCCAAAATTAGCAGCTGCAAAATTCGATGATGTCATCAAATAAAGTGGCCGAGGAGTGGTAGTGAGTCCCTATTTTTTCAATGGGAACACTAAAAAAAATGAAAATATGGATCAAATTCTACAACCTAAATACACTTTTGTCAATTTTAAGGGGGGGGGGGTGCAAGGTGAGCCCCCTCAGCCCCCGGACTATATTTATTTTACACTTTAGTCTGAAATAAATCGGACACCAATATTAGACGGTTGACATACGAAACTTTTGAAAAAGTTACAAATGTTATACCTGAAAGCCAGGCTTCAGGCGAAGAACAGACTCGCCTAGATGATATTTGTTCTGCTGTTCTTGGCGAAACTAGTCATGATTTACATGGGAAACATATATGGTGCTATTAAAGTTTTACAAATACTAAAGAGGAAGAGATTTTATGATGATTCAACAAAAGTGTCCTAGTGCATCCAAACGATCGAGTATGTCCGAAGCATTTATACTGTACTTTTTTTGTATGAGTGCATTTTTCATTTTGGAAATGTATGAAAATCTATCAAAGAAAAGGAAGAACCTCTCCCTAAATGTCAAATTGTCACAGACATTGATAGTAAAAACGATGCTGCTGATCAAAAAAAATGATGAATAACAATTTCGTAAAAGCAGAAAGGAAGATCTGATGGCAAACAAGCATACTGCCATTCGACTTGGAAGAAAGCGTACACCAGAACACGGGATTCTTACATGAAAGTGCCATAGACGACGGTCTAAATAAGGCACATAAGAATGCATTTGAATACATATGTGATTATGTAAAGGAGTCTAGTGTTAAAGATGGCAATATGACGTGAATGACAATGTTACAGGAAAAGTATTTGCAGTTCATGCAAGATAACATTCCTGAGATCTATTACCAATCATATAAGACAGATAAACTGAATGATAAACTTCAGAAAAAAAAATTCAAGGTCTTGCTGGGAATGTCTATGCAGCATATGATGAGTAGTGTGTAGATTCCCAATCTTACTCCCAAGTTCTAGCGTTAAAAAACGGCCATGTACAATAGCAATATTGGAAAATGAAATAATATCCCAGTACCAATATCAGCAACTAACAACATCATTACCCATCTATGATTTAATAACTCTGACATAAATGAGGAGGCTAAATCTGAATCTGAAACAACTCATTTAGCACGCAGGATTGTAGATTAGGAGACAATAGACCGTGAAGTTACAAGTGAACTGAAAGAAATCTACTCAGCTGGCCATGATAACACTTTTAAGGTTAGTAGATTATCAATCAGAAAACATCAATTTGTGTTTCCCGATCAATAAGGCTAAACCAATTATTAACACGTCAGCTGTTGCAGTTGGTGAATGTGAGAAAGTTAAATTATCCTCGGCATCAGACTTTTCTTGGTTCCTGTTTAGGAAAACTCGGCTTCATGATAAACAATGGGTGTCATTAACTACTGGAATGTTTGAAACAGTTCGTCAATGCTCTTATAATAGAAAATTTTACTGCATAGAAAATACTTCAAGAATCACAAAAGGTATCGTAGGCTGTTAGTCAGAGATATACGTTTGTGACATCTGATTTAGCTGTGGCCAAGAAAACACAGGCTGACACATGGTAGAACACTTGCTACATATCTTGGTGCTCTCTGGAAACATGAAGACGTTTGTCGTCTCCTAATTGGTCACACTCAGTTGACAACTGAGTTTCTGCTGAATGGCCAACACCAACCATATTGCGACAACTGTTTGGTACCCTTGACATTAAGACATTTTTTGATCGAATGCCCCACTTATAGTACTGAAAGAAGTACACATCTGTTCAAGGCTCAAGGTGAGGAGGGCAGGTTCATCCTTGCCAAGATTCTCGGACAAGATGTGACGTACAATAATAGTGGTATTTTTTAATTTATTTCAGATGCAGGTGTTCTGAAAGATTTCTAACTGTTATAAGGATGTTGTGCTTTTATTGTTTCAAAATGAATTAATATTTATTGATTTATTTATAACAAATAATATCGGCGTCCATGCCCTTACATGTCAGAATGCCAGATAACTCATAATCAATCAATCAATCAATCATTTTACTAGTTAGAGATTTTTCGAAAATTGTCATTGAATATGGTGTTTATGCTAGTGGTTCTTTGGAACATGTTTTCATCGGGAAACACTACAACAGAGCTATGAGAGTTCATGATCTGACTTCGTAGGCTTTGGAAAGGCTCCAGTTTGCAGAATTTATGTTTGTTGACAGTGACTATCAACCATACAAGGCATTTCAAATACACAGCAATTGACTGAATATGCAGATAAATGCCAGATTTGCGGCAATGGTCACAGATGATAATTTTCTTCAATTCCACCAGAAATATCTAAGTTTAAAGATGATGTTAGACAAGGTTATCTAGGCTAAAGACCCCAGCTCTGGATTTACTATAAGGACAAAGTAGGGTTTATTCTCCCCTTCCTGCATGCAAGAAAAGAGAATGAGCTCGACCTTTATATTCTGTGTATAGAAAAGATGAGTTCGCCGCTCTTTGCATATGATCGCCGGAATTATGCTACGTAGTTATCAGTGTACCATTTGACATTGGCAAATATAGAGTCAACACATCCAGGATCCAGTGTTATCATACCTGACATTATGAGTATCAGGAACGGTGCTGACATCACAGTTGACCAAACGACTAACAGATAAGGCCCTTTCTTTGGCATACTAAAGTAATACTGTGTATCTATAAAACAGTAATTTACTAAATAACTGACCTGCCAACATTTATGTGTCATTTAAAATCTTTTGTTATGAAAAAGGGATAAACATAACATACTCGTTTGTTAAATAAGGTAATTTTTTAGGGAAAACTAAAGCACGATTTTTTAGATTCTCATTAATATTCTCCAGTATACAAATGAGCAAATCATAAGTAAAAGATACCTGATATATAATAAATATATCGATATTACTTTAAAACATTATTGCATTTTAATAACACTAATACTAAAACTTCAAAATGTTGATGGCTGCCATGGAAATATGCCAACCCTTTGCATATCCAGCATCTCCTACTCTTCCAACATGCAGAACTTGTTAACATATACCCTAAGCACCCTAAGGTTTAAGAAAATAAAAGTGTACCAAAATCCCAGTAGAGGTGGGGAGACTTTCAATTATGGGCCCAGGGACTAGGATGTATTGAAACCATATTTTGATAGGATTTCTGTTAAATTTAGAAAAGAAGCAATAAAAGGAAAGCTCATTTCTGGCAAAGATATGTGTCTAGTATGTCAGAAAATACTTCAGTGCACAAGATGTGGCAGATATTTTAGACCTGGAAGACATGTATCAATGCATAATGGGTCAGTAGTTCACAATGCACAAGGAATTTAAAATAATATTTGGCTAAATATTGAAAGTATGAGCAGGATTAATCATTTTAGTTCCCACTTTTGATCCATCAAAAGAAGAGAAGAAGCAATTAAAATTAAATTTTGACATTGTGGAAGATATATATTAAAATAACAATTCACTGAACAGGAGCTAAAATTTACATTGCAAGCAATCAAAATGTTGCACACTGAATTTCACTTTGTGTCTAGGAGACTGATCTCCAAAGAGATGAGATGGAATTGACGTGGAGTCATAACAGAACGAGTGTAGCATATCGCTCTTGCAACAAAGGTTATAACAATATAAGGACTGAGTGTTTGGAAAAAAAAAGAGTAGGCACAATTCCTCAAGCTAATTTGAAAAGATATGGTCATGTTTTTTTTAGTTAAAGCTGGCAATGAAACACAAGAGTGTTGCTTAATGATTTTGCACCTCTCCATCTGATATTGAAATGAGATCTCCACACCTGACCTTTAGTTAAGTGAAAGGATTTTTTTTTTTTTTTCAAAGATCTGCATGTGTTTTCAGAAGATAACTTATCGAAGAGGTGTCTTCCAGATATTTCTAAAGTTAAAAAACAGAAAGGAACCAATAAAGCAATGTTGATAGTATTATCCTGACTTGTCTGCCGGACTATTTAAAGATTTGACATTTAAACATTTTGGTCAAAAAAATTAAAACACACAAAACCTTTGGAGCAGGCAGAAAAAAAAGTCTGTGGGTAATAATACTGTCCAAAAATCGACTTTGTCAGGTATCTTATCCATTCCACATGATTCGACTTCTAGTTCCAGAACTGTCCATATTTCTACGAGTCCTAATTTCCAGAATAATAATGAATCCATCTCCAGTGCATTAAGTCACAGAAAACCATCCTTTTCTACCACCTGTGCCATTACTTCTTAGTGTTCAACTATAGAGACACATGTGTACCAATAAAGTAAGGAAAATTGCTAAAAGCACTAGAACTCAAATGATTTGTATAAGCAAGAAGCTCAGATTCCTGTACAAAACAGGTTTGACACACTAGTTACATCTGATACCTTCAAGAATATAAAGGGTCCTTGTAAAGTAGAGATGGATGATCATGTACCCGTATAATCTAAATCTTAGAAAAAGAACGTTTGCTAGAAAACGAAACTCTTCCAAGATGAAAAGTTAATGTTGAAGAAAGTGTAAGTGAGCATGCATAGATTTTTTCTGAATTTATTTTAAAGAGAAATTTGGTGGCTCATGTAGCAATTCCGTTTTAACGAGGGAATGTCTTGTCATAGTCACTAGGTTTCAACATGGAATATAATTTCTTTGTTGAAACCTTATGACGGACAAGATGGCTCTCGAACTTAAGGAGACTTTTCCCACAGGTCAACTCCAAATATCTCTCTCTCTCTGTTCTATTTCTACTTCGCACTGCTACACAGGTTTATTCGTAATTTCATAAACTTTCTGTTTTCTTTTTGTCCTAAATCTTCTAGTAATACTCCCCTTATCCTTATTTAATTATTCACTTATCTATATCATTATTTCTATTTATTCATTTATTCTATTCCTAAATGGTGTGTATATTTCCACATTTATTAATACTCTCTGCTTAGATGAATGGGAGAAGGGATCATGGTGGAGAGGTATTTGCATTTAAAGCTACATGTGAGAGTGTCAGATGACCTCAGCAATCTCAAAGATGGTTTAGCGTTTTTAGTGGAGCTACTATCAAGAATTGGGTCATCGGAATCCAGGGTGATCCATTTGTTGGGGTAAGTTTCTCACTTTCATTACAGATACTGGTTTAGCTTACGCTTGTGCCTCTATATCTGTTCTGGTGCTATTCCACAGGTATAATAAGAGTGGACCAAATGGATGTATAGTCTCTGTGTGCCAACAGTAGATAATAAATTTCCTTTCCAAGGTATGTTGCTTTCTTAAAATTCTCAAGCAGGGTAAACTATCAAAAAACCAAACAAAAGAAAAATCACATAACAAAGAAACAAACTTATCGATGGATCTTTTGTTCAATTATCCCCATCTCCAGGATATACTGACTGACCTGTTGCCCCGTTGACAACCTGTGCTAATGCTTGAAAGGAAAGTCTTCCTGACTCTTCTGCTCTATCTTAATCTTCCCATCCTGTTGATGATCTAAAGACTAAAATGGATCACTCGCTTGATACGATACCCATAGCTGTTCAGATTTCCATGACCTCTCGAAAATGTATGCAAATAAATTCTCTTTTCACTGTAAAGTAGTTCATTCTCCAAATTTTGAATAATATCCTTAATATAAACAGATGACCAGTATAGTACCTCCATGGCAGCAAGAAAAGAAATTGTTACATAGTAAAGACTCCCAGGCCATGACTTATTCCAGTGTTATATCCAGTCAACTTGATCCGGCTAGGAATTCAAACGTACTCACTTTTTCACAGGTTATGTTTTTCATAATCATGATGATTCCACCTTTTCACCCTCAAGTCTTTCAACCAGTCATCTAAAGAATTCTGTTACTAAAGCCTCGAAAATTACAAATAATATGTCTTCCCAATTGAATTTCCAAAGCCATCGAATTCCAGCACCGCTGCAGTTATTCCCAAGTCATCATCATTCAATAGTATACCTAGAACTGAAAAAAATTGCACAACTGAAAACAATCAATCTAAGGAACAAGCAAAAATTCCTGTACTGAATAAGTGTGACCTACTTACCATTAAAGACACCACAAAAGAATGAGGAAATCTTTCAGAATTAGAGATGATTGATATCGAACCCATTAAATCAAAATCTAAGAGGAAATATATGGGTACCTTAAAGTAAAACTGCTGCAGAATCAAATGAGTAATGAACAATATTTCACTAAGCGTAAAGATGTTTCTCCTACAGTTAGTTCATTGGTAGTGTACCAACCGTGTGTCACACAATTGTACATAATTATTTTGTATATATTATGCTTGTATCTGCGCTCTTCCCTCGCACTAAAAAGAACCTGAATGATCATGTCTCCGTTTTGTTTTGTAACATTGTCTGTCTCTCGAACAGGTCATGTCCTGTTGCCTTGAGGTTTTGTATATAAAGAAGAGTGTTCCTTAATAAAAAAAAAAAAAACTCAGTCTATTGCATCCTCCCTTTGAGTTCACAACCCTCTCTCGGCTCTGTCACATTGGTGACCCCGGAAGTCGACTCGCTCCACTGCCTTCCACCCCCACCTCCCTCGCCCCTCCATCGTTGGTACTATGCCGGACTCTACTACAGCAGTTGGCGCTGCGGCCGCCCCATTGAAACTTTCACCGTTCACCAGCAGAGAGGCGTTTGCTTGGTTTCAGCGCGCAGAAGTCCAGTTTCGTATCAGGGGCGTGACTCGCTCAACCACCAAAGCGGATTATGTTCTCGCGGCGATACCCAAGGACACCTTCCCAGAAATATCCGACTGGCTTTGTGAACAAGGAGACACCCCAATAGCGTATGACGCCCTCAAAACATACCTTCTGCAGCAGTACTCACCGTCGCCAGCCGCCCGTATAGCAAAGCTTTTTCAGCTCTCGCAACAACCGTTGGGGGACCAAAGGGCTTCGCTTGCCCTCCGAGAAATGACCAGTATCGCTCGCCTTCAACCTGCCGCACATGGCTCTCCTCGTGAGGTGAACCTACTTCGTGCCCTTTGGATACGCCGTTTACCCGAACCTGTACGCGCTGCCATACCCAATGTCGATAGTTTACCCATAAAGGACTTGATGACCAAAGCCGACACCCTTATGGACAGCCACTACAAGACCTCCATCAACGCCTCCACTCCTGACGACGAGGATGCCTATTCAACGTTAACCGAAGCTGACATGAATGCCATAGGACATACACGCCTACCCCTGACGTGCCGAAGCGGCGACAAAGCCGCCCACCACCCGCCAATCGCTCGCGCCCCAACGAACGACTTCTATAGCCACTTACTACCTCCCATCCGCCGCAGTTTTGCTACTACCACTTCAGATTCGGGGCAACCGCGAAGAAATGTGCCAAGGATTGTCAGTGGCCAAAAAACGTGTAAGTAGGCCATCGCTTGTGGTGGTGGCCTCCCATGTTTCTAATCTTTTCTTTTTACAGGATGCAGGAACGGGCGTGCGATTTTTGGTAGATACGGGTGCTTGTCGTTCTCTTTTGCCAAGGAAACTCTTCAAGGCACGACGTAGTCTGTCTACATATGCCGACGTCCGCTTGGTAGCTGCCAACGGATCTGCGATACCCACCTACGGTTACGAGAACCTCACATTATTGTTCGGAAACGGTAAATTCAATTGGAAGTTTCTCGTTGCTGACGTCACAATGCCAATCCTCGGTGCGGATTTCCTCTCTCATTTCCACCTTCTGGTCGATGTCGCCCACCGACGATTGGTCAACGCAGACTCGTACTTGTCGAAACCTCTTCAACCCGCCCCCTCTAACCTCGCTCTCCACATCAGCGCACCCTAGGATGCCTACGCCCACCTCCTCACGTCGTACCTGGAAGTTTTCCGTCCAGAACTTCGCCAAACGCCCACGGTTCCTGCCAAGCACGGTATTTATCACCATATCAAGACGACGGGACCCCCAGTCTTCGCAAAATTCAGACGTCTGGCACCGGAACGATTGGCAGCCGCCAAACAGACATTCGCCGAAATGGAGAAAATGTGCCTTTGCCAAAAGGCCTACAGCCCATGGTCGTCACCCTTACACATCGTTCTGAAGACAGACTGCTCCCTCCATCCGTGCGGGGATTACAGGCGCCTGAACATGCAAACAGAACCGGATCACTACCCCCTCCCAAACATTGCCGACGTGACCTCCTACCTGCACAAAGCGAAGGTTTTCTCTACGCTCGACCTCCTGAAGGGGTATTATCAGGTGCCTATGAACCCAGAAGACATCCCCAAGACTGCCATCACCACTCCGTTTGGTACATACACCTTCAATTACTCCTGTTTTGGCCTTCGTAATGCTGGGGCAACGTTTCAACGTCTCATGGATGGCATCTTAGGGGACCTCCCTTTTTGTGTATGTTATGTGGACGACATACTTGTGTTCTCCTCCTCAAAAGAGGAACACCTCCGTCACCTGTGCATCGTGCTCGACCGCCTGCAACAAATTGGCCTTGTAGTCCGGTACGACAAGTGTACCTTTGGTGCCAACGAAGTGTCGTTCTTAGGGCACCGTATCACTCCTGAAGGAGTCCATCCCCTCCCTGAGAAGGTAGCAGCCGTTCAGAACTTCCCTGCGCCCTCGACCGTCAAAGCTCTGCAGGAATTCTTGGGCATGATCAACTATTATCACCGTTTTCTGCCAGCCATTGCCGCCACTCTTGCTCTCCTCCACGCCTCCCTCAAGGGCAAGCCAAAGGACCTGAAGTGGGGTCCCCTTCAAGAAGCAGCCTTTTGCAATGCAAAGAATTCCCTATCAACTGCTGCGGCTCTCACTTTTCCTATCCCACACGCCCCTCTCCTTCTCTCCACCGATGCCAGCGACGTCGCTATTGGTGCAGTACTCGAGCAGGTGGTCAAAGGCTCGCCCCGCCCATTGGCCTTCTCCAGCAGAAAACTGTCCAAGGCAGAATCGGGTTATTCTACCTTCGATCAAGAATTTCTGGCGGTGCACTAGGCTTTCCGTCACTTTCGCCATTTCTTAGAAGGTACGCCCTTCGTCATTCGCACAGACCACATGCCTCTGGTGCACGTCTTCACTCGACAGTCTGACGCCTGGTCCTCCCATCAACGCCGACATCTCTCCGCCGTGGCTGAATACAATTGCACCCTCCAATACGTCCCTGGGAAAATGAATCCCGTTGCCGATGCCCTGTCAAGAAACACGTTGGCTGCCGTTCAACTGGGGTTGGATTACAACGCCCTGGCTGAAGCCCAACGACAGGATCCAGAGTATCAAGCTTGTAGGACATCCTGCACGTCCCTCCGTTGGGAAGATTTTCCCCTCGAAGACTCCAACACCACCGTCCTCTGTGACGTCAGTACTGGTAGACCGCGACCTTGGATTCCTGCTCCCATGCGCCGACAGGTGTTTGATTTCATTCACGGCCTTTCACATCCCTCGTGCCGTTCTACTGCCCAGCTTCTGAAGGCAAAGTTCATTTGGCACGGCATTTCTAAGGATGCTAAGGATTGGGTCCGCGCCTGTACTTCTTGCCAAACTTCCAAAGTACATCGACACACGGATTCAGGAGTGGGCACCTTTCCTCAATCTCAGCGTCGTTTTGCACACATTCACGTCGACGTTGTAGGCCCCCTACCCACATCACAAGGACATCGTTACCTGTTTACCGTCATCGACCGCTCCACTCGTTGGCCTGAAGCCATTCCCATGGAAACTGCATCGTCCGCCTCATGTACATCTGCCTTACTCTCTGGATGGATTTCAGGATTTGGTATTCCTGAGCATATTACTCCTGACAGGGGAACCACTTTCACCTCTCAATTGTGGACGTCATTAGCGAATCTCCTGGGCATCACCCTACATCAGACAACGGCCTACAACCCCGCTGCCAATGGAATGGTTGACGTTTTCATCGCACCGTCAAAGCAGCTTTGATGTCCTGCTGCAAGGATTGCAACTGGTTTACTCAGCTTCCCTGGGTCCTCCTGGGACTAAGGACCACTCCTAAAGACGCCCTCGACGTCTCGGCAGCTGAAATGGTGTATGGCGACCCGTTGGTCGTCCCTGCCGAATTTTTTCCTTCTACAACCTCCTCCAACGATCTCCAGCGCATAGGTCACGTCGTGGGAAAATTTACTCCGTGCCGCCAGACTTACAAGCCCCCAGCGAAGCATCACATAGCAACGGACTTGCACTCTGCAACGCATGTCTTCCTGCGCAACGACACTAGCAAGCCACCACTAACGCCCCCTTACACGGGCCCTTTCCTTGTGATCCGACGCAGTCCGAAAGCATTCCTACTAAACATCCGGGGCAAAGAAGACTGGGTCTCCATTGATCGTCTAAAACCTGCTTATCTTCTGCCAGATGACCCGCCTACAGTTCGCCTCTCTAGATCAGGGCGCCCTATTTAACATGTACAGTATGTCATTTTTAGGGGGGGAGCCATGTACCAACCGTGTGTCACACAATTGTACATAATTATTTTGTATATATTATGCTTGTATCTGCGCTCTTCCCTCGCACTAAAAAGAACCTGAATGATCATGTCTCCGTTTTCTTCTGTAACATTGTCTGTCTCTCGAACAGGTCATGTCCTGTTGCCTTGAGGTTTTGTATATAAAGAAGAGTGTTCCTTAATAAACAACTCAGTCTATTGCATCCGGCCTTTGAGTTCACAACCCTCTCTCGGCTCCGTCACAGTAGGTTCACCTTAACTAACCGCCTCTAAATCTGAAAGGGAATTCGTTACTAACCTAACTAACAAGTCCGTAGTGGAGGCTAAGGTTCATAGGAATTCACATGATTCTCAAGTATTTCAAGCAAACCTAGTTAACTATAGCCATATCCATATGTAGGCATAACTAGTAAATCAATGTTATTACACAAACTAGAAAATGAAAATCAAGCTGCTCACAAAATTTCTTTCAGCTTCATGAAATTTCGTGACGTTAAAAACATATATATACATAAGATTACAATGGTTGAGAATTTTTCTAAAAAAATATTAAAACCAGTATGATAAATTAGAAACCCACAATGCTAGTTGCTTGAATGTTTATTATCTGATAAAAAAATCGAGCAACAGACACTTAATATTGAAAATGTTTAAAGAATCTTAACCATAATCTAAAGGATAATCAGAAAGGTAATCAAAATCAAACTAAACAATGATCAATAACCTAATCAAATGCATAGTGGTAACGCAGTTAAACAGAAACCGAACTGCATTAAAATATGCTAAAATAATGCCCTGTCCAGTAGAAATCCTTCTCCATTGCCATAATGTTCAACTCATACATAATTCAATGGAATAATTTTTAATGGTCTTTGCATCAATTCCATCCCCTGAATGTAGATCTGGGGTTGTTGAATCCCATAATAGAGATTTAGCTAAAATTAGTGCATGGTGCAAATTATGGAGTATGAAGTTGAATCCTAACAAAACTCAAAGTATAATTGTAAGTAGGTCAAGAATGTTGGCTCCTCAACATCTGAATCTCTGTATTGATAATGTTTCTTCAAATATTTATGACTCTTTCAAAATTTTAGGTGTGATTCTCGACAGCAAATTTACTTTTGAGAAACACATTAGGTCTGTGTCTTCTTCAATTGCACAAAAAATTGGCTTATTGAGAAAGTCTTACAAGATTTTCGGTGATCAATCTATTCTGAAGAAGTGTTTTAATTCTTTCATTCTACCTTGTTTTGAGTATTGTTCTCCTGTCTGGTGTTTAGCTGCTGATTCTCATCTCAATTTGTTGGACAGAAACTTACGGTCTATTAAATTTCTTATTCCTGATCTAGATATTAATCTTTGGCACCGTCGTTCAATTAGTTCATTATGCATGTTGTATAAGATTTTTCATATATCTGACCATCCTTCACATTCAGATCTCCCTGGACAATTCTATCCTGTTCGTAATACTAGGCAGGAGGTTAATTCTAACAGCCAGGCTTTCTCCATCATGAGGCTCAATACTACACAGTTTTCTATAAGTTTTATTCCAGCTGTTACCAAGTTGTGGAATGATCTTCCTAATCGGGTAGTTGAATTAGCAGAACTTCAAAAGTTCAAAGTTGGAGCAAATGTTTTCATGTTGACTAGGCTGACATGAGTTTTTATGGTTTATATATGACATATCTGTTTTTGACGTTGTTAATAGTTTAGATAGAACATATCTGTTTTGACGTTGTTACTGTTTTTAGAATGATTTATTGTTAATTTATTCTCATCAATTATTCATTTCCTCATTTCCTTTCCACACTGAGCTATTTTTCCCAATTGAAGCCCTTGGGCTTATAGCATCTTGCTTTTCCAACTAGGGTTGTACCTTGGCTAGTAATAATAATAATTATAATAACAATAATAAACCCGTTTGCATCTAGGGAATATTCAAAGACTATAAAAAAGTTTTATCCATATTGCAATATGCCTATAGCATTCTAACGATACTATTCTTTTTATAGGAAAATATACTATAGCATCTCTCTTAGCCCTTTCTGCTGATTCATTAGGAACTGTTATTTATATTCATAGTGTAATTCACCTAATATATGTAACCCATCCAAATATCAATAACCTGAAGTTAAAGTATATTAAATGATAGCTCCTTTAATATTTACAATATATGTAATCAACCGGCGTGCAACTATGATTTACAAAATCTAGCTGAAGAATTCCCAAATAAGCCAGAACATTTCTTATTTATTGGTGACTTTAATACCGACAATATCCTGTGGGACACTAATTGTGTTAATGTTGATACAAATGTTTCCAAGGGTGAACAAATAGTGAATGATCATAACCTCTGTATATTAAACGAGAGAGATACCTGTACTTGCTATTAAAAAACTCATGGAACATATTTTTTGAGAAACCTAACTCTTTGTTCCGACAATATTGATAGGTTTAAATGGAATGTGCTACACGACTTTTATAGGAGTAACAATTTCCGATATTAATAACCACGTTAAAGCATACATCAAGTATTTCCATTCAACTTTATAATACAAATAAAACTAACTGGGATAAGTTCAAGTTTTTTACGAGTCAAATGCTTCCCTTTTATTATTTATAGGACCATGATGAAACAAATTATTTCTTTTTAAAGGTCATCACACAATCAGTAGACAAATATATGCCTCTGACTAGTGCCCTACCAATGAGAGACATTGTCCCTTGGTGGCCAGATACGCTAACTTGATTATTAAAAGAAAAGTACTCAATTGAGAAAAAATTTGAAAACTTGTTCCCTATGCTGGGAAATACGATCAACTAACTGGATAATATAGAAATTGATGTATTAAAAATGTACTTTAATACGATTTCTGCTAAATTCAGAAAAGAAGCAATAAAGGGAAGGATAATATCGTGGCAAAAATTTGTCTCTAGTATATCAGAAAATACTTCAATGCATAAGTTGTGGCAGAAATTTGTAAAAATTAATGGTTCCTATAGCAGACCTACAAGACTTACATTGTTGCATAATGGGTCACCAGTTCATGATACACAGGCAATCTCAAATATTATTGAGCGAAATATTGAAAACAAGCAGTAATAATTATCTCGATGCCCACTTTTGAGGCCCCTCTTAACGAGAGAATGCCTTGATGAAATCATTGAGCTTCAGCACGGCATATTTTTCCCGTGCTGAAGCTTGGTGAGGGGCAAGAGACCCTGGAACTGAAGAATTTTCTTTCCCCTCAGTTTGACACTAAATTTCTCTCATCCTATTTCTATTACTTATAATTGCTTCATTCTCCTTCATATTTATCAACTGTCTCCAACCTCGCTGTCAAAACTCTTACAAATTTTACTGTACAGATTTATTTTAGGGGACATCATATCCAGGATTGGATTTTTTTTCAAAATCAATTGTGGAGCTGTGGTGGTCTTGCTAACTACCCGATAATGTTTGGACACCTAGGAGTGTCAGTATTTCCATACTGGCACGTGGGACTATTCTCGAACAAAACACTTGGCCTTCGGGTTCCAGGGGTTGGCTGGTTTCATAGAGATAGGACTCTCGACATTCTGTCCGGTTCACCTGCCACTATGATTAAAGTGGAGATGATTGTATTCTTGCAATGCTCTCAGTTCCATCAAGTGGGTGTGGAATATACTTGAGCCACTCTAATCATATTGGTACCATCCCTTTGTGGTAAGGTAGGTAGTGGACGTTAGGAAAGCAGCTCTTGCAGGTGTCATTGGTGGAGAAATTATTTCCATGAAAGGTTAATGGGGTCTTTTTTTGGACTTGAAACAGTCTTATTATTTTCTTTCCCAATTACCTTTTTTCTATTGTTTTTTTTTTTTCATTATTATTATTACCCCTTCCCTACCCCCCAAAAATTAATGAGTAAACGTTATGTTCCACGTACCCCTGGATCAGCTGGCGAACACCATACACCGTTGACGGCCTCTGATTGTGTAAATACGAAAAATTCTGTTGACAGCCTCGGCAATTTAAAGGATTTTCCCAACAACACTTCTTCGTCCAGTGTTATTACAGACAATCTATCGGCAGTGGTAGAAAATTTTATTTATAATAAGCATAACAGTAATACTTTACTCTCTGGTTCTGACACAATACCAGATCTAGCTAAAAATTTGAAAATTCTCCATTTAGAAAACATTCCAATTGTTTGTAGTTATGATACAATTCATGAAGCCTTTTACAGATTTAGGGGTTCAGAGTAGTAAAGACTTTTAGAAAGCTTAGGTATCATTTTCAAGTTTCGAGATTGCTTTAGAAACAAACAAAAAATTAGGCAGCATAAAAATTTATAATTGTATGATTTCTGTGGCTCTATATGATACAGTACCAAGAAACTTGGATGCATATAAACCTGAAGAATGGAGAGAAAAAGTAATAGAACATAGACTTCATGATATTAGAACCACCAAGCCTCCAACATGGATCATTGCAACTGGGAAGATTGATAATTACAACCATTATATGATAAGTAAATGTCTACAAAAAGTTGGTTTAATCAAAAGTAAGGATGTTAGTAAATGCGGTAAGCAAACTGTTTTGAGCAATACTAAATCAGATACTCAAGCTCACATGCTTTGTGGTATGAAGATTGAAGACACTCACCCTATTAAAGATATTAAACCACACATGAACTTCAGTTACGGTAAAGGAGTAGTCTTCAATTGTGACTTATATGATTTTTCAGAACCAGAAATATTGAACATGTGCTCTTCTAGTGTTTGGAAAGTAAGTGAAACTCCTAAAAAAAGCATGATAGTTTTAACCTTTGAAACCCCAGTTGTACTTGATCATGTAAATATTGAGAATGAAAGAGCACGTGTTAGAGAACATAAACCTAGGCCTTTACAATGTTTCAATTGTTTCAAATATAGTCATCCATCCCAGTACTGCAGTAATACAAAGGTTTGTATTAACTGTTCTTCGTTAGAACATGGTGAATGCAACAGAGATACAACCTGTGCAAACTGTAAAGAACACCATAAATCAAACGATAAAAGTTGTAGAGATTAAAGGAAAGAAGCTGCCATCTAGAAAGCAAATGCTGAACAAATTAGTGTAGGTGATGCACAGAATTTACTTAATCAGCAACTTAATCTTGCTCAAGCTGTTAAGGTGCCACGAAAAAGTGATAATCCACTACCCCGTACTACCACAGTGGGACAAGTGTTAGCACCTGCCCCATCAAGTGCATCTCCTTTAGTGGTAGTGACCCAGCCATCTGGGCCAAGTAAATCTCCAAAGAGGTCAAGATAGTTTAAACCACCTCAAAAGTACTATCATAGTCAGAATACTCATCAGGTGCATCTCCCCTAGAGATGATAGCCCAGCCTTCTGGGTCAAGTGCTCGACCTGTTGATGTCCGAGCACAATCCTCCAAGGAAGTTAATATGACTCCCTCCATCTCAAAAGTTTTGTCTTAGTCAAAAAGAGGAAAAGGTCCAACTCTTCCTCACCTTCATCTACACCCAGTAAGTCCTTTCCCACTCATGATCTTAAGGCTGACTTAAACAAAGATAACAGAAAGAGAGAAAAGAAGAGCGGTGCCATAATAAAACCTTCAATCTCTAGGCTGTACCTGGCTCCATCTGAGAAGTCTCAAAAGATAAATGAAACAAAGAAGAATATTAATAAAAGATAATGCCCATCGTCCAGTGGAACTGCAGAGGTCTAAATACTAGTATTGATCAATTAAAAATCGTAGATAGGGATTCAGACTGAAAGATAATTTGTCTATAGGAAACCAAGATCAGCAATAAACCATTTATTCCTGGACTCAATTATCATTTTTGTAGATCCCCTCCTTTGCAAGCTGCAAGGCCTCAAGGTGGCACAAGTTTCATTATTTACACATCTATAAAATTTTAAACCATCCCCTTCAATACACTACTACAGGCACGTGCTATTAGAACACATATCAGGAAAAAATTACTTTATGCTCGCTATATCTTGAACCACCTTTAGAAATTTTCCTGGGAATCCAAGAAGTCGTAAACTCCCTGTCCTCCAAGACCTGATCAATCAGGTTCCTGTCCCTTTTATTTTGATGGGTGATTTTAATGCAAAGCGTACTTCATGGGGGGGAAATGTGTGTGACAGATAGGGTAATCTTGTTGAAGAAATAATCAATAACAATGATCTAATACTAATGAATGATGGTTCTCCAACTAGGTATGATGTATTCTACAACTCTACATCAGCCATCGATTTGTCAATCTGTTCCTCATCCATTTGATTGGATTACTTTTGGCCAGTCAACCAACACCTACATGGCAGTGACCATTGGCCAATAATGTTAAATTATGGCCACAATCTTCATTCTCCATGTTCACCAAAATGGAATATTGATGAGGTAGACTAGACTTATGAGAACTGTGCACACACCGATAGAGAGTATGGTGACTTTACATCTCAAGTACCTGCTTATCAACATCTTTCAAATGCTATTGATGATAATGCTAGCAAGTTTATACCTAAAACATGTGGTTTACCTCATCGCTCTAAATTTGGGATCCTTCCAAAGTTTGTAAGAATGATAAAATTTATGCTACTTGCTCCAATCCTTATCATGGAGAATGTACACTTAAGGCAAGGTGCTGGAACTGCAACTCTAATCAGAAATCTTATGATAGGTATTAGGTTAAAGTAAAATTATTTCTTTGGTTTATTTAAATCAGCCTTGTTTTCTTTTGAGTTAAAATATTTTTGTTGAGTTTGTTTACTATGGTGTTAATGCAAGTTAAGTGGCTCTACGATTTTTGGATAGTATTTTTGCGTCTCCTCCTCCTTTGTATATTAGTGAACTATTGTTTTAACGATTGTTATTCTTTTTGCTTTGAGTGTTGATAAACGCTGGGAAGGTGATGAGTGGACATGGTCGACCGGTGAATGCAGTTCGGGTCTTGACAAGCACTCACCAACACTATTTCCCATCTCAGCATTCATTGTGACTTGGAGGACGATTATGGCTATTACCTTCGCACTTCTGTTGAGTGTCTAGCAGAGGCTCTATCATCTGCGACGGTAGTTTTCTGCCACTTGTTCCCGTCGGAGGATTTGTACGGGATATGTGTCGACGCTGTTTCCCGACACTGAATTTGGATTTTACTAGCCGTATTCATCCAGTCCAGCTGTATACGGGTGTGATAGCAAACTGGCTCGTGAGGTGATACGTAGGGAGGCTAACGCCAGGTAAGACGAATTATTGTTCCTCTTGTATAGGGAAGTGTGTTGCCCTTCAATTGCAAGCTCTGACTGCCTTCTTGATTTCGATTGAAGGACATTAGATGATTGGCATATTAGTGATCCTGCACCAATCATTATAAATATCAACAATGGTCCACCTTTACAAGGATCGCCACAATGGAATCTTAACCCAGTCCACCCCGGACTGAGTTAAATTTCGTGACCTGAGTAAAATCGAGGGGAGTGCAAAATAGTTTGAAAATATTGATGATGCCATAGACCTACTGAATGAAACTCTCCATACAGCAGGAATCAATTCAATTCCCAAAACCGCATGATTATTCAAACGATGACCAGAAAATCTCTGACTAGATTGCGTAGATGCCGTACTGAGGAAAATTTGATATTATTAAAAATGTTTAGATCACATTTCTGTCATGCCATGAAAGAAGTTAGGCGCCAATCTTGGGTATCTTTTCTTTCCTCAGTCAACAGTAGAACACCACCATCTTCTCTATGGATGAAAAAAAAAAATTAGCAGGCAAATTCACCCTAAACCAACCACCATTGTTGAAGGTGAACTGTCAGTATGGGAATGAAGCATATGATGTTGGTGATGCCCTGGATGATCATTTCCCAAACGTATCATGCAAGTGGGAAGCAGCTCCTGGTCACCAGTATAGGAGCATTGAAGAAAACCAAATTTTAAATTTTGCAACAGGAAGGGAAAAGTTGTATAATTCTCCTTTTAATGAAAGAGAATTTGATTCCTCACTTGCTACTTGTAACGATACAGCTCCTGGACTCGATGAAATTCTATATACAATTATTAATAGAATATGGCGTGATCATAGCTATCCAAGTGTTTGGGAACTAGCCATTATTTTAGCCTTTTTAAAAGCCGGTAAGGACAAGTTTTTAGTAGCAAACTATTGACCAATTGCATTGATATCTTATTTGTGTAAAATCCTGGAGAAGAGGGTCAATGCAAGACTGATGTGGTACATTGAAAAGAAGGGTATTTTATCACCTATCCAGAGTTGATTTTGAAAACTGTACTCGACGACTAATGTGTTGATACGACTTGAGTCCTCTATTTGTGAAGCCTTTGCTTCCAAACAGCACCATGTAACAGTGTTTATAAACCTTGAAAAGGCTTATGATACTAAATAGAGATATGGTATACTTAAAATAATTCATAATTTGGGGTTACAAGGAGAGCTACCATTGTTCGTCGAATCATTTATTTCACATAGATTGTTTCAAGTGAGAGTTGGGGAAGCTGTATCTAAGAGGAAATGTCGGGAAGAAGGAGTTCACCAGGGTAGTGTGGTAAGTGTAACCATATTTGCGCTAGCAAATAATGAGATATCCTCTGTCATTCCTCAAGATATTCTCTCAACACTACTTGATGATGATCTCTCCATACCATTTGCTGGAGCTAAAATGTCGATGGTTGAGAGGAAACTACAACTTTCAATTGACAAAATTATTCAGGGGGCTGATATGAATGGGTTTAAGTTTTCGACAAGCAAAAGTATTGTTGTTCATTTCTGTCGTATCCGGGGAATACATCCAAACCCGGATATATACATTAAAGGTCAACAGATCCCATGTGCAAGTGAATCCAAATTTCTAAGCTTGATAATTGATTGTATGCTTACATGGGTTTCTCACTTAAAAGCTAAGTCTTGAGGCACTTAATCTTTTAGAAGTATTGTCCCATACATCATGGCTGCAGACCGCAATACTATTTTAGAATTATACACAGCCGCCCTGATGTTCTCTAAAATTAGTTCTGGGTGTGAATTATACTCCTCAGCCACCCTAAGCCAATTATTGATATTAGATTTAATACATCATACTGGTATTAGATTGTCCAGAGGAGCGTTTAGAGCTTCGCCTATCCCAAGTCTCCTTGTTGATGCTAGAAAATTACCTTTAGACCTTTACCAAAAGTCTTCTATTGTTTGGTATTGGTTTAGGTTGCAAAGACTTCCTAATTATTTAGCCTATGAGACTGCAAGCCTTATAAAACACACATCATACTTTGAGTTGCACCCAAAACTTCCCCACCCTTATGGTTTTCGGGTTAAACAATTAACATAAGGTCTTGATATAATAAGGAATAAGGTGCTTCCATTTAAGTTATCATCAACGTCTCCATGGAGATTAACAGAGGTATCTTTTTGTAAATACTTCATTGGAGTTAAAAACAATATGAGTGACTTAGAGGTCAGGTCTCATTTTATGGAACATGTTGCAGAACATAAGGGATCAACTATTATTTACTGTAAACTGGTGGCTTCAAATCTGATGCTGTCATTGGATTTGGAGTACATAATAATAGTTTTAATTGTAGAGGTGCACTTCCTCTAACAGCTTCCATATTTACTGCCGAGCTTTATGGCATACTAACTGCTATTGAAAAAATAGCGTTGGAGAAGGATGGTAATTTTTCCATTTTTAGTGATGCAAGGAGTGTCCTTCAAGCTTTACTTTTAGTACCCCTTTAGTTTTAAAGATTTTATAATGGCTTTTCATTATTGGATTGAGAAGTATAATTGTTCGATTTTGTTGGGATCCAGCACATATAGGTGTGTCTGGGAATGAGAAGGCAGATTTACTGGCAAGGAATGCTGCATCCAAGTTGCTACTAAGAAAGTATCCCATTCTCACGAATGATTTCCTACCTACCATCAAGAAATTGTATTATAATAATTGGCAACAGCACTGTGAGAGCCTAGATGGCAATAAAATAAGAGAAATAACAAATGTCATATCTCCTTGTACGTTTAACCTGATGATCCGAAAGTGGGAGACGTCTCTTTGTCGTCTCTGCATATGTCACACTCGGTTGACAGATGAGTTTCTGCTAAATGGCCAACACCAACCATTTTGCGACAACTGTTTGATATCCTTGACAGTGAGACATATTTTGATCGAATGCCTCACTTATAGTACTGAAAGAAGTACACATCTGTTCGAGGCTGAAGGTGAGATTGGCAGGTTCATCCTTGCCAAGATTCTCGTATACGATATATCGTACCATGATAGTGGTATTTTCAAATTTATTTCAGATGCAGGTCTTCTGTAAGCTATCTAACTGTTATAAGGATGATTTTGCTTTTATTGTTTTAAACAGAATTAATATTTATTGATTTATTTATGACAAATAATATCGGTGTCAATGACCTTAGATGTCAGGATGCCAGATAACTCATTATCAATCAATCAATCATAGAGTGCTAAATGGTCTTTGATGCCCCAGTGTTTGGCTTAAAGCCCAAATTTTATATTCAATTCCATTCAACACCCAACTTTCGATCCATAAAAACAAAATTGCATTACATTTTGTTACTCTAGAAGCTTGAATTTGTACTAATAATTTACAGTTCAAATTAAAAAATCTACTTCCTTTATTAGATTGTTTTTTTATCATCTTTGGACCAAACATTCATTTCCAAAGCCATGGAAGCATGTAATAATAAAACCAATAGCTAAGCCAGGAAAAGATCCCAGTAATCCAAACAATTACAAACCAATTTCAATGACCATTTCAGTTAGCAAATTACGGGAAAATGGTAAATTATAGACTGTAATGGTGGAATGCCGTAAATACATTTTATCAGCATTGCAGTTTGGCTCACAATCAGAGAGATCTACCTTGGACTCTCTCTCTCATACTTGGAAAATTATATACATAGAGGTACTAAACGAAAGCAAATCACAGTAGCCATATATTTTTTATATTCATGTGGCTTATAATACAACGTGGAGGCGCTCAGTACTAATATCTTTACATCATGAAGGTTTTCGAGGACACCTTCCTGCTTTTTAGAAACTTTATTGGTAGAAGAACATTCAAAACTCGTCATTCTTTAATCTGAATCTCACTACCTTGACATTGATGTACTTTAGGGTAGTGTATTAGATGGGACTCTCATTGCATTGGTAATTAATGATATAGTTGCGCAAATGCCACAGGGAGTTTAAAGTAACATATATGTAAATGACTTTACAATATAATACTCATCAGATGATAATTGTCACAAAAACAAAGAATTCTAAATAACTCAATTCGAAAAATATGTTTGGACTGCGTCTGTTAGTTTTAACCTTTTTGTAGCAAAAGTTTTTTTAAGAGTAGAAGATGGAAGGCAGACAAAGAAATTAATCTAGCATTTAGTAACACTCAAGCCCAATTCCAAGATATATTAAAATTTTTCGGACTATATTGGATACTCACCTCAATGGGAAAGCACGTGATTAAGTGTCTCTCATGAATGGCAGAAGCAAGGGACAATGACAATGCTCCCTCTCCACACAAGCTAGAACCAGGGAATGCCCGGTGATACATTCGTCTATTATACACAATGTAGATGGGGTAGAATCTACTTTCATTAATAAATGATTTAACAAAATAAATAGCAAAACAGTAACAGCCAAAGAAAATGGTAACCAGCAAATTATATCAACAATATTTAACATAAGTATTTACAATATTTTACAAGGTCCACAGAAACAGTACACTAAACTAGATAATAATTTACATAAATGATTGAGATCTTAGCTTACAATTTTTCATACAATGATGGACAAATGACAGCATAACTCATCTCCGTGTTTTGAAGAATTTTCCAGTATGTAATTTCAGATATAAAAGATGTGGAACGGGAAAAATAGCTTCTTCAAGATGTAATATAAGTAAAAAACATTCTTGGTCACAACGGCATAACTGAAATGTCTCCACTCATCAGTGTTCACTCTTAGAAATATGAGTCAAGTCTACTCTAATGTGGCAACACGCCCTCGTTTATATGCCATGGACCCACTCTCGAATCTTCCTATAGGCCTCAAGAAATATCAGCAACCTGCACGCCATCGGTGATACACTGCAATGCGACGCAGAAGCATCTATGAGAAATATCCAGAAACTCTTGTTCTAGGATACAACATTGCTTTCTAACTAAAAAATTTTTATTCCTACATTATTAATCAATAGGTGAAAATAAGCTTAGCTTAACTGAAATGTCTCCACTCATAGAAATACGAGTCAAGTCTACTCTGATGGGGCAACATGCCCTCGTTTATATGCCATGGACCCACTCTCAAATCTTGCTGTAGGACTCTAGAAATATCAGCCTCCTTCACGCCATTGGTGACGCACTGCAATGCGACGCAGAAGCATCTATAAGAAATATCCAGAAGCTCTTGTTCAAGGATACAACATCACTTTCGAACTACATAATTTTTATTCTTTCAGTAATAATTGATAGGTAAAAATAAACTTAGCATAACGGAAATGTCTCCACTCAGCAGTGTCTACTCTTAGAAATACGAGTCAAGTCTACTCTAATGGGGCAACATACCCTCGTTTATATGCCATGGACCCAATCTCAAATCTTCCTGTAGGACTCTAGAAATATCAGCAACTTGCACGCCATCGGTGACGCACTGCAATGCGACGCAGAAGCATCTATGAGAAATATCCAGAAACTCTTGTTCTAGGATACAACATCATTTTCGAACTACAAAGTTCTTATTTTCACATTAATAATTAATAGGTAAAAATAAGCTTTTTCACCGGTCCTAATACATAATATACATATAACACCAGACAATGGCTGCTGATGACTCCATAGGCAGACCTATAAGCTCCCCCAAATCACCCATCCTTAGCTCATAAGGGTGGTGAGGTTGTAAACACCACAAGAAACTATCGAGCTTGAGTGGGCCTCTAACCTCAGTCCAGCGGATAGCCAGGTAGGGACATTTCTTACATGAAATCTAAATGTAATAATGCCCTAACCTTAATGCGAATGTTGTGTAATACAATATGAGGAAAAAAACGATAAACTTTTCTGATGATTTATAAAGCATTTATGTTATTAAAAATAGATTCTGGTAGCGCAATATTTGGATCATGATCTGAAGCTACTTTGAAGTCTTTAGATCCAATACACACACTAAGGTCTAAAACCTCAGTATTATGGGAAAGTGGGGAAACATCCTTGTTGTTACATCGAAATTTTGCAAAAATGTAAAGAGCATTAAAGATCTTATCGGCCAATTCTCCAACAAAAAAGATTTTTAATCACACCCCTCAAAACGAGAGAATGTTTTGATGTAGTCATTGAGCTTCAACACAGAATATCATTTCCATGTCGAAGCCTTGTTTTGAGCAAATATTTTTTCATCCTCAATTTAACTCTAAATATCTCTCATACTATTTCTATTACTTATTATTCTTCAACCTCCTTAATATTTATCAACTGCCTCTAATCTTGCTGTCAAAAATCTTTTTTTTTCACTGTCTAGATTTCTTAGATGAGACACGATATCTTGTATTGGACTCTTTTTAAACCAACTGTAGTGGTCCTGCCAACTATCCGATAATGTTTGTACCATAGGCGTGTCAGTACTCCGATATCGGTGTGCTGAACTATTCTCATGATGATATCTGGACCTCGGATTCCAGGGGTGGGCTAGTTTCATAATGTTAGGACTCTCAGCATTCTCTCCGGTTAACTGGCACTATGATTAAAGTGGGGATGATTGTGTTCTTGAAATGCTCTCAGTCCCATGAAGTTAGTTCGGCTTACACTTGAGCCACTCTTACCGTAGTGGTACCATCCCTTAGGGATATGATAGGTAGTTGACATATGGGAGTCAGAACTCACAGGTGTCATTGGTGGAGAAATTAATTGCATGAAAGGTTAGTAGGTTCTCTCTTAGGATGTTAAAACTATGAACAGAAAGTCACTATCACCTGGTCTGAAAATGGATATGTTCTGACAATCAACCGACTAGAGGGGTCTGGTATACCTCATAAGAGGTATATGAATGAACTTCACTGATACTAAAAGAATTAGCCTTTCAGATGGTGCAAAATTGTGAAAAACCACAAACTCATAAATATCCTTAACAAACTTCAGTAAAGAATCTTTAAAGGTATAAGTCCAGCTAAAGCATAATGCTGGGATGGGTATGGTGATCTCACCAGTAAGGTCCTTGGATCATTTAAATATTGAAGAAAGCTCTAATGCATGTCCTTTCTCAGCAACTTGCCAAAGAGTTCTTCTGAAAGTCAAACCATTGCCAAATCACGCCTCTCTCTATATATTTGGAGAACTACTTGAGACAAATTGGATGGAAGCATCCTTCTGCTGCAATTACATCATTTACATCAGCTATATGGGTAAACACCTTGTGAGTATACTTTGCATTTTTGCAAAAAGAAAATGAAATCATATTCATGATACAAATTCTATTCATCTCTGTCTGTTGTTGTCAGTTTGACAAAATAATCATAATGTCCACTCCATTATATTAAACTGACTTTGCAGTGATGATTATCTGGAAGGTCCTGTATGATCTAATCTACTGTCAGCTTCATACTGCTCAATAGACTGCTGGTGTTCAAGTTTAGCATTTGTGTTATTTTTGTGTGTATATTTAGAATAACATTGACAGTGCCAGATCAGTTCAGGGTGATATTTAGTTTCTGAAGCAAATAAGTGTTATTAGCCTATCAACAGTCCCGACAGTCATCACACTTCAGTTTCTTTTCTTTGTAGTTAGCTTGATAGATGCTAGCCCTCGTTCTGTCTGGTTAAGATCATCTTATCAGTTTTGCTTGTCTGCTGACATATAATGCATAAACCATTGTAAGTGCTGCTAAGAACTGACTCCTTAGTTCACCTGAGAATAAAAAGGCAGTGGTAGATTATTTTAAGTACTTTTATATCAACTCCAAAAATTTAAAATATTCTATATAGCACCAACATAAGTCGATTACTAGTATTCAATATGTTATTCTTTACCATACATAGCAGTCATTCATATAGTTTTCTTTAATATTGTTCATTTTCGCTTCCGATTTGCAACCCCCCCCCCCCACCAGATGCTAAAATCTTGACGAGGATGGCAGTCTTAGGGATTAGCAACTGGGCTCTGATGAATGGTTGGATCTGCTTTCCCACTGATCCTTGGTGTCAAATTGTTGATCCAACTAAATTATTCAGTACTTTCTCTTTCCTTTTTAATTTTTTTTCTTTTATTCTCCCATCTCTTCCTCTTGGGTGTGAACTTGTTAACGACTTTGGCTTGTTTGATTACAGTTTAACTGCTTCTTTGGATTTGGTCAGAGTGGAATGGATGCCATGCCATCTCAACCTGTACAAATTTAGACGCCATCACCCTCTGGTAGACCCCATTGAGTGCAGACTTAGTCTGTTAAGAATTGGGCTCCAGTGATCCAGTTTTAAGTCAACCCATATTCGCGGGTAATAGGTGATGCTAGGCATGTGGGTCATCGGTGGGAGGGGTAACTAACACCATTGACCAGTGTATGCCCACCTAAAGAGAGGAAGCCCCTCTCTAATAGAGGACTGGACCCCACTGAAACCTCTTTACTTGTTAAGCCACATGGGATAGAAGGACTGACATCCTCTGATAAGAAGTGGATAACCGGCTTGCTTCTTCATTTTAAACCAATCCCTCTGTTGACGACCTAGGAACTCCAAGAGACCTTTCTAATAAAGTTAAAAAATCAAGTACTTTGGTCAATATAGGGAAACTGCAAATCCTTCATGTTACCCAAAATCCAATAGATACTGATTACGATAAGCTATTTAAAGTATTCAAATGCCATGAATTGATGAAAGAAATAAGAATGAAACATTAAAATGAAAAATGGCATTCATGGATATCTTATGATAATCACAACAAAGTATTTAATGCCAGATATAACATCAATAATATTAAAATTAATAGCTTAAATGTCATTGGTGCCTTTTGTGATAAGATACCGAATGATTTGGATGTGTACAGACCTGCTGACTGGTTTGAAAAAGATGTTGATTTAACTATGCATACCCCGAGAAAGCCAAAACCCCCAATGTGGTTTGTTGTTGAGTTTAAAGGTAGTATTGGAAATTATTTTAAAATTTGCAAACTAATTCAGAAAAAGGTAGGAACCATTCCAGCAGGTGATATATCTCGCTTTGGTAAAAATAGCTTCCTCATCCGTACCAAATCATGCACGCAATTGGTAATACTGTCTAACCTCAAGACAAGTAGTGATGAAGATATGTTAGATGTCAGACCCCACCTAAATTTTAGATGCGGAAGGGGAGTAGTCTTCAATAAAGACCTGTGTGAATTTTCTGAACAGGGAATACTGGCCATATGTCTATTAAGAGTGTGGAAAGTGCATAAGGTTCCTTGGACGTCGATGGTTATCCTTACTTTCCAGGATGCCGATGTGCCTTTCCACATCATTATTGAAAATGAGAGAATTAAAGTTCAACCTTTCGAACAGGAGCCAATACAATGTTTCAATTGTTCCAAATTTGGACACCCTTCTAAAGTTTGAAAAAAAAATGTGAAGTGTTTGTTCCAGATCTTACCATAAATCCACTGATAGGAGCTATGAGCTTTATAAGTTGGAACAAGATGCCCTAAAGAAATCCAGTGTAGAACATATAAGTGTGGGTCTACTGAATAAACCAAACAACTATGCAAAGCCATTATAATCAAGAGAAAACATACCACAGGAGACATCAAACCCACTTAGTACTACCAGTAGTTTCAAGGAAAAAAAAATACATCATCTAATGAAAAAAAGTGTTGCATGACCAGGTAACCATATTGCCTTCTGAGGCTTTGCCACAGTTTATTAACACTGGAACATTGCCCATTTCTGTACAACCTTCGTCCCCCATTACCAACAATAGTACTATCCTCTCTCAGGTCAAATCCTTGCCTGATATGACCATTGCTATTGCTAATGGGTAGGCTTCATCCAAGGTGTCCTCCAAAATTAAACCATAGTTTTTTCCTCCATTTGGCCATAGAATTGTCAGGGTTTAAGTGCCAATTATGAAGAACTCAAGATCCTTATTCCTGAGCACTCCACCATAATTATATGTTGACAAGAGAGCAGACTTCGATGATAATACTTCTTGTCCTAGCAAATATATTAGTTATAGGACATCATATGATCACCAAGTAGGGAGCCATGGCGGAAGCCTCATATATGTTCATCGATTGTCTATTTGTACGCCTCTACAGGCAAAGTTTGTATAGATCGATATAGGGAGTACTGTAAATATGCAATTTGCTCTCTGTACTTGTCTCCAAATAATAATATTTCTTATGATGATTTACTAGAGGTGATTCAACAACTCCCGTAACCTTTTCCTTTACTTGGAAATTTGAATGGTAGACATCATTTATGGGGCGATGTTTTAGCAAACATCAAGGGCAATATTATATCATATATTGAGGAAAATGAGGATGTCGGACTTCATAATACAGGAGAGCCCACACACTTTCATGTTTAGATAGATACTTTGTCATCCATTGACCTTTCAATTGCAATCTTTAACTGCCTTCTCGATTTTGAATGGAAGACATTAGATGATTAGCATACTAGTGATCATGCATCAACAATGGTCCCCCCCTTTACAATGATTGCACGATGGAATCGGGACAAGACGGACTGTGATAAATTTCGTGACCTAGGTAAAATCAAGGGAGTGCAGAACGAGTTGAAAGTGTTGATGATGCCATAGACTTCCTGAATGGAACTCTTCATACAGCAGGACACAATTCAATTTCCAAAATAAGAGGGTTATTCAATCGACAACCAGTCCTGTGGTGGTCTTCAGAACTAACTGTCTTGTACATAGCCACAAGAAGATCGTTAACTCGTTTGGGCAGACGCCGTACTGAAAAGAATTTACATATTTACAAGGAGCACAGTTGTGTGGTGCAATGAAAGAAGCTAGGCTCCAGTCTTTGGTGTCTTTTGTTTCCTCAATTAACAGTAGAACACCACCATCTTCAGTGTGGAGTTAGGTAAAAAAGTTAGCAGGGAAATTTACCCCCAGCCCACCACCAGTGTTGAAAGTGAATGATCAGTATTTGACTGGAGCAACTGAGGTTAGCAATGCCCTGGTTGATTATTTCTCAAATGTATTATGTAAGTGTGAACCAGCTCCTGGTTCACACTTATTGAAGAAAAGAAAATTTCTATTTTTTCAACAGGAAGGGAGGAGTCATATAATTCTCCTTTTACTGAGAGAGAATTTGATTCTGCACTTAGTACTTGTAATGCTACAGTCCCTGAACCTGATGGAATTCCATATGCAATGATTAAGCATGTACCTCTGAATGCCAAGTTATTTATTTCAAGCATTATTAACAAAGTATGTCATGATCATAATTATCAAAGTGTTTGGGAGCTAGCCATTATTTTAGCCTTTTTAAAAAACCTGGTAAGAATAAGTTTTTTAGCTGCAAACTATTGACAAATTGCATTGATATCTTGCTTATGTGAGAACATGGAGAAGATGGTCAATTCAAGACTGATGTGGCACCAGGAAAAAAAAGGTTTTTTTATCACATACCCAGTGTGGATTTAGAAAAATGCTCTCAATGACTAATGTCTTGATGCGACTGGAATCCTCTAATTGTGAAGTCTTTGCTTCCAAACAACAGCATGTAACATTCTTTTTTTACCTTGAAAATCATATGATATTGCATAGAGATATGGTATGCTTAAACCAATCATGAACTGGAATTAAGAGGAAAGCTAACTTGGCCTTCTTCATTCAATATTTTATTTCACATAGATTTTTTAAAGTAAGAGTGGGTGAAATTATCAGAGAGGAAATGTCAAGGAGTTCCCCAGGCCAGTGTGCTAAGTTTACCCTGTTTGCTCTGGCCATTAATTAAATATCTTTCATAATTCTTGAAGATATTTTCTCAACATTATTTGTAGATGATCTTACCCTATTCATTTGCTGGATCTAGAATGTGGATGGTTGAGAGAAAAGTACAACTCTCAATTGACAAAATTATTCAGTGGGCTGATATGAATGGATTTAAGTTTTCGACCAGCAAAACTGTTGTTGTCCATTTCTGTCGTATTCAGGGAATACATCCAGACCAGGATATATATGTCAAAGGTCAACTGATCCCATGTGTAAGTGAAGCTAAATTTCTAGGAATGATATTTGATTGTAGGCTTATATGGGTTCCTCACTTGAAAGCCTTAGAAGTAAAGTGTATTAAGGCTCTGAATCTTTTTAAAAATATTTTTTTGGTCTCATACATAATGAGGGGCAGACCTTAAAACTATTTTAAAGTCATACTAGTCCTTAACTTTTTCAAAAAGGATTTATGGTTGTGAAATATACTCCTCAGCCACAACAAGTCGACTAAAGATTTTAGATTCCATACACCATATCGATATCAGAAGGACCACAGGAGCTTTTAGAATTTCCCCTGTCCTAAGCCTTGTTGATGCTGGAGAGTTACCTTTAGACCTTTACCGAAAGTCTTCTAATGTTCAGCATTGGTTTAGGTTGCAAAGACTCCCCAATTCTTTAGCATTTCAGAATGCAAGCCTGGTAAGGCCTTCAATATACTTTGAGTTGCTCCCAGAATCCCCTCAACCTTATGATTTTCGGGTGAAACAATTATTAATCAGTCTTGATATAATTAGAAATAAGGTGCTTTCATTTAAGATATCATCAACCCCTCCGTGAAAATTACCAGAGATATCTGTTTGTAAATTATTTATTGGTGTTAAAAAGAACATGACTGAATAGAAGCTAAATCTCATTTTATGGAATATGTAGAAGAACATTTATGGAAAATGTGGAAGAACATAGGGAATCGACTTAATATACACTGAAGGCTCCAAATCTGATGCTGGCGTTGGATTTGGAGTATATAGCATTTCTTTTAACAATAGAGGTGCACTTCTAATATCTTCCATATTTACTGATGAACTATAAGGCATACTGACCACTAGTGAGAAAATAGTGCTAAAAGTGGAAGGTAATTTTACCATTTTTAGTGATGCAAGAAGTATCCTACAATGAATGAATGAGTGAATGATTTTAAGTTCTCTGGTATCCTAACATAAAAGGTCATTGATGCCGATATCGTTTATTATAAATAAAAATTAAAAGAATATCCACTTAAAACCAGAAAAATAAATGCTATAAAAGTTAAATAGCATTAAGAAGACCTGCTTCTGATAAAAATTTAAAAATGCCACTAGCATTGTACGACACATCATGACCAAGGATCTTGGCAAGGATGAACCTGCCATCTTCACGCCGAGACTCAAACAGATATCTATTTCTTTCTGTGCTATAAGTGGGGCATTCAGTCAACAAATGCCTCACTGTCAAGGGTATCAAACAGTTGTCGCAATATGGTTGGTGTTGGCCAGCCAGCAGAAACTCATGTGTCATCCGAGTGTGACCAATGCGGAGACAACAAAGAGTAGTCTCCCATTTTCAGGGCATCCCATTATATCTCCGAGGCGATATAAGTCTCATTTTCTCTCATCTTATTTTCAGTTAAACTACCCCAATGAAGTTGCCAATTATTACAAATTAAATTCTTATTTGCTGGTGAAAAATCATTACAAAGAATGGGATACTTTCTCGGTAGCAACTCGGCTGCAGCATTCTTTGCCAGTGAATCTACTTCTTCATTTCTAGACACACCTACGTGTGCTGGAACCCAGCAAAATCGAACTGTTACACCTTTCAGGCCAATAATTAAAACCCACTCTAAAATATTTAAAACTAGAGGATTACTAGAATTTAAACCCTCTAAAGCTTGAAGGACACTTCTTGAATCACTATAAATGGTAGAATTGCCATCCTCTTTTAACGCTATTTTCTCAATAGCTGTTAGTATATTTTAGAAGTTTTTAATTCCAAGAACACTTTAGTTTTAAAGATTTTAGAGTGGCTTTTAATTATTGCCCTAAAAGGTATAACAGTTCGATTTTGCTTGGTTCCCGCACACGTAGGTGTGTGTGGAAATGAGGAGGTAGATTCACTGGCAAAGAATGCTGCAGCTGAGTTGCTACCAAGAAGATATCCCATTTTCTGTAATAATTTTTTACCTACAGTTAAGGATTTTACTTATAATAATTGGCAACAGCATTGAGATAGTTTAGTTGGGAATAAGATGAGAGAAATGAGTAATGTTATATCACCTTTGAGGCATAACGGGATGCCCCAAAAGTAGGAGACTAGTCTTTGTCGTCTCCGCAATGGTCACACTCGAATAACACATGAGTTTGTGCTGGCGGGCCAACACCAACCATATTGCGACGACTGTTTGATACCCCTCTGTTGACTGAATGCTCCACTTTTAGCACAGAAAGAAACAGATATCTGTTTGAGACTCCAGGTGAGGATGGTAGGTTCATCCTTGCCAAGATTCTTGGAAATGGTATGTTGTGCAATGCTAGCAGCATTTTTAGATTTATTTCAGGACCTGGTCTTCTGAAAGCTATTTAACCTTTATGGCATATTTGCTTTTATGGTTTTAATTGAACATTATTTTATTCTTTATTTATAATAAACGATATTGGCGTCAATGATCTTTGATGTGAGGATGCCAGAAAACTTCAAATCATTAATTCATTTCAATTTGCAATATGGAATGAGACCCTCCACTTGAAAGTTCTATGTACGTTAATCTCCCAACCCTTTCTGTAACTACTGTATATATAGACATTCCATGTATATCAGCTATTACAGAATCGTGGATAAAAAAAATCACAAACCTGTATTCCTAATCCAGTAGTTGAATCAGTGAAATTTCTAAATTTCAAACTTGCATGGAATGTTTTCATGTTGAACGGGCTCAACATGTTATGACAATCTTGTACGGTAGAAACGTACTCAGAAGTTTTTTTAAAAACTATTGAGTCAATCAAAGTAAAATTGTTACATAAATTTATAAGCCTATTGTTGATGACATTGATATGCTTGTTAACAGAATTTTGTTTATTCGTTATTTCTATTTCTAAAAAACACATTTTGTGGCATCATGATAAAATTGTGTTAGGTATAAAGATAATCTATATAGTTTATATTTTACAAAATTAGGTACAATGTTGTTCAATTGACAAGACTGAAGAAATTCAAGATCAAGTTTGGCCTTTTCATGTGTCCTGACACGCTTCTCGAGAGTCCTGCACTGCGTGAGTAGTTCAGCTCCGTAAAGATGTCGAACAAGCTCATGGAAATGAAAGAAGCCTCTTGATCTGATGCGAAGTAGAAAAAGCAGTACGTAGAAAAAACTTTTTAATAAGAGTATTTCTGAGAACGTTTCTACCGTACAAGATTGTCATAACAGGAAACTGAGAAGCTTGGGTGTTTTTATTCCAAATTTTAAGAAAGACCGAACTACTGTTTTTAATTAGTCTAATTGTGTATTTTCAAATAAAGAAGAGTTTCTACTGTCGCTTGGGTTGGATTTCTATCTTCCGAACTTTAGACCTAATAACTGCAAGTTTTTTCTACCTCTAGAGTCATTATTTCAAAGGCTTAAATCTCTGCCCTTTGTCATTAATCTTGGTAACCTGCAGTCTTAACTATTTGAACTGTCGCACAATGCATTCCGAAAACTAAAATCCAAGTGGAAACACTTTTAAGAAAACTGATTTTGACATAATGAAAATGCTGGCCAATAGAGAGAACCTTGTCCCTACTAAACCAAACAAAGGTAAAGGAACTGTAATTTTAGACAGAGAGGAATACGTGGGTAAAATGGAGAATATTCTAAATGACGAGTCGAAATTTGTGAACTTGGGGAGCCTGATTTTAATAAATTCATCAAAACCGAGGATAAAATTAACAGGTTTTTAAAAACTCTTAAAAATAAATATTACATAAATGCAGCTAGTTATGAAAATTTGTTTTGTTCGGGGTCTTCATACGACATTTCTATATGGTTTGCCCAATTTCAACAAGCGCAATATTCCACTGAGGCCTATATTATCTTCTTTAAATACACCAAACTACAAACTAGCTAAGTTTATCATTCCCTTACTAGAATATCTTACAAAAAATACATTTTCACTGAGTAACTCCAATGCATTTAAGGAAACTATAGTATCTCAGGCCTTGGATCTTTTCATGATTAGTCTTGATGTCGAGTCATTATTTACGAATGTACCTGTGGAAGAAACAATTGATATTATGAATTATTTCCAGAACCTAATCCCGCTTTTAATTCTTTTAATCACACGTCTTTTAAGAAACTTTTTGAGTTGGCGGTGCTGGACACCGCTTTTGTTTTTAATGGCAAGTTGTATAAGCAAGTGGATGGGATGGCTATGGGTTTCCCTCTGGCATCCCCTTTTGCTAACCTTTTTATGTGCTCCCTGGAGGAAACCATGCTCGAAAATTGTCCTTTGAGATACCATACCCTGTTTTACGTCAGATATGTTGATGACACCTTCGCTCTATTCAGAAATGAATTCTCTGCTGATTCCTTCGTCGTGAATTTTGCCAATTCACAGTACAATAATATAAGGTGCACATTAGAAAAGGAAAAAGGAAATAAACTACATTTTTTTATGTGTTAGTATCTAGAGAGAGAGAGGGTTTTAATACCACGGAATTTAAAATAAAAAAGACTTACTGGACTGGGTTCGAATTTTTATAGCTCTTGCTTTTATAATTTTGAATTAAACTCTATTTTTACTCTTCTCCATGGAGCATTACTTCTTACTTCTAGTTTGGAATATTTTCACACAGAAGTATTTTATTCATGTGATTATTTTAAGAAAAACTGTTTTCCGACAAATCATTAAATGATAAATTGGCTCAGACTCAAAAAATATCAACGATACCTAAAATCAAATTTTATGTGAGTTTTCCTTTCATTCATGGTGATTCCTTTAAACAAAAGTGTACAAAAATCATTCAGCAACATTTTCCAGCTGTTGAAGTAAACTTAATTCCTAAGAATCCTCTCACAGTTGGCTTGGTTTTCCACTTTAAGGATCGATTGAGTGTATCGATATATTTGCCCAAAGTGTAATTCTGGGACCTACGTAGGATCTACCTAGAGGTTGTTGAAGGTCAGAATTGAGTCTCTTAGAGGTGCAAGTTTTCGAGCAGGTTGCAGAATATCCAGCCCCAGAACATTCAAATATTCGCAATCATGCTAAAATGTGTAAAATAAATATTGACAATAAGGATTTTAGCATTCTAGGGCAAGTATCTAATCACCACGACTTCCCTATGCTGGAGTCAATTTTAATTAAAAGACTGGTTCCATCGTTAAACACCCAAGCTTCTTCCACTTAATTGCACTTGTCATAGCTTTCTTCATTTTATTCTATAGTTGTTAATGCCATTCAGTTTTTATTTTCGCTTCTGCAAGGTTGGTTCCACTTCTGTTTTATGCATATTTTTACTTGAATTTTGAGTTTTTTCACTAGTTCTTACTTTTTATATTATTTCGTATATAATCTTTTTATTACTGTTTCTTAATGTTATTTATGTGCTTCTTATTTGTAGCCCTGGAAGATGTGATGAGGATGATCACGAAACGAAGGGATTAATAGTAAATGGATATTAAGAACTGCCTATTTTCCTGTCCACTTTAAGATATATATATATATATATATATATATATATATATATATATATATATATATATATATATGTCTATATATATATATATATATATATATATATATATATATATATATATATATGTGTGTGTATGTGTGTGTGTGTATGTATATTGTGTATGTTTATCGCATATTTGTGTTGTTATTCTATTACTTAGTCAATCAATATAATGTATTGTATATACTGTATATGTATGTATATATATATATATATATATATATATATATATATATATATACATATACATATATATATATATATATATATATATATATATATATATATATATATATATATAGATATAGATATATATATATATATATATATATATATATATATATATATATATATATATATATATACACACAAACAAAAGAACCACAGGGTAAATGAAAATTTGAATTATAAAATTCAATCTTGACGAGTTTCGTGATACTTCTTCAGAGGACTGATTTATTGAACGAGGTTTCTTTACATTTTATAGGTATGGTAAACTTACTAACATGCATATAGAGTCTTATAGAACAATGACGCTCCCATACCTGCACTGTTATCAGGTGTTTCCTGGGCGGAGATCAAACATCATTAGACACCTGCCAGAAAGGGTAATTTCTGGTGACCGGTAAATTTTTGTTTTTACTTTCAATACAATTTGTTCACATCAATAATGGTAGCCTTATCCATATAAATACATAAGCAAAACTATATTTATAAAAAAATTATATGTATATATAAAATATATTTATATATATACAAATATATACATAGACATATACAGTACATACGCATACACATACAGGCATTCATAAACAGATACATACATAGACATATACATACATGTAAACATACAGGTATGCATATAAAGACACATACACAGACTTACATATACATGTTTATACACATGATTAACATGTATATATAGTTATGCACTTATAACCTTATTACCATAAACATACAATTACGTATATATCAGTACTTATATCTAATAACAATATATAGTACCAAAGCACTTATGTATACTCTAAGAAATAACTGTACCCATCAGTGAATGGTAGCTTAGATCTAAATATTAATTTCAAGTAGCGTTAATTATCTCTGGTACATTCAGTTCTATATTAAGTGGTTAAAGTTTTATATATATATATATATATATATATATATATATATATATATATATATATATATATATATATATATATATACATGTTGTAAATCTCTTTACATATAAAGGCGTCGAGTCTATACATTCCATGTACAATATTCAAGTTGTTATCAAAGGTTTCTTTTTATGAAACTGGACTGTATGATGTTTCTTTCCAATAAGTTATTCGAATGAACCAATTTCTTTGCGCATGACCAATTAATAGTGGGATTTTTATCTCTAACGTGGACAAAGAGTGCATTATTATCTTGAGCATATCCGACACTTTTCTTGTTGTTCAATTCTCTTTTCTAGGGCCTCGCAGTTTGTCCAGTATAGGATTTTCACGTGAATTGTCTTGGTAATGTCAGGAAATTTTTTTATTAAGGCTGTTTTTACTGTACTGCTACTCTTAAATGCTACATTTGCATTGAAAATTTTCAACCGTTAAGGAGTTTCTTTAAAAGAATTACTATAAGGCAGTACAAGTAAATTTTGTGTATTGTAGTTCTTCCTGTTATCATTACCGGAAAAGGTCTTTTTTTGCTGTTCTTAGTGCATCATCTAACACAATTTCAGGGTACCTCAATTTCTTACCTATTGCTCTAATCTCATTAATTTCACCATCAATATATTCAGGGCTGCAGACTCGAAATGCTCTTAAAAAATAGAAGCAAATACCGATTTCTTAACTTCGCTGCTTTGATTTGAATAGTAATGGACATATGCTGAGTATTCGTTGGCTTTCTATATACACTAAACTTAAGTCTATTGTTACACCTGTGTATACAACTGTCCAAGAAAGGTAGTGTACAATTATTCTCCAGCTCATAGTAAAATTTATTGACGGTACCAAGCTATTCAATCTATGAAAAAAATATCTAAATTCTCATTTCCTAGCCACACACATTATAGCGAAACCGTTTTACATTATTAGGTATGATGGTATTTAAGATTCTACTTTTTTTAAAAAAAATCCTTACATAGATTACTAAGTACTGGGGAAAAGGGGTTTCCCATAGCCATACAAAAATTTTGTGCATAAAATTTCCCACTGAATTGAAATTTGCAATATTTTATACATAGTTTAATTATTTCTATTTAGGTATTTTTGGAAATTGGTAAATTCAATTGCCTATCATCTAAGGTTTCAGATAAAAATTCAAACACGTCATCAATAGGTACTCTAGTGAGACTACATCAAAACTGACAAGCCTACAGTTACTCTTAATCTGCACATTATTCAATTCGTTAATACATTTTTACGCATAT
>NC_090738.1:55776861-55819361 GCF_036898095.1 Palaemon carinicauda
TACATAGAAATCACCAAAAGAAAAAAAAAAAAACAGACATCTTCCACAAAACAATACAATAATGAAATATTGTATGCAAAAATGTACACAATATAATATTAAATAATTTCAATCATTTCTTCTTATGACCTCTGCAACTGTAATACAGAATACCCAAAGTGAAAAAAACCATATCAACATCGGTATTACTCAACCTCATTAATAACCTCCCTCTGGTTGCTTGCAATAGGGGCCTTTTGGGCGGGATAGGGGTAGGACTACACATTCCTTCATTACTCGATTTTACTTGTCCGGGTTTACGGCACAATTTTGCAACACAACTCACCACCACCGTTTCGCCAGTCTTAAAATCACTACTACACTATCAATCGGTGGCCACTAGCCGTTTTACCGAGAAAATCATTCAGCTTCCCGCCCTTCTCTTATAACTCTAAGTATAAGGTATTCATATCTTCACATTCACTAACACTGCCTTTCCTCGAGGCTGAACCTTAATCCCGTAGCCACTTGCCTTTTGGGAACCAGCAACCAGGAATCATATAAATGCATAACTAATACAGCATCCACCAGAGGCATCACACCTGACCTATTTAACCTTTCTCTGTTTTTTTTTTTTTTTTTTTTTTTTTTTTTCAATGGTGTTCATTACTCTCCTTAAGAGTTTTAGTAAATAGACACAGTATTGCTCAGTTGAATAATTTGGCAATTAGTGTGAATTAACCAAGACTGTATAAGGTAATACAGGGTCCTGTCCATACACTAAAAGGAAAGGCGTGTCCCTGAGCGAGGCATTATATGCAATGTTCAAAGCTAGCTCAGCTGTAGGAAGAATGGCGTGCCAATGAAGGGGTACATCAGCCACTAAATAATGTAAAATTCACACCACTTCCCTATTATGCGATTCCACTAAGCCATTAGCTGAAGGCCTATATGTGGTCGCTGAAAAGTGTTTAATTTTCATCATGTCTGTGACCGATTTCACCACCTTATTTATAAGCTCAAGACCATTATCACTTGTCAAAATTTTCGGGCAACCAACCCTAGTAATAAAAGAGCACAGCGCCTGGGTTAGTGAATTTTCTGACTTATCTAACATTGCGTAAGTATGAGTGTAACGAGAAAATGCATCCAGAAATACACATATGTACTTATGTTGTGTTATACCTGTAAGAAATGGTCTTACCACATCCATATGCACCCTATAAAATTTAATAGGAATCACAGGCCACCTTCTGGCTTCAGGTATGGTGTTTTTATGTTCTTAGAAACAGTTACACGCATGACAACATTTTATATAAATTTCCATAGATTTTTTCATCCCTAACCAAAAGGATTCACGTGCTCTCCTTAATGTTCTATCAATCCCTAAATGCCCTGCATACGGGCTTTCATGTACAATGTGGATGACTCGATTAATTAAAGAGAGAGGAAGAACTATCCGTGCACAAAATTCCCCTCCCCTCTTCTCGTAAGCATAATATAAGATATTCTCTATAAAAAAAAATTCTCACGAGGCACATTCAGAAATGAGGGATTGCTCTCTGATTACCCTTTAATCACTGCTCACACTCTTTCCCTCTATTCTTCTTTTTTATGTCCCTCTCGGACTTCCTTTATGTCCCAAACCCCAAGTCAATCACACCTGCATTATCAAGGTACGCATTTCGGACACCCCTGGTCATGTCTTTGGCCACCCACATACATTCACCTCCTCTCTCTCTCTCTCTCTCTCTCTCTCTCTCTCTCTCTCTCTCTCTCTCTCTCTCTCTCTTTCTCTCTCTCTCTCTCTCTCTCTCTCTGATCTCATTTTCTGATTGCTCCTCAAGTGAATTCACATCCCGTTTTATATTTTGATGGGGACTTTCAATATTTTGGCTTCGTTTTCTGTTCCTCTTTTGTGCCCGAGTTGTTACTCCTATTACTGCACCTCTGGAGAGGGCATCAGCTATCTTGTTAGTTTACCCTTCTATGGGCTTAAACCCCTTTATGTTAAACTCTAGCAATCTTTCAATCCATCTCGCTTGACTCGATGTCAGGTCACCTCTGTAAAATAAATCATGTAAGGGACGATGATCAGTTTGCAGCTCATAAGGCAGACCAAATAAAAAGAACCAATGCCTCTCTAGTACCCAAAGAATAGTCAATAACTCTCAATGGAATGTACTATAATTCTTTTCTGCCGCTGTTAATGCCCTGGAAGCAAAACAAATGGGTCGCTCTCTACCTTTATCATCTCGGTTAGAAATTATACCACCAATAGCTACGCTACTTGCATCTGTTGTCACTAAAAACTGGTGATCAAATCTAGGATATGCGAGTAAGTCATTGCTAGTTAAGGCAGCTTTCAAATGGTTAAAGGCCCTTTCTTCTTCCACTCCCCAATTTATTACTTTTAGCTTCTTTAAAGCATCTAAAGGTCTCGCTATCTCTCCAGAACCTCTTGTAAATTTATGATAATACCCAGCAAGCCCAAGGAACCCAGCTACTTCTTTAGGTGTATGTGGCCCGGGAAAATCTCTAATAGCTTTTATTTTATTGTGGTAGGGTTGGAAACCTTCTGGGGTTATTATACGACCTAAAAATTCGACCTGTTTATAGAAATATTTGCACTCAGATAACTTTATTTACATACCATTGCGTTGCAATGCTTCTAAAACTTTACGAATATTGTTATTATTTTTTTTGGCCGTTTTCCCTGTAATTATGATTTTGTCTGAATAAACAAGAACATTGTGGCCAGTTTAGGGAGACAAAACCGCCATCATTACTCTAGAAAAATGACTTGGCCCATTTTTAACACCGAAAGGAAGAAAATTAAACTGAAATAGTTGATTGTTGGCTATACATGCCATTTTACATTTACTGTCTTCCTGAATGGGTAATTGATAGTATCCAGATTTTAAATCAATAGTTGTAAAATATTTACTATCACTCACCTTCACAAGTAATTCTTCAATCGAGGGCAATGGAAATGCATTATCCTTAGTGCCTGCATTCAACTTCCTATAATCAACGCACAATCTTACCAAGCCATCCTTTTTCATAACAGCTACAATTGGAGAAGCCCAGGGGGATTCGCTCTCCTCTATAATACCTTGTTCCCTTAATTTACTAATTTCCCTTTCTATCTCTCCCTGGAAATGAATGGGTACCTTATAAGGCCTTGACCTGATCAGCTTCGCCTGCCAAGTTTCAATGCTAAAGGGAAATCGATCAATCCTCCTGGGTGGCTTGTCTCCAATTGCAATTACATTGGAATGATAACTAACAATGTTAATAACTGCAGGCTGATATTCTGGCAGACATAGTTTTCGCCCTTGCAAAATAGAGTTCTGAGTGTGTTCGTCTGTGCGGGCAGGAGTTGTGGCTCCCAAGATCCCATTATTAGCCTTTTCACATAACTCCAATTCACGCACAGAATCACTTCCTAACACAACTCTTTTATTTGACAAATTAATTAGCGTAATGTCCGCTCTGTTCTCTTTTATTTCTGACAAGCCCTCTAAGACTACGTGTGCCCATTTATAATGGGGTTTAACTACGACCTTGGTTCCCTCTGGGAGAGGCTGACACAGGGTCACTGATATGCTTTTAAGTGTCTGAAGAGGCAATACTTCTCCTTTTTCAGGTACACCTGTTGCCTTACTTAATTGTCTCTCCTTTCCCGCACAGGTAATTACACTCTCATGACTTTCGATCGGCAAAATGCAACCTCCTGGTTTTACTGTTATTCTATCTTTTTGCCAGCAAATATATATTTGATTACTCATTACAAAATCCAAAGAAAAGTATAGCCTCGATTCCTGGAATTCCTAAGGTGGGCAAGACAAAAAATTCATGTGTAAACTTCACAGATCCCACCTTAAAGTTGACGATCGTTAAATGCCTTGCCTGTAGTTTATTTCCTCCTGGCATATCGAGGATGATGGATGCTGCTGACTGTAGTGGGTTTGACGAGATTCTTTGTTCAAGAAGCGAAACGCTGACTCCTGTGTCGATCAGTGCTCGAATGGACTTGTCTGGTAGGTCAATCCTGACTGCTAACATTCTGTGCTGCCCATTAGGATATGTGGGGCACGTGCCAACGACCTCACTTGCAATACCACTGGCCCTGAGGCTGTCCCTACTGCTGCGAGGGTGAGGTGGGGAGTACCGATGGAGGTACCACCTCCCGCTCGACTGCTTCTGTTGTCATGCGTGGGTGCATCAATCTCCCTCGACTCCCCCTTTCTCGGTACTTTCCTTTCTCTCGGATGTTGGGCAGGAGTTGCTGTGCGTGTGCCACAGCCCACCTACCCTCAGCGCTTTAGCTGGGCACTCTCGAGATAGATGACCGTAGGCCTGACAAGTGTAACAGAGGGGGGGATCCTTGGCTGGGGCACTCCACTCGTTGGTGAACCTTTCCCCCATACTGCCAACATCTGAAGACTCTTCTCACCTGCTTACTTCGTTCTCCCCTCTCCCACTTTGGGGGTTGGTGAGTGCCTCTCATGGCTGCCACCTTTTCAGAATCGGGGCAGTTATTCTCCGTCATTTTTTCTTCTGGCAAACTGTCTAGAATGTTCTGTATCACCAGCACTACGTCTGCTAACGAGCAATTGTCGTGGAACAAATAACCACAAATATGGGTTTACTAATCTGTGAATTTGTTTACGGGCAATTGCTTTTTTATCACCTTCTGGGAGATACGAGTTGCAAAACTGAGAACTGATTCACCCTCTCGAATTTTGGGTTTGTAATTTTCTTTAATGTCCCCCTTTCTCGCGTCGGGTAAGGCGCATTTTTCAATTAAACTTCATTTTATTTTAGTATAACTTCTTAAACTGCCTTGTGGCCAACACATTACCTCCATTGCCGGAGCATCTTTCAGCAACCTAATTACTTGAATTGCTTTTTCTCTTTCTGACCACCCATATGTGGCTACTTCAGAGTCTCTCAAAAACACTTTGATCGATTGAAACCCTTCATTAGGCCGTTAATCATCAAAAGGCCTAACACCCGTCTGGAGTTCTGGCAATTTTCAAACTACAAATTTTGAATAACTTCACTCGGCTGTGCATGAGTGTGAGTTTGAACTTCTTTTATGTACGTCAAATATGCTGTGGTTGTGCGCCACTCCTCTTCTCGTTCAACTAATAATCTGTTTATTAACTTAGCCAGGTTACCTAACCTATTTTCTAAGTACTGCGTTCGATGCTCTCATCTATATTCTTCATTGACATCACTATAACTTACTGCTCCTTCGTTTCCATCTCCCGCAGCAGAAGTGTCTGCTATGTTAATTCTCACATGTCTAGGATTCTTGAACTCTTATTTTACCGGCTTAAAGAACAACTTCGCTCACAGCATACATAAACCAGTGTATTTTTTCACCAGACACCAATTATGTCCCATGTCGACGGATAATGAGAAATTGGAGCATAGGTTTTTTTTTACATTTTACTATAAATATGTTAGTGAGTAAACTTTACAGAGCCTGATACTCTTCAGACGAGTACCTTTTTTATCTAAAGATCACTCAAGTCGTACTTCTTACCCCTCAGCAAGTAAATGTAATGTTGCTCTGTCAATATGCTGAATTGTTAGATTTTGTGGAAATCTCCACTGTGAGGGAATTATACTGTCACCAATAGGTTTACAACACATCACTTATCAGACTTAAGACACGTGACATATAACAGAGTTTAGTGAAAGCGCACCGCAATTTTTGATGGTCATAGTACTCTTAAAAAGGTCATTAATATCACTGTATAAAACACATACTTCTACATATTTATTCATAAAAGGATTAAAACTATATATATACATACATACATACATACATATATATATATATATATATATATATATATATATATATATATATATATATATATATATATTTATATATATACTGTATATATATATATATATATATATATATATATACATATATATATATGTATATATATGTGTGTGTATTATATATGCATATATATATATATAATATATATATATATATATATATATATATATATATATATATATATATATATATGTGTGTGTGTGTGTGTGTGTATTATATATGCATATATATATATATATATATATATATATATATATATATATATATATATATATATATATATATATATATATATATATATATATGTGTGTGTGTGTGTGTGTATATATATATATATATATATATATATATATATATATATATATATATATATATATATATATATATATACAGTGGAACCTCTACATACGATTGTCCTAACATACGAATTTTCCAACATACGAAGTAAAATTCATCCAAATTTCTGTCTCAACATACGAAGTGTAGCTCCAACATACGAAGTAAACAATACGTTTACCCGTGGAATTTTCTCGAAAGCGTCCAGCGTCGTTTGTTGTTGACGCCGCTAGACGGCAGCACATCGGAGGGACGCCAATCGAGCGTCATCTTGATCAGTCCTCTCATCTCGTGCGCATCGCGTGGTTGTCCTCTAATCGCTCAGTTTTAACAGGTTTTTATCTTGTCTTTTCACGTGCTGTTTTCTGTGTTCCGTAATCATGGGTCCTAAATAGCTTAGTTTCGGTTCAGGAAGTAGTAGTAGTGGTGAGAAAAAGAGGAAGTCTATGCTTTCATTAGAATTAAAGCAGGAAATAATAGAAAAGCATGAGCGAGTTGTACGCGTTAGCGATCTGGCTAAACAATATGGCCGGAATATGTCTACGAAGGAGATCATGATTATTTCTAAACGTCGTAGCCCTACTCTGGAAGAGACGGAACGCATTTTGTTGATCTGGATAAAGGACAAGGAGATTGTTGGCGATACGATCACGGAAACGATCATTTGTGAGAAGGCCAGTGCTATCTACAGTGACTTGAAGGCGGCGCGCTCTCGGGGTGACGTGGGGGAGAGTTCAGCCGATCCTACGACGGAGGAATTCAAGGCGTCTCGAGGTTGGTTTGAGAAATTTAGGAAACGGACCGGGATTCATTCAGTTGTTCGTCATGGAGAAGCTTCGAGTTCGGACACCAATGCTGCTAAAGACTTTTTAAAAAGTTCGAAAGCATCGTGGCGGAGGAAGGTTACATAGAGCAGCGGGTGTTCAACTGTGATGAAATCGGCCTGTTTTGGAAAAAGATGCCTAGTCGAACGTATATTACCGCCGAAAAGAAGAAAATGCCTGGACATAAGCCAATGAGGGATCGGTTGACACTTGCGTTTTGTGCCAACGACAGCGGGGACTGCAAAATAAAGCCGTTATTGGTTTACCATTCCAAAAACCCTAGGGCATTTAAAGCACATAGAATTAATAAAGACCTGCTACGTGTTCTATGGCGTTCTAATTCTAAGGCTTGGGTTACTAGGCATATCTTTGTGGAATGGGTAAACATAGTTTTCGGCCCTGCTGTCAAGAAGTATCTTTGTTTGGACAATGCACCCGCTCCCCCCCCCCCCCCCCCCCCGGACTCGAAGATGATATCATCGATGAATACAAATTCATCAAGGTGTTGTCTCTTCCACCCAATACCACCCCTATCCTCCAGCCCATGGACCAGCAAGTCATCTCTAATTTCAAAAAGCTCTACACCAAGCACTTATTTAAGCAGTGCTTTAATGTCAAGCAAAGCACCAACTTAACTTTGCATGAATTTTAGAGGAGCCACTTTAATATCGTGCACTGCTTAAAGATCATTGATCGGGCTTAGGAGGGAGTAACTCGTCGGACCCTGAATTCCGCTTGGAAGAAGCTTTGGCCTGATGCTGTTACTCCCAGAGATTTCAAAGGTTTTGGCCCCGAGAATGAACCTGTGCTTGCCGCCGAGGAAGACGTCGAAGAGATTGTATCCCTTGGCAAGTCCTTGGGTCTGGAGGTGGATGAAGATGACATCACCGAACTCGTCGATGAGCATCACGAAGAGCTCACCACCGAGGAACTCAAGGAGCTGCAAGCCATGCAGCATGATGAGTTCCAAGCGCAGTTGAGTGAGTCGGAGGAGATCAAGGAGGTAGGCGGAATCTTAGGTACAACAGAAATAAAACAGATGTTGGCATATCATCAACACGTTGTTGATTTCATCGACAAGTGTCACCCACAGAAACTTCAGGTTTGCCGTGTTGGTGCGCAGTTCGATGATGTTTGCTTAACTCATTTTAGAAAAATCCTCAAAAGCCATACAAAGCAACTTTCACTCGATAGTTTCTTTAAAAAATCTTTAAAACGGTCAAGTGATCATGATGAAAAGAAAGAAAGTGAAGTAAAGAAAAGGAAGACCGAATCGAGTGAAAGTGATGAAAATTGAAAATAAGAACAGAAAAAAATGTAAAAAAAAATATAAAATTATAAAAATAAAAAATAAAAAAATATGCTAAGTTAAGTTAAAGTTCACGTAGTTAGTGTAAGTTATCGTACACGTTATCGTACAAAGTCACCGTCACTACCTCCTCGCTGATCTTCCGTCTCCTCCTGCGTACAGTGAACCCTCGTTTATCGCGGTAGATAGGTTCCAGACGCGGGCGCGATAGGTGAAAATCCGCGAAGTAGTGACATCATATTTACCTATTTATTTAACATGTATATTCGGACTTTTAAAACCTTCCCTTGTACGTAGTACTGTTAACAAACCACCCTTTAATGTACAGAACACTTAATGCATGTACTACAGCACCCTAAACTAAAACAGGCACAAATATTAAAGGCGATTTTATATCATGCGTTTCCTAAACACCTAAAAAGCACGATAAAAAATGGCAACCAATGTTTTGTTTATGTTCATCTCTGATCATAATGAAGAAACAAACTCATTTAGTGTACACATATATGTATAGGTTAGTTTTTGCATCGATTATATTGATTATACAGTACTGTATGTTGATTTTTTTATTACCAATGTTTTAGTTTACGTATTTTTCTTAGGACTTCCAAATGAAATGTTTTTCTTTATGACGCCGCCTGAAACGACGGCGTGTACGCTCAGTAAACAACCACGCTCAGAACAAACAAGGCATTTAACGCGCATGATGATAGTGATAAATAATGATACAGTACATACAGTATTTACAGTAAAAGCATTTACAAAATATGTTACCTTACAAATATAATTTATACAGTATTGTACGTAGCAAAGCAGGAAAACAATTTACGAGAGAGAGAGAGAGAGAGAGAGAGAGAGAGAGAGAGAGAGAGAGAGAGAGAGAGAGAGAGAGAGAGAGATTGTTTTACGTACGTAAATGTAAATTTTAAACAAAAAAAAATATGATAGGTTACAACATGTAGACTTTTAAAACCTTCCCTTTAACTTAATGCATACAGTACGTACAGTACTAAACTATAAAACAGGCACAAATACAGTTTTAGAATGTACAGTAAGAATATTAAAGTAAAAAATAAAGATTGTTACTGTACTCACCACGAAAGAAGTTGAAGAAAAACTTGAATGATGATGGCGATGAATTTGCTGCACAGTAGAAATGATGATGATGAAGCTGATGATGTGTTCTACTGTGCAGCCAGGTAGACGGAGGTGTCTTTTCCAGGGACACCTCTTCAACTTCTTCCTGGGAAACTTCTTCAATTTCTTCCGAAGGCGTACTAGCAGGAGGAACTGGCTCTTTTTTGCGAGGCTGGAAGAACATTGTGATCGGAAGTTGTTGCCGCTGCTTCTTTTTTCGATCCAAGAGCATTTTGTAGGGAGTCATGTCTTCATCGATCTTGTTGCAGAATTGCATCGAGCGAACCATATCCTCGTCCCACTCTTGCAACATTTCTTTCAACTCCTTCGCATGGTTGCAGGCCTTGGCAAGCCGTTCTAATGTTAAGCCCGTTTCTTCGACATTTTCTTGGGTCTCTTCCTGGGTATCACTCTCTTCTTCACTTGCCGATTTCGTCAGGTCTTCGAGGTCTGCGTCAGTTAGGGGCTGGGAATGGCAGTCCAACAACTCGTCGACGTCTTCAGTCGTCATGTCGCCAAACCCGTCACCTCCAATTATGTCAGCCAACTGCACAGATTTGCGTATTGCAGAGTGTTGGATTTCCGACGGAGTAAATCCCTTGTCGTCGTAAACAATATCGGGCCACAACTTCTTCCAGCTCGCATTCACGGTTGCAGGTTTCATCTCTTGAAGTGCCTTCTGAATATTCTGCAGGCACGTGGCTATGGTGTACTGCCGCCAGTACGCCTTCAAGTTAAAATCTTCATCCTCGTCATCTTGGGCAGCATCCACACACGCAACGAGGTCCGCCAAGGTGTTCTTCGTGTAGAGGGCCTTGAACGACCTGATAACCCCCTGGTCCATCGGTTGAATTAATGACGTGGTGTTGGGTGGCAGGAACTCAACCTGAATGCCCTCATGCGACAGGTCAGTTGCGTGTCCACCAGCGTTATCCATAAGGAGAAGGATCTTGAATGGCAAGCCCTTCTCTAAGAGATATTTGCTGACTTGCGGGATAAAACACTGATGGAACCAGTTGGAGGTCAGCATCTTCGTAATCCATGCTTTTTGATTATGCATCCAGTACACGGGAAGGAGATTCTTATTTTTATTTTTCAAAGCGCGAGGATTTTTCGACTTATAAATAAGCCCCGGCTTTAACAAAAATCCAGCAGCATTGCCACACATCACGAGGGTAACGCGATCCTTGAATGCTTTAAAGCCAGAGGCTTTGGCTTCCTCTTTGAACAGGAAAGTTTGCGACGGCATTCTCTTCCAAAACAAGCCGGTCTCATCCATATTAAAGACTTGTTCCGGCTTGTATCCACCTTCGGCGATAATATTCTTGAACGTCTGGTTCACGTAAGTTTCAGCAGCGGCAGTGTCAGCGGAAGCAGACTCCCCATGCAGGGAAACGCTTTTCAGAGCGAAGCGTTTCTGAAACTTCGCGAACCATCCTTTGCTGGCGGAAAAACGTTTCTGAGGCTGGGAATCAGTGGATGTCCCTAGTTGAGGATCATCTGCATCATCATCATCTTCAGCATGGTTGCCGTCGTCGTCTTTAGGTTCCTTTGCAGCAAAATTCTCATATAAGCTCAAAGCCTTTGTTTGGATGGTGTTCGTATCCAACGCTATGTTCTTCTTCCGGCAGTCGGCAATCCACACAGCTAAAGCACCTTCCATGCGTACGATCGTTTTATTACGCGTTGTAACGACTCGCTTCGCTGATCTGCTAAAGGTGATTGCAGCCGTCTTTCTAATGTTCGCCTCGTCCTTCTTGATATAGCGAACAGTAGATTCGTTGATGCCAAAATGGCGGCCGGCGGCCGCGTAACTTCTACCATCTTTTAACATGTCGAGAAGCGTAACCTTCTCAGCTATCGTCATCATCCTTCGGTGGCGTTTAGGCTCACTACCAGCCTTAAGAGAAGCAGAACGCTTGGGACCCATTACAGTAGGATTTACAGTAACAAAAAGTTCAACTTAAAAAAGTCGCACACAGCACAGATTCACACACTCAAGAACGTCTACTCAGCGATACGCGGTAACAGAGAGTGGACGATCCAGCCCCGCGAGAACTTAGATGCTGCGGGTAGGAGATGCGGGCAAAACACCAATCACAGGCTAGATAACAAAACTTGAGTTCTGATTCGTCATCTATCAGCGCTTGAACCAATCACAACCCGTCTTACAGTACTATGATGCGTAGGTTACCTACTCATAGAAGATGCCCCGCGCATACCGAATGTACGTAGATTAAGTAAATACCATAATAATAATAAATAATGATAATAATACTGTACAGTAATAATAATAATAATAATGATAATAATAATAACAATAATAATTCTATTAACAACAACAACAATAATAATAATAATAACAATAATAATAATACAGCTTTACGTACGCTATTTTACGCTCTCTCTCTCTCTCTCTCTCTCTCTCTCTCTCTCTCTCTCTCTCTCTCTCTCTCTCTCTCTCTCTCTCTCTCTCGTACGCTTATTCGAAATGTGATTTTTGCAACAAAGAATATTATTGGATGCAGTACTACGTACGTATACATACAAAAGATTCATGGAAAAGAAGCACATCCATTACAGTACACCATTCTAATATGGTATGACTGCATCTGATTTGCGTTTCATGTTCGATTTAATTTTACTACGTACTGTATACAGTACTGAATTATCGTATGATCACATTCTCTTTTCGTGTTTTATTTCTTTCTGTGCTGAATTATATATCATATGTAATGCAATGAACAATCAGTAAGAACAGATATTACTAATTACAGTATTAATGGAATTACAGGTAACAAAATATCGTATTTGGTTGTCTTCAGATTTCGCGGTATTTTCGAATTTTCCGGAAAATCCGCGATATGTATATATATATATGGGTTATGGGAAAACCCCGCGAAGTGGTGAATCCGCGATTGTCGAACCGCGAAGTAGCGAGGGTTCACTTTTGAAGTCCCTACACATGCGCTGGCCTGTCGCTAAGGTAAAGTGCTACATTACAACCCGTTTTTTATTTATTATTTCATTATTATTATTCTTTTTTTTGGTTTGTAATATATAGAGGTATTGTATTAATGTCATTGTAATTTTGTGTAGCCATTGATTAAGGATTTATTATGGGTGTTTAGGCTGAGGAATGAATTAAATCAATTACCATGTATTCTTATGGGAATATTTGCCTCAACATACGATCATTTTAACATACGAAGCAGTTTCTAGAAGAATTAAGATTGTATGTAGAGGTATCACTGTATATATATATATATATATATATATATATATATATATATATATATATGTATATATATATATATATATGCATATATATATATATATATATATATATATATATATATATATATATATGTGTATATATATATATATATATATATATATATATATATATATATATATATATATATATATATATATATATATATATACACATATATATATATATATATATATATATATATATATATATATATATATGTATATACATATATATATATATATATATATATATATATATATATATATATATATATATACTGTACCACCCGTGTGTCACACGATCGTACATAGTAACAACATTTCTTTTTTTATATATATTATCCTTTTTATCTTCACTCTCCCCTCGCACTGACAGCAACTTGTATTAACCTGTCTGCCTACTTCACTGTTAACTGTTAACAGAACTGGTTACCATTTTGACATGAAATAGCATGTATGTATTTTGTGACTTTCTTACAGGGACCTAGTGTGTATATATACTCGATGTGTCCGTAGTAAAGGGGCTCAGTTGCATTCATCTCGCCTTTGACTCACAACCTACTCTTCGCACATCACATTGATAACCCCGGAGATCAACTTGCTCCTCCCGCCTTCGCCCCCTCACTGTTACTATAGCGGACTCAACGGAAGTTGGCGTTGCCCCATTCAAACTTTCGCCGTTCGCCAGCAAAGAGGCGTTTGCTTGGTTTCAGCACGCCGAAGTACAGCACCGCATCAAGGGCGTAACTCACTCAACCATCAAAGCAGATTATGTTCTCGCTGCGATACCCGAGGACACCTTCCTTGAAATTTCCAACTGGCTTTGTGAACAAGGAAACACCCCAATAGTGTATGACGCCCTCAAAACATACCTTTTGCAGCAATACTTGCCGTTGCCAACCGCCTGTATAGCAAAGCTTTTTCAGCTCTCTCAACAACCGTTCGGGGACCAAAGAGCTTCGCTTACCCTCAGGGAAATGACCAGTATCGCTCGCCTGCAACCTGCTGCAGATGGCTATCCTCGCGAGGTGAACCTAATTCCTGCCCTTTGGTACGCCGTCAACCCAAACCTGTAAGCGCAGCCATACCAGATGTCGATAGTTTACCCATGAAGGACTTGATGAACGAAGCCAACGCCATTATGGACAGCCACTTCACGACCTTCAAGACCTCCATCAACGCCTCCACTCCTGACGAAGAGAACACCTGTTCAACGTCAATCGAAGCTGACGGGAATGCCGTAGGACATACACGCCTATCCAGTGACATGCCGTAGCGTCGACAAAGCCACCCATCACCCACCACTCACTCGCTCCCCAACCAACGACTTCTACTGCCACTTATTGTCGCCCATCAGCCGCAGTTTTGCTACTACCACTCCACATTCGGGGTTGCCGCGAAGAAATGTACCATGGATTGTCAGTGGCCAAAAAACGTGTAAGTAGGCCATTGCTCGTGGCGGTGCCCTACCATGTTTCTAATCTTTTCTTTTTACATGATGCAGGAACGGGCAGGCGATTTTTGGTAGACACGGGTGCTTGTCGTTCTCTTTTGCCAAGGAAACTCTTCAGGACACAACGTAGTCTGTTGATATCTGCATGGTAACTGCCAACGGATTTGCGATACCCACCTATGGTTACGAGTACCTCACATTATCGTTTGGAAACGGCAAATTTAGTTGGAAGTTTCACATTTCTGACACTCTCGGTGCAGATTTCCTCTCTCATTTCCACCTCCTGGTCGATGTCGCCCACCGGCGATTGGTCAATGCAGACTCGTACTTGTCGACAACTCTTCAACCTGCCCCCTCCAACCTCGTTCTCCACATCAGTGCACCCACGGATGCCTACTCCCACCTCCTCACGTCGTACCCAGAAGTTTTCCGTCAAGAACTTCGTCAAACGCCTACGGCTCCTGCCAAACATGGAATTTATCACCATATCAAGACGACGGGACCCCCAGTCTTCGTCAAATTCAGACATCTGGCACCGAATCGATTGGCAACCGCCAAACAGACGTTCGCCGAAATGGAAGAAATAGGCCTTTGTCAAAAGGCCTCCAGCCCATGGCTGGTACCCTTACACATCGACCTGAAGAAAGACAGATCCTTCCGTCTTTGTGGGGATTACAGGTGCCTGAATGTGCAAACAGAACCAGATTACTACCTCCTCCCAAACATTGCCGACGTGACCTCCTACCAGCACAGAGCGAAGGTTTTCTCCACGCTTGACCTCCTGAAGGGGTATTATCAGGTGCCTATGAACCCAGAAGACATCCCCAAAGACCGCCATCACCACTCCCTTCGGTACATACACCTTCAATTACTCCTGTTTTGGCCTTCATAATGCTGGGGACACTTTAAAACGTCTCATGGGTGGCATCTTTGGGGACCTCCCCTTCTGTGTATATAACGTGGACGACATACTTGTGTTCTCTTCCTCAAAAGAGGAACACCTCCGTCACCTGCCCATCGTTCTCGACCGCCTACAACAAAACGGCCTTGTAGTTCGGTACGACAAGTGTACCTTTGACGTGAACGAAGTGTCGTTCTTAGGGCACTGCATCACTCCTAAAGGAGTCCATCCCCTCCCTGAGAAGGTAGCAGTCGTTCAGAACTTTCCCACGCCCTCGACCGTGAAAGCACTGCAGGATTTCTTGGGCATGATCAACTATTATCATCGTTTTCTGCTAGTGTGTATATATACTCGATGTGTCTGTAGTAAAGTGGAAACATATATATATATATATATATATATATATATATATATATATATATATATATATATATATATATATATATATATATATATATATATATATATATATATATATATATATATATATATATATATATATATATATATATATATATATATATATATATATATATTCTTTTGAAGCTGGCCTAGTATAGAGTAAATAAGTTAATCAGGTATTTCATTCATGTTTTCATATGTGTTTCGAAGAGATGAATAGCCAACTCTTAAGATGAGTTCCTCTCATGTAGATATAAGATTTGTATGCAAATTATGTAAGACTTTCGTTGTTTATTCCATTACATTCTTCATTAAAGTCATTATATATAAATTTAAGTTGTTTTCAAGAATTAACTTTTTATTCAACATATTTTGTTATGAAGTCTTACTTAAACTGTTTAAGAGTGTTATATAACCATATGAGGTATGAATGAGGGCTTGTGTAAATCTCCTTTTATATTTTTATGAAATATGCGTCATGTTTGTGAGAAAATACGCGATACTTATACATGCCACATGTTTTGGAAATTTTCTTGAAAAACCCAGAGTTAAGTCAATCTTTTCTTTTACTATTCGAGGATAAAGGTGGGCGGAGCTAGGTAAAAAAGAGTCGTCTCATTATTGCATTGATATGCATCCGAGAGTTTCCGAAAACAAGGTTCATCGCCCTGAATCTTTATCTAGATGATAACCTTATGCTATTAGGCCAACCCCAAAGCTTCCAGATCTCGGGCCTAAAATATTCTGGAAGTAGCAAATTTATTTATAAGCGTCCCCAGGGATGCTTAGCAGCTGAGGAGAACTGGCCTGTCCTGTGAAAGACCCATCTCCCCTCTCTCTCTCTCCAAGTGCCTTTAGTGTGTCTTCTCCAAAGGGATTTTTTGCCCAGCTGTATATCCATAAAAATTGCTTGAAATTTTAAATTTATGGTGTTGTGGTGAGTGTTGGTACTGTGTAAATTTACTTAACTGGCCCTCTGCAAGTAAAAAACGTAAAGTTTATTTATAACGTCAGCTGGTTAACTTTGCGTGAGCTAGATACGTAAGTTTATCAGTTACTTTATGTGATGACTTTAATAAGTGTCAAGACTAATTAATTATTTGAAATTTAATTTCAACTGAAACAAGTGATTGTATAATTTTCATAAGTATTTATTTCTTAGTCTATGGCTTTCATGCAGATTTAATATATCAAGTGGTTATATAATTCTCACAGTGTAATCATTTCTTTTGTCTTAGTCTAAGGTTTTATGCAGGTTTAATATTTCAAGTCAAATGATTATATAATTTTCAGAACGTAAAATTTTCGTCTTATTCTAAGTTATTTTGAGAATTAATATTTCAAGTGATATATTTCTTTTATTATATTATTTTTCAAAGTGTTGTAATTTTTATAGAATATATTTATTGTTGTTAAGAGTGTATTATTTCAATCGCCAGTATTTTCACAGTACTCTCTCATATCCCAGTTACAGAATCGCAGTAATATGAAGCTGTTTGAATAAATTGTAATTATAATTACCTAGTTTTCTTTTGAGTGTACATGAGAGACCTTTGGATATTCAGTGTTTTTATATATTGCTGTCTGGGAGTAATATAACTGTCTCAGAGCTCAAGTGTAACAGATTTAATGTAAAAACAAACAGGTGAGTTTGGAACTCGAGAGATTGTATAGCCTGCCAGCCATAATATATATATTATATTTTGGTTCACAAATCACAGGACTATAGTGTAATATATTTTTAGTGCCCAGACACTTGTGATCGAGCGAGTCTGTTTTAAATATTGGTGATAACAGAGCCGTGTTTTAATTAAAGGTTTGAACAGTACAGTTTTTATAGAATTTGGGTATTGATAGGATATATTTTTGGAGAGGTATAGAATTATTTGTTAAAGAACAAGATGGCACAGTTTAATATCCAAAAGTTTTTGAATAACCAAAATGTTCAGGAATTGTCAGAAGCTAATGTAATTAAAGCTTAGTGGCTCACTATTTTAATAGCAAGAAGTGGGCATGCAACGAGTGGAATGATTAAAGCCTTAGAAACGTTGATAAACTCAGGAAAGTTGTCGAAGAAAGAACTGTAGCAGCTAGTGAACTGTTGGAGGAAGCTGAGGAAGAATTTGTTGCTAAGCAAGAAACAATTGACCCACAAACTGACTGCATTAAAGTAGATAGGGATGTAGAGGCTGAGATTTGACAAAATGTAGCGGAAAAGAATTTGATTAATTTGAAGATGATGGCAAGACAGGAAGAAAAAAGATAGAAGAAGCACGGCATGCAAAGGAAATGGAAGCAAGACTGGAAAAAGAAGCCAGAGAGATCGTAAGACTTGCAAGAGGAATGGAAGAAAAGAGAGAGAACGAGAAGAAAAAGAGAGGGAACGAGAAGAAAAGGAGAAGGAAGAGGCAAGAGAGATTGCGCGACATGCGAGGGAGTTGGAACTATTGAACGCCCGTGCAAAGTCAGCAACGCTGACAGAGGCGACCCCTGCTCTGCACGATCCTGCGTTTAATGAGAAGAAGGCCCAGAAAGTTAATATCAATGTTCACAAAGAAGCTCCTGATGAATTCCTCGATCATTTTGAAACGGTCGCATCAATGATGCAATGGCCCAAAGATTAGTGGTCAGTGTTATTGCAGAGTGTGCTCTTTGGGAAAGAATGCAGTGTTTACCTGTCCTTATCTCAGGACCAGAGGAAGGAGTATCAAGAAGTGAAGAGGAGCATGATGAAAGTGTATCAGATGACCCCTGAATATTATAATGAAAGGTTCTGAAGTTTGAGGAAGGACGAGAAAATTAATTTCCTGGATCGCACTTATAAGATAAGACTAGGTTTTAAAAGATAGACAGAGGCTGCTAACGCAAGGGAGATGGCTGATTTAGAAGAATTGATAGTACTACAACAATATTTACAATGAATTCCTGAACATATTCGAATGTACTTGAGAGAGAGAAAGGTGAAGAAACTTGATAAAGCCCCTTCGCTGAGTGAAGATTATGATATTATCAGTCGTAAACCCTCTTCGGTTATGAGGTTTCAACTGTCATTCCGACCAGGTGTCAAGTATTTGCCAAATCATGGAAACCAGTTCAGTAACAACTACGTGAACAACTTCAATAGTTACAGCGGAAATAGCACTAGTACTGTTCCTCAGCAGAATGTGATCGTACCACAGCAACAATCGTCGAATCATCCTCCTTCAAGTACAGTATCGTGCAAGATGTGCGGTAGGTTAATATTGTCTGTTTCAAGTGTGGCAAGAGAGGCCATATTAGTTAGGAATGTTAATCGAACCAACCGAAAGCAGTCGCCTAAGTGATTAAGGATAGTTCGACTTCACAGAATGTAAACACAAAGAAACAATCTGGAAACGTCGAAGAGGAAAATAAACCAGCCAATGATTACACGACAAAGAGGATAAACCCAAATAGCACGGATGCCTTTAAACCATATGTTTATGAAGGTATGTTAGCAGCAATAGACGGGAGTAAGTAAACCCTAGTCAGGATATTGCAAAACACAAATTGCAACCATAGTGTGATCATACAAGGAGTATGGTGGAATATTCTCTCACAGGAGACTAAAGAGGTTACTCTATTTACCGTTTGAAACTGTCATGCGAGTTGGTGACAGGTAATTTTGGTTTTGCGGTAAAGGATTCATTTGCTGTCGAAGGAGTAGACGTCCTGCTGGGTAATGAGGTTGGTGAAGCACCGTTTGTGCCTTGCCTCATTGTAACAGAGAAACCAGTGAAGTATAGTCCTACGACTGAACTCGAGAAGGACTACCGTATCTGTTTCCTAGTTGTGTAACAACTAGGAGTATGACGAAGAAAGTGCTGCTGAAGAATAAAAAGAAATCAAAGGAGCGATGTTCTTGGAGGATTTGTTTTTCAAAGAAGAGGATTCCCTTGATGGTACGCAAGAGAAGAACTCCCAAGTAATCCTGAGGGAAGAGGAACGACAGATGAGTGGACAAAAAGGCAAAGAAGAAATGTACCTGGAAGAAATAGCAAACTCAGCGTTAGAAGTAGGACAAGTGAGTAGGAAAAGGCTTATAGGATTGCAACAAAAGGATGCAACGTTTACAGAGTTATTGTACCATGTGGTGGATGAGACTAAGGCACAGCAGTCTCCGACCTGTTATTATCTTAAGGATGGGTTGCTTATGAGGAAGCATAGACCCGCCGATATCCCTGGGAATGCTGGATGGGGGATATACCATCAGATATTGATTCCCGCACCATTGAGAAGACAGGTGATCACTGTAGCGCACGAGATGGAACATTTGGGGATAAGGAAGATGACGGAGATTATGAAACACTTTTTCTGGCCTGGCATTCATAAGGACGTGAGCCAGTTTTGCCGTGCATGTCACATATGTCAGATGGCTGAAAAGCCAAACGACTATATTAAGCAAGCTTCCTTACATCTGATTGAAGTGCGAGGAGAACACTTCAGCAAGTTAACGATCACCATTGTGGGACCTTTACCAAGGTCAAAAAAAGGTCAAGAATATTGTTAACCTTGATGTGTCCAGTGGACAGATACCCAGAAGCTATACCCGTCAGGAACATGAGTACCAAAATAATCGCTGAGAAGTTACTAGACTTTTTTACTAAGTTTGGTATTCCGCATATCGTACAAAGTGACCGAGGAACAAATTTCACGTCAAAATTATTTCAGCACGTAATGAAACTGATGGATGTGAAACAGCAACTATCAACTGCTTATCATCCGGAGACCCAAGGGGCATTAGAGAGGTTTTATCAAACTTTGAAAAGTATGCTAACGAAGTTCTGCTACAAAATGGGAAATGAATGGGATATTGGACATACCTTGATGTTATTTGAGGTACATAATGCTTATCAAGAAAGCATGGGATGTAGCCCAAATGAAATAGTATTGGGCAAAAAGTACAAGGACCGATTAAAATGTTAGGAGAAAAATAGAAGGACTGAGAGGAAACAGATGGAGAATATATCAAAAATTTGAGGAAAAGGATTGGCAAGATAAGGAAATTTTCCCTTAAAAACCTTTAGACAATTCAAGATAAAATGAAGAAAAAGGTTCGATATGAAAAATAAGGACAGGTAGTTTTCTGTAGGACAACGGGTATTAGTTTTCCTTCCGATAAAGAGATTCCCACTCACCAACAAGTTCCAAGGACCATTCAAGATTTTGGAGAAGATCAGTGACCTGACCTATGTTATCACAACCGCAGGAAGAAGAAAAAGTCAAAGGAAAGTATACGTTAACCTACTGAAACCCTACTTAAGTGAAAACGAGGCCGAAGCTTCCTTGGTGTGTATGACACAAATCATACCATTCACGAAAGAAGACGATGGATATGAGGTATGGGCGCTAAGGAAAGTGAATAATTCATCTAACATTTGGAACTTGGAAAAGAAAGTAACTAATTTGAACCAGGAGAATCAAGAGGAATTAAGCCGATCAACTAGAAGTTTCCCTGAAATTGTCTCGGACATCCCGTAATGAACAAACCTGACGAAGCAAGATATACACCTTAAAACAACGGTAAGACCATTTAAAGAACGGACTTATCGACTGTCGCCATATCACCGAGAAATCATGAGAAAAGAAGTGTACTATTTGTCACAAGACGGATTAGCCGAAAGCTCTAGCCCTTAAAGTTCTCCTTGCTTGATTTAAAAAAAAAAAAAAACGGACGGATCTTTCAAGGTGTGTACGGACTACCGAAAGTTAAATTCGATCAGTGTGGCTGATAATCATTCATCGCCGCTCATCGAACAACTACTCGAAAATATCGAACAAGCGAGGTTCATCTCCAAAATCGACTTGTTAAAGGGCTATTATCAAATTCTTTTGGACGATAACACAATATTGATATCAACTTTTATAACCCCGTTTGGGTTATATCAATACACCATCATTCCATTTGGACTAATGAACGCACCCCTTACTTTTCAACGTGTGATGGATAACCTTCTAGGATCGATAGAAGGAGTAGGCGTATATCTCGACGATATTGTGGTATATTCATCAACCTGGGAAGAATATCTCCGAACCCTGAAGAAGATATTTCAAAACCTGCGAGGAGCATACCTGACAATTAACCTGGAAAATAGTGAATTTGGAAAAGCAACAGTTCGATACTTGGGAAGTAAGAAGGGAACTAATCGTCCCAGAGACTGCTAATGTCGAATGCATAAGGAAAGTATCACGCCCCCCCCTCCCTCCCACCCCCAACAACAAGGAAGCCGTTACAAACTTTTTGGGGGGATGGCAGGAATCTACCAACAGTTTTGCCAAAACTTTTCGGATGTAGTCTCTCCCTTGACGGATTTGACTAGCCCAAAGAAAATATTTGTATGGACCAGCGAGTGCCAGGAATCCTTCGACAGGTAAAGTCCATATTAACTTCAAAACCGATACTGTGAGCAAATGATTTTAATAAGAAATTCCTTATCCAAGTGGATACGTCGGATAATGGGATTGGAGCTGTCTCATTACAAGAAGAAAAGGAAGGAATTCATCATCCTGTATGTTTTATGTCATTGAAACTGAAGAAAAAACCAGCGAGCCTACTCGACAGTTGAAAAAGAACTGCTAGCGTTAGTTTGAGGTGTATGTGAATTGACCACAGAATGAGGAGAGTATGGTGTATTCAGATCATAATCCTTCAACTTTTGTTGATAAGATTAAGAATAATAATCAAAGGTTAACTAGGTGGTCATCACGTTTGCAACTGTATTGTACTAATGCAAAGCATATATCAGGTAAAGGTAACGTGGTTGCAAATTATTTATCTCGGGCTGAATCGATGGATTCAGGCGCTGAATAAATAATTTTTTTGAGGTGAGTTCTCTTACGAAGCTGGTTTAGTGTAGCGTAAATAAGTTAATCAGGTATCTTATTTATGTTTTCATATGTGCATTGAGGAGGTAAATAGCCAGCTGTTAAGATGCGTTCCTTTCTTGTAGATATATTTTTATGCAAATTATGTAATACTTTCATTGTTAATTTCATTGTATTCATCATTCACATCAGTACATATAACGGACTTTGAGCGAAACGAAAAATCTATTTTTGGGTGAGATAGCCATGATGTCCTGATGGAAGGTTCCTTCAGTAGCTTCCTAAGGGTATATTTGACTACAGTAGATATTCCCAGAGAATTAAACTAAAGGTTTCACGGAATTCTAACTTCTGGCGCGAGTACCCATAAGGTTTCCCTTTAGGATATCGTATACTAACAGGGGATGTATGTTTGACACGCCACATAGCTATCTGCACCACACATAGCGTTTACGCTTCGAGGGGGTAGAGTGGCAATTATGGGAGGAGCCCTTCCAAAAACTCTCCTCCTACGCTACTGTTATGGTACCTAGCGATGTAAACAAACGGCCGCCATATTGGCCGACGTCACATCCGTCTGCGCAAACTCCATTCCACACAGCGTATCCGCCAGCCTCCAAGATACAATAAGAAAGGGAGGGGCTTGACAGGTCAGAATAGTTTTGGGCGGTTCCATCAGGACGTCATGGCTATCTCACCCAAAAATAGATTTTTCGCTTCGCTCAAAATCCGTTTTTTGGGCTCAAGCCATGACGTGCTGATGGAAGTGTACCAGAGAATTAGTGTATCGTGGGTGTTTTCCCCAATTCAATAGTGCCTTTGACCTCCAAACAATATTCCTTTGGTCTGATGACCATAGAGACCGTGATATCTTTGTTACATGTCACTCCCAATGGCATAAGCTATGACATGGCTTCCTACCCCCCTGGCAGGGAAGTCCTAATTGGACGTAGAGAGATCTTGAATTCACCTGTGGGAGAGGACTCAGCCTAGGACGAAGGACTTGTCAGTCTCACAGACATGTCCTGTGAGATAAGTACTTTTTGTGGGAACAAAAATATCACATTTCTTGGTGAGTATCTCTACCAGGAGCAGTATAATGAGATGAATTGTAATGCTGATAAAATTAGGATAATTAAAAGACTAAAACAGTAGTATATTTGGATATAGTAGGGTGAAATAAGACGCATTTGATAGCGAAATTTCAATTTATTTGGGAGAATTTTGCAATAAAAATGAAATAGGATGACAACTTATTTAACATAAGAATATTTGGATACAGACATAGGCTGGAGATTGTCGAAGACAAAGGTGTGAAATCTAAAAAGAAGATCTTGCCACAACACACGTAAGTTCCGGGGGAACTGGAAAGTCTTTGACATCTGAAATACACATCATGTCCAATAAACATGTGGTACACGTTTACAAGTCTATGGCACTTCACCATAAGGAGGAACAGTCTCTAGTGACACTGAGTGGCACTTAAAACACTATGTATCGCACAAGGGTCAACACAGGCACCCGTTGAGTTAGTGTCCCGAAAAACTCACTGTCCTTCGCAGCAGGTTCTAGTACACTACCTGTGGCTACTACAAACCGTTTGAGTTCTTGCACCTGCTTCGCATAGTGTTTGAAGAACACTTTCGAGGATTTCCAGCCTGTGAAGGATCGGAGGCTCTCGAAATCCATGCTCTGGAAAAAATTAAGGGAAGAGGCGACTTTTTTAGGATCATGACCAGCGGGTGTACTGACAGGATCCGCTCTGCGAATAAAATAGGTGATCTTCGCCCGTAATTGTTTGAGTGACAAATCACTTCCCGACGTTTCGCCTTTAATGAGTTATCCTCGGCCAAAGTCTGAAGTTCTACGTAGATAGACCTTAAGACTCTCTACTGAGCATAGAGAGACATCTTCCTTCAGAGGGCAGATTCTCCAAGGGCCCCACCTCTTCGTTGGGAGCTCCTTCTTTGCCAGAAAAGTTGGGTTAGGGAAGAGGGTAAGTTCCCTTGTCTCGGCGAACTGTATCTGGCCCTCCTCTCTAGATAAGGCTACTATTTCACTGACCCGCACTCCCAAAGCGAGAGCGAAAAGGAAAATCACTTTTTGGGTCAGGTCTTTCAGAGGGCAAGATTCATTGTCCAGGCTAGAGGCAAATTGAAGCACCTTGTCGAGAGACCAGGAGATAGGTCTCGGTGGGGGTGCGGGACGGAGTCTAGCACATGCTTTAGGAATTTTGTTAAAGATTTCGTTGGCTAGATCAACCTGGAAGGCATAGAGTAATGGCCTTGTCAAGGCCGATTTACAAGTGGAAATCGTGTTGGCTGCTAGGCCTTGTCCATAAAGGTGAATGAAGAAAGACATACAAAAATTCATAGAGATTTCCGAAGGATTCCTCGCCTTGACAAAGGACACCCACTTCTTACAGGAAGACTCGTATTGCCTTCTGGTAGACTTTGTTTTATATTCCTCTAGGAAGTCTAAGCACTTCTTCGATATTCCAAATCTTTTCTTCACAGCTAGTGAGAGAAAATCATGAGATGAAGTTCTCGGGTTTTCCTTAATGAATGCAAAGACAGTCGACTTCTGGACCTGCTGGGAGAGAACTGGGTCCGGCTGGGGGATTAGCTTGTGCTTCAGTTCCAGGATGAGAGGGAACCAATTGCTACCCGGCTATTTGGGAGCCACAAGGATTGCCGTTCCCTTGAAGGTTCTCAGCTTGGTGAGGACTTTCAGCAGAAGATTGGTTGGAGGTAACAGGTAAATCTTGGTCCACCTGTTCCAGTCCAGGGACATGGTGTCCACTGCTTCCGCCTTGGGGTCCTCATATGGGGCCACATAAAGAGGAAGTTGGTTGTTGTCGCTCGTCGCGAAGAGGTAGATTTGCAGTTCCGGGACCTGATGGGAGATGAAGGAGAATGATCTTGCGCCTAGGGACCATTCCGACTCTATCGGGCTTGTCCGTGATAGAGCATCCGCCGTCACGTTGCGGAATCCTTGTAAGTGAACTGCCGAGAGGTGCCATCTCTTCCTGTCCGCAAGGCGGAAGATGGGTAATAGCACCCGGTTGAGATGGGGCGATCGTGAGCCCTGACGGTTGAGACATCTGACCACCACAGCGCTGTCCAGGGTGAGGCAGATGTGGATCGAGGGACGAGGGGACAGTTTCTTCAAGGTGAGAAGAACCGCCATGGCCTCCAAGATGTTGATGTGAAATTACTTGAATAGGGGAGACCATGTTCCTTGAACCTGACGTTGGTGGGAGTGACCCCCCCCCCCCCCCCCACACTTCCAGTGAGGCATCCGTGTGGATGGTGATCGACGGAGGTGGTGGTTGGAGAGGATTGGATCTTCTTAGGTTCTTTGTCTCCGACCAGGGTTTTAGGAATGAACGAAGCCTGGTTGGTAGGGGTCTCTTAAGATCTCTTCGAGCGATGGATGCGTTTCGTCTCCAGACTCCCAATGCATCCTTTAGCTGTGCTTTTAGCACTGGGTCTGTCACTGAGGCGAACTGTAGGGAACCGAGTACTCGTTCCTGTTGTCGTCTTGAGATCCATTTGGATTTTAGAAGTCTCTTGACAGATCCCGCTATTTCCTTCCTTTTCTTCAGAGGGAGGGAAAGACGGTGTGACTGAAGATCCCAGTGGATTCTCAACCACTGAAACTTCTGAGCTGGAGATAGTCGAGACTTTTTGGTGTTGATTTTGAAATCCAGATGTTCCAGGAACTGGGTCACCTTTTTGCAGGCACGCAAGCATTCTTCTGGCGATGTCGCCCAGATCAGTCAATCGTCCAGGTAGGCCATCACCTGGACGTCTTGACGTAGCTGTTGGACAATTGTGTCGGTGAGCTTCGTGAAGATTCTTGGGGCCACGTTGAGGCCGAAGGGCATGGCCCTGAAGGTGTATTGTCTTCTTTGTAGCCTGAATCCTAGGTAGGAGGAAGCTTGATGATTCATCGGAACGTGCCAGTAGGCATCAGCCAGGTCTATGGAGACCGTGTAAGCCTTGTGAGGCAGTAGGGCCCTTATATGTTGAAGGGTCAGCATCTTGAGCCTGTTGTTCACAATGAACTTGAGAGAGGATAAGTCCAGAATGACTCTAAGTTTGTCTGAGTCCTTCTTGGGAACGTAGAATAGCCTTCCCTGGAACTTGATGGACTTTACTCTCTAGATCACCTTCTTGTTCAAGAGTTCTCGAACATATTCTTCCAGAATGGAGGTTGATCGTTGGAAGAAATGATGAGAGACTGGTGGAGGTGATATCCAGCTCCAGCTCAGTCCTTTCTTGACGATGCTGTGGGCCCAAGGATTGAAGGTCCAGCGATCCTGAAAGTGGCGGAGTCTTCCTCCCACCGGAAGCACTTCATTGCTTCTGGTTTCCCGAGGGCTTACCACCTCGGCCACCTGCTCCTCTTCCTCCTCTCCCTCTGTAAGGACGTCGAGAGGAGTCTCTGCCGGAGCCTCTACCTTTGGGGTGAAAGGTAGTGGTCTGCCTTTCGTAGGCTGGGGTGAAAACTGGTGATTGAGCCACTAATTGAGGAGTAGCAGGAGCCGGAAACTGGCGTTTAGCCTGACACTCTTGGGGGCGTGCCTTGTTAGGTTTCTTCTTAGGCTGGGGGCCCTCATCCTGAGAAGACTTCCTTTTGCGCGACAAGCCCCACTTATTGAGAAGGTTCTTATTCTCAGTGGAGGCTCTGTCCACAATCTCTTTCACCAGATCCACGGGAAAGAGATATTTGCCCCAAATGTTCGAGGAGATCAGTTTCCGGGGTTCGTGTCTAACGGTTGCGTCCGCAAACACGAGCTCTCTACATGCCCTCCGAGCCTTGATGAAGCTATATAGGTCCTTCAACAAGGTGGCGAGGTGGGTTTTTACGAGGACCATGTAGACGGTAGGGACCCGAGTATCGGAGGACATTGTCTCAAGGACCACCTGATGAGAGAGAGAGGCAGCCAGTCTCTCTTTTGTGTCCAATTCCCGACGGAGGAGGTAATCTGTGAGCTTGAGAAGGTTCTCGTTGAACTGACGTCCGGCGACGTCAGGTTCCAGCTTCCTAACCGAGAAAGTTAGCTGGATGTCCTTCCAGCTCTTATCGTCCGGGGGTAGGGCGAGGGAGAGAGGCCTACATTCCTCCAATGTAGGGCAGGGTTTGTTCTCCTCCACCGCCTTTAACACAGCGGTCAAGGCCTTTTCAGCAAAGGGGAAGACCATGGTGGGGTAAGCAAGAAATGACGGGTGTTTCCTACTTACGGCTGGCACCTTTGAATTGGTGTAGCCCCTGCTCTTGAGGCAGTTGGCCAGCAGAGCCTGGGCCTTGGAGTGCTCTAGCACGATTACCTCCTTTGGCTCGATCTCCTCCTTGGCTCAGACTTCAGACGGACGAAGCAGTCCGGATAGGCCTCGAAGCTAGGGTAGAATTCCATCTCTTCAAGGGGTTCGTCACCAAGCACTCGGGGAGATCTTTGACGGAGATCTCCTTGGGCGCCTTTTTCAAGCCCAGTATCTCCTTCCTGATGTTTTCCTGCCCCTGGTGGAGCTTTTCATCCAGGAATGCCATCAAGACCTGGAGGGTATCCTGGGAACTTGCTGGGGCGGGTACTGGGGTGGCCGATGTGGAAAGAATTAGCTCGGAGGTCGCAACGAAAGTCACAGAGGGTGTACGGGCAATATCGCCCTCAGAATCCAGGGACTCCGCAAGGTCCTCTTCTTCCTCCTGACCACCTTTCATGAGGGTCCTCTCGGTGTCATAGGAGACCTCCGACATCCTCTTCACCTCGTCGATGTGGCCCTGTTTGAGGGCGGTCGAGACATCCGGCTCGACCGTTAGTTGGACGCACGGGATCTCGTCCTTGGGGATGACGGCATCCGCAGATGCTTTTGGGAAGTGCATGGCTCTCATCCTCTCGCTTGGGAGATAGGGCCCCGTGGCGTTCTTTTGAAACCCTTGTCCCTAACCTCCGTAGATGGAGGGTTGTCGAATGCCTCATCCAGCAGTTTCTTGCACACGGTGCAGACCTGCGGGTCCCAATAGCGAAGGTCCCCTTTTAAGGTAGAACAGCCTGCGTGGGATCGGCATGCTTGGTGACCATAAAAGTCCAGGCGACGAACGCTGCAGAAGGCGCTCTCACACTTCACCAACTCCTCCTGTAAAAGAAAGAGGCTATGAGTACTTGAAGTCAATACGAAAGTGACTTAATTCAATCTTAGATTAGGACTAAGTTTAATTATTTATAATATAAGATTCCATATATAAGCTTAGGATAGTTAAGCTAGAAAGGAAGGTAGGGAAGACACATACTTGGGTATCCCGCCCAGTCCATTGCCGTGACCTCTCAACGTAACTAATTCCAGAGGGCTGAGTATGCCCTGGGAGGAAGAGGAACACCCGTGGGGAATGAGCCAAGCTTAGTCTTCCTACAGAGAATTAGGAACAATGGGAGGGAAAAACAGAGTTCATTCAGTTAATTGAGAAGGAGGGGTATGCGAAACCCTCTTCTATAGGATAGGTCCCGGCAAAAGACTGCACATGGATGCACAGAATATGCTGGAAGATTGTTTACTCTACAACTATACACAATAGTTTGCAGTTTAGGGTATCTCAATACCATAAGAGTACTGGCTATTACCCATAGCTGCACAATAATCCCTGCCGGCAGGAGTAAGGAGTGACTGTCCACTATAAAGTACCTGAGTGTCGCCGGCAGCCCGGCGGTATGACGGGGACCCGACCAGCACCGGTGGATCTTCATCAGAAAGGAACCCTTCTAACCTAGCAGTCTAAGTGGCAAGGAGAAAGGGTGACACCATAAGGTGATGGCAGATCGCCGGCGTGCCGGAGGCTCCTACAGCCGGCAGGCAACCGGCAGCGGTATACCAACAAGGATACTGACATGACAATGGTACTGGTAGTGGATGGGCACCGGCAGCCTTCCCCCACCCACCCCCCCCCCCCCTTGGCGGCAAGTCGGCAGTGATATACCTACACTGTCTGCATTCAAAGAGACAGGTAGGAAGTCGGAGTTACTGCCGTCAGGCGCCGGGAGATGGGGGGCAGCATTGGATCAGCACTGACAGAGAGAGAGAAAGTGCTAAAGGAATGCAGACCATTATCTCTAGCCATGCCTACCTGCGAGAAGGAATGGAACGACGTTCATCTAACGTTCTAAGTCTCTAAACTGGATCCGGAGATAGCAAGTTAACAGTTCAATGAGAACCTTCGAAAAATGTCCGAACATCTTTTGAGAAGGGAACAGGAGACAGAAGAGGGACTAGCCGCTTCTTTGTCTCTTCAGAACTGTATGGAGATATGTGCAAGCCTTTCCAATACCCCAGATATGTACATGGTCCTAGCCAAGACTAACATGGCTACCCTTGTTAAGGTCATGTACGCTTTCGTTAAGGCCAGGAGGGGCTGTAGAGAGCATGTGTTTGCCGCAGCAACAGTCAAACACGAGCCTAGGATGCTGATCACTTCATGTATCTCGGGCAAGGACCTCTTCCCCAAACCCCTCGAAGATCTCCAATTCTGGCCTAACATATCGGTATACCTAGAAGGTTACGTGAGACTGCGGGATGAACCAGCATCTCGTGAGGAGACGGAACCGAAAGAGGTCATGATCTTTGAGCATGACAAGGCACAGGTTCTCTTATCCAAGACCCTAAAGAAAGCCAGTTACACCAAATCTAAGGTTTCAGCTTTGAGCAAGAAGCATCCTACCTTCGTTGCTCCTTCCTCCAGAGCTTTCCCCTTTTCGGTCAAATCTCTCGACTGTGTGCTGAAAGCAGTTGATGCAGGCAAACCATGCCCAGTGCTAGAGGAATGCAGACCATTATCTCTAGCCATGCCTACTGCGAGAAGGAATGGAATGACGTTCATCTAACCTTCTCAGTCTCTAAACTGGATCGGGAGATAGCAAGTCAACAGTTCAATGAGAACCTTCCCAAACTGCCCAAACATCTTTTGAGAAGGGAACAGGAGACAAAAGAGGGACTAGCCGCTTCTTTGTGTCTTCAGAACTGTATGGAGATATGTGCAGGCCTTTCCCAAGATATGTACATGGTCCTAGCCAAGACTCACATGGCTACCCTTGTTAAGGACATGTACGCTTTTGTTAAGGCCAGGAGGGCCTGTAGAGAGCATGTGTTTGCCACAGCAAGTCAAACACGAGCCTAGGAAGCTGATCACATCATGTATCTCGGGCAAGGATCTCTTCCCAAAAGAAGTGGTTCAGGAAGTCATTGCAAAAATCACCACGGAGAATAGGATCCTTCTCCAGAAGTGGGGCATGTCTTCCAAGAGGAAATCATCCTCAGATGCTGGTCTCAACCGAAAAACAGGAAGACAAAGAAGCCACGCAGGTCTGCACAGCATCCAACCATGACCATGACCATAGTGCCCCAAATTGTAGCCCAACCGCAAACCACCTTCCAAATGGAGCCCCAGCAGCTGGTAGCTCAATCGCATGTGTTCAATCCAGGCTTTGAGAGGCACACGACTACCTTTTGCCCCAGAGGTAGAGGCTTAAGAAGAGGCTCCTCAAGGAACCCCTCAAGGGGTAGAGGAGGACGGGGTCAAAAGTGGTAAACCCTCAGGAACATCTCAGCAATGAGATGCTCCAGGTAGGAGGAAGACTCTTCCACTTTCGGGATCGTTAGACCTTCGATCCCTGGGCCCACAGCGTAATCAAGAATGGACTCAGTTGGAAATGGAACAAAATTCCACCCCCTTTTCCTCAATTCTTCCAACACTCTACCCCTTTATTGGAAGAATATACCTCAGAACTCTTGAACAAAAAGGTAATAAGGATAACAAAGTCCATCAAATTACAGGGAAGGCTGTTTTGTGTTCCCAAGAAGGACTCAGACCAACTCAGAGTCATTGTAGACTTGTCTCCACTCAACAAGTTCATCGGGAACAAGTTCCGGATGCTTACCCTACAACGTATAAGGATCCTGTTACCGAAAGTGGCGTACACAGTCTCAACAGACCTGGCGGATGCTTATTGGCACCTACCAGTCAGCCGCCCCCTCTCCTCCTACCTAGGATTCAGGCTACAGAAGACGAAATATGCCTTCACAGCCATGCCCTTCGGGCTAAACATAGCCCCAAGGATATTCACAAAACTTGCGGACACAGTCGTCCAACAGCTGCGCTTCGAAGGCATTCAGGTAGCAGAATACCTGGACGACTGGCTGGTGTGGGCAGCATCCAAGACAGCTTGTCTGCAGGCAACCACAAAGGTGATTCAGTTCCTAGAACACCTGGGCTTCAAGATCAACCACAAGAAGTTTCAATGGTTAGGAATCCATTGGAACTTGCAGTCACATCGGGATCTGTCAAGAGACTACTGAAACTCAAGAAGATTTCAAGATGACAACAGAAAAGAGTACTGGGCTCTCTCCAGTTTGCAGCAGTGACAGACTCAGTGCTATAAGCATAACTAAAAGATGCGTCACGAGTCTGGAGAAGATAGGCATCAAACGCTCGAAGAGTTCAACAAAGATTGACACCGACCCTATTGCGAACGCTCCTAAGGCCGTGGTCAACGGTCAAGAGCCTGACAAGAACAATTCCTTTACAACCACCTCAACCTTCAGTGGTAATTTACACAGATGCCTCACCGGAAGGATGGGGAGGCCATTCCCATCAAAGGAAAGTGCAAGGGTGGTCGCACCAGTTCAAGACCTCTCACATCAACATCCTGGAAGCTATGGCAGTCTTCCTAACGTTGAAGTAACTATCTCCTCGCAGATCAGCCCACATCAGGCTGGTCTTGGACAGCGAGGTAATAGTGAAATGTCTGAACCGACAAGGCTCAAGATCACCTCACATCAATCACTTGATGTTAGCCATCCTCCGCCCGGCAAGGAAGAAGAGATGGCACTTATCAGCAGTTCACCTGCAAGGGTTCCGCTATGTATCGGCGGATGCTCTATCCAGGCAAAAGCCGATAGAGACAGAATGGTCCCTAGATGCAGACTCTTTCTCCTTCATCTTGGAAAAAGTCCCGGAACTGCAGATCGACCTCTTTGCAATGAGCAACAACAAGAAACTACCTCGATATGTAGCCCCTTACGAGGACCCTCGGGCAGAAGCGATGGACGCCATGTCTCTCGATTGGGACAGATGGAACCACATCTATCTGTTCCCACCAACCAACCTCCTGCTGAAGGTCCTCAACAAGCTGAGATCCTTCAGAGGAACAGCAGCAGTAGTGGCCCCCAAATGGCCCAGAAGCAATTGGTTCCCTCTAGTTCTAGAACTGAAACTGAAGCTGTTCCCTATACCGAACCCAGTTCTATCCCAACTGGTTCAGAAGTCAACTGTCTACGTTTCATCCTTGAGAACCAAAAACCTACATCTCATGATTTTCTCGCCTTAGCGGTCAAGAAAAGGTTTGGGATCTCAAAAGACAACATCAACTTTATAGAAGAATACGAGTCAAATTCAACTAGAATACAATACAAATTGTCTTGGAAGAAGTGGGTTTCCTTTGTGAAAACAATAAAATCGACAGAAATTTCAATAGATTTCTACCTCTCCTTCTTCTTCTACCTTCATGAACAAGGCCTAGCTTCCACCACAATAACTGCGTGTAAGTCAGCTTTGACTAGACCTCTTCTTTGCTCCTTTCAGGTGGACCTTTCAAGTGAAATCTTCAATAAGATTCCGAAAGCATGCGCTAGACTCAAACCAGCAACCCCTCCGAAGCCCATATCATAGTCTTTGGGCAAAGTCTTGCACTATGCTTCGAATTTGAACAATGAGGATTGTACCCTACAGGATCTAACACAAAAAGTGATATTCCTGTTCGCTATAGCCTCAAGAGCTAAAGTAAGTGAAATAGTTGCCTTATCTAACGAAGGCCATATTCAGTTCACAGAATAGGGAGAGATGAACCTTTTCCCCGATCCTACTTTTCTCGCCAAAAACGAGCTGCCCACCAAAAGGTGGGATCCTTGGAGAATCTGCCCTCTGAAGGAAAATGTGTCTCTATGTCCAGTAGAGTGTCTTAAGGTCTATCTTCGAAGAACTTCAGACATCAAGGAGGGACAGCTCTTCCGAGGCGAAACTTCAGGATCGAACCTATCCCTAAAACAACTGAGGGCAAAACTCACCTACTTTATTTGCAGAGCGGATCCTGACAGTAAACCCGCAGGTCACAATCCTAGAAAAGTTGCTTCCTCGTTGAACTTCTTTCAACACCTGAACTTTGATAGACTCTGCATATATACAGGCTGGAAATCATCCAGAATCTTTTATAAGCATTATGCAAAGCAAATGCACGAGATAAAACACTTTGTGGTAGCGGCAGGTAGTGTTATAAAACCTGTCGTCTAGTGCTGCGATGAACAGTGCACTGTTTTGGGACTTAAAAGTGTATTGGGTGGACAGGTGTTAGCACCTTCGAGTGTAATACCTTTTAGTAAAAATCACTATGGTAATTTATGGACTGTTCTATATAGGTGCAGACTCTAACCAATAACACCAGTACCGTGTTAACATTTGTACAGTGTTGAAGCATATCCAACATCTAAGTGAGATCAAACAATTTAATTTCACAAATTGAGTGGCATTTACCAATGAATTAATATATGTATATTCTTCCCTTACAGGTTATAAAATAAATATATATATATATATATATATATATATATATATATATATATATATATATATATATATATATATATATATATATACATATATATATATATATATATATATATATATATATATATATATATATATATATATATATATATATATATATATATATATATATATATATATATATATTTATATATATACCCAGATGTTCAAATATGCAGGATAGATTCTTTCCATTGATACATTGCAAATTGTTTTATATTTTGTATATGAAAATAAAAAACTTTATAAATGTATCTGCGTCTTCTTTGCCTTTACAAGTACGAATAGAATTGTCCATAGCCTTTTGTTTTTCCTAAATTAAAATCTTATAAGCAAAATTTATAAAAGAACAACCTGGTAATCTCAAAAAGTTTCCCTATTGTTCCAACAGAAATACAAACTTTGAATCCTTATTGTCGAAGTCGACAATTTCCCTGCAGGGGGCAGGAAGCACTAAGTTAGTTCCAAACTAAGTAAATATGACAAATAACGGTAATGTCATATATATAAGGTCTATATAAGGAACTCAATCAAAGTAAAGGCACTTATACAAACCAACAGATATAGTACTTTCAAGTAATTCTCTGGTAAACTCCCATCAGGACGACATGGCTGAGCCCAAAAAAAAACGGATTTTGAGCAAACCGAAAAATCTATTTTTTGGTGATATAGCCATGTCGTTCTGATGGACCCTCCCTTCTTTCAAAAGGAGTAAAACAACTATGTAATGAAAGACCCCACCCAAAACTACTCTATCTGCAGCTGTCCCTGCTTAAATGCACCAAGGAATAGTGCACTGTAGTAGTACAGGGAGAGGATCCACCGGGTAACCTTGATAACGGCTCCCCTTCATTTCGCCACTCTTCCCCCTCAAAGAGTAAAATCTATTCGGGGTGAAAATTGCCATGTGTCATATAAAAAAAATATGTCCCCTCATTTTATGCGATATCCTTAAAGTTATATTAAGGATACTCGCGCCAGGAGTTAAAATTGTGGAGACCTATGGTTAATTCTCTGGGAGTATCACTGTAGCTAAACATCCCTTAGAAACCTGCCTAAAGGAACCTTCCATCAGGATGACATGGCCATATCACCCAAAAATAGATTTTTCGCTTTGCTCAAAATCCGTTATATGATCCATACAAGATATGAACAGAGGTTTATGTAAATCTTTTTATAATTTTTTGAGGTATTGCGTCATGTCTGTGAGAAAATACGCAATTCTTATATTTGCCACTTGTTTTGGGAGGTTCTTGAAAACCCTAGTGTTAGATTTTAGCTTTTTTTTATTTGGAGGACAAAATTGGGAGGAGCTAGCTGAGACAGAGTCATCTCGTTGCTGCGTTGATATGCGTCTGAGAGTTGCCTGAGAGGAAGGTTCGTCGCCGTGAAATTTTATCTAGTTGATAACCTTACACCATTAGGCTAACCCCAAAGCTTCCAGATCTCGGACCTAGAATATTCTGAAAGTAGCTTATTCATACATAAGCATCCCCAGGAATGCTTAGCAGCAAAAGAGAACTGACCTGTCCGGTGAAAGAGCCATTCCCCCTCTCTCTCTCCAGGTACCTTTAGTGTGTCCTCTCAAAAGTGATTTTGTTCCCAGCTGAATATCATGTATAAATTGCTAGAAATTTTAAATTTATGGTGTTGTGGTGAGTGTTGGTATTGTGTAAATTTTTGTAACTGGCCTTGTGAAATTAAGAAACCTGAAGTATATTTGTAACGTTACCGGGTTAACTTCGCATGAGCTAAATACGTAAGTTTATCAGTTACTTTATGTAATTTCTTAGATAAATGTCAAGACTAATTAATTGTGTAAAATTTCATTTCAAGTGAAACATGGGATTGTATAATTTTCATAACTATTTGTTTCTTTCTGCTTTCATGCAGATTATGTAATTTCTTAAATAATTGTCAAGACTAATTAATTGTGTAAAATTTCATTTCACGTGAAACAAGGGATTGTACATTTTTCGTAACTATTTGTTTCTTTCTGCATTCTTGCAGATTTCATATTTCGAGTCAAGTGATAAATATAATTTTCCGAGTGTAATAATTTCTTTTGTCTTAGTCTAAGGTTTTATGCAGATTCAATATTTCAAGTCCAGTGATTATATAGTTTTTAGAGCGTAACATTTTTGTCTTTATCTAAGTATTGTTCAGACTTCATATTTCGAGTGATTTATTTCTTTTAATGTAAAGTCTTTTCAAAGTGTTGGCATTTATATAGAATGTATTTATTTTGGTAAAGAGTGTATTTTTTCAATCAGTATTTTCACAGTACTCTCTCGTATCCCTGTTAAAGAATCGAAGTAAGAAGTTGTTTGAATAGATCATTGTAACAATTATCCAGTTTTGTTTTGATTGTACTTAAGAGACCTTTGGATATTCAGTGTTTTTATATATTGTTTTCTGTGAGTAAAATTACTGTCTCAGAGCTAGGGTATTAATATTTTCAAGTGTAACAGATTTAATGTAAAAACAAACAGGTGAGTTTAGAACTCGAGAGTTTGTGCAGCTTGCCAGCCATAATATATATAATATTATTTTTGGGCTCAAGCCATGTCGTGCTGATGGAAGTTCCTTCATTAGTAGCTTCCTAGCTTATATGTGACTACAGTGATATATCCCAGAGAATTTACCGAAGGTACCCAGAATTCTAACTCCTGGAGCGAATATCCCTTAAAATTTTAAGAAGGGATATCGCGTAAGGACGTAATGGCACACCTCATAGCAATCTGCACCCCAGATAGAGTTTTACATTCGAGGAGGTGTGGCAAAAATAAAAGGGGGGCCCTTCACAGGCCATCCCCGTTCCCTACTACTATCGATAGTACAACAGCGCCATCCCTACAATAGTGGTCATTCCTTTATTTGTAGCGATTTCGCTCGGTGGTATTTTCCAGTGATTGGAATTATTTCGATTGGTTAAAGGATTATTATTATGCTTTCTTCATCTTCTTCCGCCTTCGGAAAGTTGAGTATCGGGTCTTTACTTTGAATATGTTTTAGCTCTTGTTTCTCAATGATATTGAGTATCTATTGTGTTTTTAGAGCTAGGTCATTTACTGGAGGCGTAGTGGGCGCTGTCGTTCTTAGGCATGCGTTATTTAGTTAGCGGAACGACTTCCAGTTTTTAAATAGCCTTACTTAATTCTTGTAATTAATTAGCTATTTAGGCATATTCTTGTGAAGATGTGATTTTATGCATAATTATTTCATTTTTTCTCTGTCGATCGTATAGTTAGAGTTTCGGTGATTTAGGTAACCGAGAACTCGTCTAGCTTAGTTAGCCTAACCTAGACTCTGTCTATATGTTCGACATTCCCCGATTACCTTTGTGTTTTGTTTTCATTCCATTGGAGACTGATACCTCCTGTAATGTTATGAAACTTCTCACGTCTCTTCGGAGACTTAAAGGTAATCCCTTTCTCTCTGAGTGTAGTCCCAGACTACAACCCTTATGGCCGTGCCTGAATATTATTCAGACATGGCTGACCTGGGGTTTAGTTTCTGCCTATCCCCTTAACCTTTGGTTGTGGATATACCAGCAGGTTTTGGGATTTGGTCAGAATCTCAGAGTATTTAGTCTTATGTCGTTGACCTTCCGACAGGGTGAGTTGGTTGTAGGATACCTTTACTCCCCTGCCGACAAGGTTACCGACAATGGAGGTTAGTCGTCCGTAGTCGCTTTGGTTATGGTAGTATACCATTTTCTCCTTACGACTAAAAGACTAGTCCTGTGCCACAGTTCCCTGGGCTGAAAGTAATTCCCTTTTAGCCTAAGATAACGTGGCACCGGAATCCTGTTTCTCTTTGTAGGAGGAGGCGCAGTGCCGCCCCCTCCCCTTGACTGTGTCGGCAGTCTCTGGGTTGGAGAACTGAGTCTCTCCTAGCACCCGGATTCTGTTGATACCGTACAGAAACAGAGTTCCTTTTATAGGTGCTAGGACTGTCAAGTTTGACAGTTCCTTTCACAATTGTTACAGGACCCTTTCCCCTTCCCCTCTATCCTTTTTCATAGTTTATCCATTGTCTTTTAGGCTGACATCCTGCATCCTTACCTTAACGGTAGAGTGCTGGATGCAGCCAGACTACCTCTCTCATCTTGGCTGATGGCAGAGTATACTGCCGCCTGCCGACCTGGCCGGCAACCAGGATGGCTGCCGACAGTCATGGTCTGTTGGCAGCTGCCGACATTGCCGGCAGCTGCCGACGTTGTCGGCGGTTGTCGGCATGATAGCCTTTTGCTGGCCTGGCCGGCAACCAAGATGGCTGCCGATAGTCATGGACTGTCGCCAGTTGCCGGCCTGGCCGGCAGTAGCGCCCATGATGGCTGTGAGTGGTTAGTCCCTTCTGTCCCCGAGGTTCTCAGTCCTCCCTTGGACTGTAGCTATAGGTTCTGTTGCCTGTATGCTGCCGGCAGGGCCGGCAACGTGGCATGCCGACTGTACCAGTAGTGTCGGCGGGTTACCGGCAACAGTACTGTAGCTATAAAGAAGCCTGAAAGTTACATTCTCCCCTTCTATTAGAACCTTCATTCGGAAAAAAGGTAGTCTATTAGACTTTTCTTCCTTAATTACTATATATAGTTACAGTAAAGGATAGCCCTTTTTTCCATACTGTCTCTCTCTCTGTCTCGCTAGGTCTGCAAGGTATGCAGACATATCCTAGCCAGACCGGCAACATGCCGGATATACTGCTGTATAGGATATACAGATAGCCAGTATATCTCAGTATAGAATATACTGTAGATAGAAAACTACTATATTTCTTATACTAGTGGTTATTTCCAATATATTTTGGATATCCAATTCGGGCAATTGCTGAGCCTAATCCTATATTGAATAAATAAGATTTCTTCAATATCCTGATTAGAAATCAGTTTAGGATTATCCTGCAATATTAAATACTTCAGGAAAGAGTAATACACTCCTATCCCGTAAAGGGTACAGCCCTTTTTCTTTGAGTCTCCCTGATCAGGAAACTCTATGATTTGATATAGTAGGAAGACTACTGCAAGTGACCCGAGTAGGATGTACAATTATATGTCTTTATTTTCCTGTTCCATCTAGTGCTAGATGGACCCTACTGTCATATGCTGCCTTGTAGGCAACATAATGATAAGACTGCTTTACATAGGCACAGTAGTCGATATTTTGCAATTTAGACTTTCGCAATTTAGAAACTACAATACCATGATACAGTAGTATTTCCTAACTTACCTTGGGTATCCTTCAGCGAGTTTTCTGCTGATACCGCTTATATATTGAAGGAATAATTTCTTCAATAGTCTGATTTGAAATCATTCATCCTGAACCCACAGTATTAACTATTTTGGGATAGTTAATTGATACTTCTCTACCCCTAAGGGTAAAAAACCCTTCTACTTGGATTTTCTCACAGAGAAAGCTCCATGTAAGTTAATACTGAGGGGAGGTAGCAGCATTTGCTCGCGGAGGTATACATGTATGTATCTCCTACTATCCCTTTATAGCTTCTATCCTAAGCTATTCTGTTGTAGATGACATTTACATGTTGATTATTAAGGTAATAATCCATTGTATACTCATTTGGTTTTCCTTTCTTTACAGAAGGAACACCGGATACCTTGTACGGCAGTCCGCTGCAGAGCCAAGGGTAAGGACTTTTATGGTCATAATACTTGCAGGTTGCATGCCCCCTGCAATATCATTTCCGGATCCCTACATTATTGGAACCCACAGGGTTGCAATATATGTTGGACATTGATGTCTGAAGGTTTTGATAATCCCAAATCTACAGAGACTAAATATATAGCGCAGTATAAGTTACGTAACTGGGTGAGAGGCTTCCAAAAGATCTCTCCGGAACCTTTCCTACCTAATGATAGGATGCGTAAGCTATTATTTCCAGAGCTAAGTGAGGAAATGGTAGTGCCTCAGGAGTCAACTACGTTCCCTGATGGCGAGAAAACCTTTGGGATCGAGGGCAAGAAGTGCCCTAAGGTAGAAGAGAAATATGTTGTGTCGGACTTTCCTCCGCCTCTGCCGGCTAAAGAGCCATCGGTGTCAACATCTTCGTCGTTTACCCCTCTAGTGGATAATGTGGTACAATTATGTATCCAACTGAAGAATCAGATAGAGAGCTTTAGTAAACAAAGCAAAAAGCAGGAAGTAAAACACAAGATAGAACCTCGTAAAGCTCCTCTTGTTGCTTCCCACGGGTCAGTTAATCGACCCATGAATCAAGACCTTCCTTCATGCTCCATAACCAATCCCTGAAGGAAGAGGAGCAGGCAGCCGAGGTGGTAAGCCCTCGGGAAACCAGAAGCAATGAAGTGCTTCCGATGGGAGGAAGACTCCGCCACTTTCAGGATCGCTGGACCTTCGATCCTTGGGCCCACAGCATCGTCAAGAAAGGACTGAGCTGGAGCTGGATATCACCTCCACCAGTCTCTCATCATTTCTTCCAACGATCAACCTCCATTCTGGAAGAATATGTTCGAGAACTCTTGAACAAGAAGGTGATCTAGAGAGTAAAGTCCATCAAGTTCCAGGGAAGGCTATTCTGCGTTCCCAAGAAGGACTCAGACAAACTTAGTCATTCTGGACTTATCCCCTCTCAACAAGTTCATTGTGAACAACAAGTTCAAGATGCTGACCCTTCAACATATAAGGGCCCTACTGCCTCACAAGGCTTACACGGTCTCCATAGACCTGGCGGATGCCTACTGGCACGTTCCAATGAATCATCAAGCTTCCTCCTACCTAGGATTCAGGCTTCAAAGAAGACAATACGCCTTCAGGGCCATGCCCTTCGGCCTCAACGTGGCCCCAAGAATCTTCACGAAGCTCACAGACACAATTGTCCAACAGCTACGTCTTCAAGACATCCAGGTGATGGCCTACTTGGACGATTGGCTGATTTGGGCAACATCGCCAGAAGAATGCTTGCGTGCCTGCAAAAAGGTGACCCAGTTCCTGGAACATCTGGATTTCAAAATCAACACCAAAAGGTCTCGACTATCTCCAGCTCTGAAGTTTCAGTGGTTGGGAATCCACTGGGATCTTCAGTCACACCGTCTTTCCCTCCCTCTGAAGAAAAGGAAGGAAATAGCGGGATCTGTCAAGAGACTTCTAAAATCCAAATGGATCTCAAGACGACAACAGGAACAAGTACTCGGCTCCCTACAGTTCGCCTCAGTGACAGACCCAGTGCTAAAAGCACAGCTAAAGGATGCATTGGGAGTCTGGAGACGAAACGCATCCATCGCTCGAAGAGATCTCAAGAGACCCCTACCAACCAGGCTTCGTTCATTCCTAAAACCCTGGTCGGAGACAAAGAACCTAAGAAGATCCGTTCCTCTCCAACTACCACCTCCGTCGATCACCATCCACACGGATGCCTCACTGGAAGGGGGGGGGTCACTCCCACCAAGGAACATGGTCTCCCCTATTCAAGTAATTTAACATCAACATCTTGGAGGCCATGGCGATTCTTCTCACCTTGAAGAAACTGTCCCCTCGTCCCTCGATCCACATCCCTCTCACCCTGAACAGCGCCGTGGTGGTCAGATGTCTCAACCGTCAGGGCTCACGATCGCCCCATCTCAACCGGGTGCTATTACCCATCTTCCGCCTTGCGGACAGGAAGAGATGGCACCTCTCGGCAGTTCACTTACAAGGATTCCGCAACGTGACGGCGGATGCTCTATCACGGACAAGCCCGATAGAGTCGGAATGGTCCCTAGGCGCAAGATCATTCTCCTTCATCTCCCATCAGGTCCCAGAACTGCAAATCGACCTCTTCGCGACGAGCGACAACAACCAACTTCCTCTTTATGTGGTCCCATATGAGGACCCCAAGGCGGAGGCAGTGGACACCATGTCCCTGGACTGGAACAGGTGGACCAAGATTTACCTGTTACCTCCAACCAATCTTCTGCTGAAAGTCCTCACCAAGCTGAGAACCTTCAAGGGAATGGCAGTCCTAGTGGCTCCCAAATGGCCGAGTAGCAATTGGTTCCCTCCCATCCTGGAACTGAAGCCCAAGCTAATCCCCCAGCCGGACCTAGTTCTCTCCCAGCAGGTCCAGAAGTCGACTGTCTTTGCTTCATTAAGGAAAACCCGAGACCATCATCTCATGATTTTCTCTCACTAGCTGTGAAGAAAAGATTTGGAATATCGAAGAAGTGCTTAGACTTCCTAGAGGAATATAAAACAAAGTCTACCAGAAGGCAATACAAGTCTTCCTGTAAGAAGTGGGTATCCTTTGTCAAGGCGAAGAATCCTTCGGAAATCTCTATGAATTTTTGTATGTCTTTCTTCATTCACCTTCATGGACAAGGCCTAGCAGCCAACACGATTTCCACTTGTAAATCGGCCTTGACAAGACCATTACTCTATGCCTTCCAGGTTGATCTGGCCAACGAAATCTTTAACAAAATTCCTAAAGCATGTGCTAGACTCCGTCCCGCACCCCCACCGAGACCTATCTCCTGGTCCCTCGACAAGGTGCTTCAATTTGCATCTAGCCTG
>NC_090738.1:55824361-55916861 GCF_036898095.1 Palaemon carinicauda
TTTTCGTCCAGGTACTTTTTAATAAATGCAATGTTTCTTAGATGATAACCAGCACCTTTTATCACATTATTTATTTGGGCATTTAGAGACAGGTTACAGTTAAGAAATACACCTAGATCTCGAATTAAATCTGAGTATGCGTTCAAGAGAGCAATACTTGATAACTCTGACACCCTTAGCCCAACTTCCAGGCTACCAGACCTTGATCCTGGAATCTTCTGGAAGTAGCTAAGTTTCATATATAAGGCGACCCCAGGCTTGCATAGATAGATAGAGAATTCCAGCCTTAATACATAGCCATCTCCACCTCTCTCTCACTCTCGCACCCAACTCAGTGTATTGTTTTAAAAGTGTTCACTGAAATATCGAAGTTTTGGTGTGTAGGGTTTTGTAAACATAGTGAGTACCTATAAAAATTCTCTTAGAGTTTTTGTAAACAGCCCTGTAGGAAGTAGAAAGGTACTTGTATCGTGATCTGGTTATCTATTTTCATTAAGTATTAAACTTAAATATTGTATTCAGATTTAATTTCAAGTGAAACAAGTGATTGTACAATTTTCATATGTGTTATTTCTTTTTTCTTAGTCTAAGGTTTATCCAGATATAATATTCCAAGTCAAGTTGTTATATAATTTCCAAATTGTAACATTTTTGTTTTTATCTAAACTTTGTTCAAACTTAATATTTCGAGTGATTTTTTTTTTCTTTTGTAAATTCTTTCAGTGTTGTACTTTATATAAAACATATTTATTTTTGTAAAGAGTGTATTATTTCAATCATCAGTGTTTATTACAACCTCGCTCGTATCCAGCAAAGAATCGAAGTTAAAGTTGTTTGAATAATTCTTAAGAATAATTACCCAGTTTTGCTTTGAGTGTACTTGAGAGACATTTCGATATTCATTGTTTTCTATATTGCTGTCTGGGAGTTATTTAACTGTCTCAGAGTTTTGGGTATTAATATTTCGAAGCGTAAAAGCAAACAGGTGAGTTTGGAATTTGAGAGGTTATTTAGCTTGCCAGCTGTAATATATATATATATATGATATTATATGTTTGGTTCCCATATACAGAGCCATAATATAATATATTTTTTGGTACCCAGACCTAGGAGATCGTCTTATATATATATATATATATATATATATATATATATATATATATATATATATATGTGTGTGTGTGTGTTTATGTATATACACACTCACACACATACACACGCATACACACACACACACACATATATATATATATATATATATATATATATATATATATATATATACATACATATATATATATATATATATATATATATATATATATATATATATATATAATGCATTAGTGTTATTTAGAAATCAAAGACATCTTCCCAGACAAACAAAACTCGTTAGGTTTAGGAATAGACGAATATATATATATATATATATATATATATATATATATATATATATATATATATATATATAAATATATATATATATATATATATATATATATATATATATATATATATATACATACATATATATATATATATATATATATATATATATATATATATATATATATACTGTATATATATATATATATATATATATATATATATATATATAAATAAATATATATATATATATATATAAATATATATATATATATATATATATATATATATATATATATATAATACATTAGTGGTATTTTTAAATCAAAGACATATTTCCGGACAAACAAAAGTCTTTAAGTTTCAGGAATAGACGAATGCTATATTGATGTTTTTCCATATAGTATCTGGTGCTTACAGAGAAAAATGAAAGCGTGAATATTTGGAGAATCCTGAATAAATTAAAAGTATCTGAGGCTGATCCAAGAGATGTGCCGAGAGGTGTATTCCATAGTGAGGAATACAGTTGGAGTGACGGAAGGATTTGAGATGAGAGTAGGATAGCACCATGGGTCATATCTTAGTCCATTCATTTTCAATGTAGTAATAGATATTGTTACTGAAGAAGTTACAGAGGCAGTGCCATGGAGTATATTGTATGCAGATGATATTGGTTTGTGTGCTAAGAGAAAATAAGACCTGGAAATTAAGCTAGAAAGGCAGAGGGGCACCGGAGGACAAAATAATGAAAATAAGCAGGTTCAAGACAGAATATATGTGTTCCACCAATGAAGGTGAAGGTAGAGAAAGTATAAGATTCGGTGGAGGAAAAATAAAGAGAGCAGATAATTTTAAGTACTTGGTATCCATAATCAGTGTTGGTGAAAGAGGGAAGAAGTAAAACACGTATACAGGCAGGCTGGAACAACTGAAAAGCTGTCTCTGAGTCCATTGTAACAAGTGATTGATACTTAGACTTAATTAAACGAAAATTCCATAAGACGGTTGTAGGAATATCAATGCTCTATGGTACAGACAGAGTAAGCCTAAGGAAAACTGGTGAGAAAAAGATGATGTAGCAGAAATGAGAATGTTTAGGTGGATGTCTGGGGCGACAGGCAATGATAGAGTTAGGAATGAGTATATAAGGGGATCAACAAAGGTTTTGGAGGTATCAAGGAAAGTACAGGAAGGAAGATTGAAGCGGTATGAACATCTAATGAGGAAAGGGGACCCAGTGGGGAGTCATATTATTGAAATGGAAGTTCAAGTTACAAGAAGAGTGGGAAGACCAAAGAAGGAGATGGATGGACAGTGTATGGGAGAAATTGATAAAGAAGGAGATTAATGAAGTAGAGGCGCATGATAAATATAGATGGAAAGGCTCATTAGAAACGGCCACTCCATGTATAAATGGGAATAAACTGAAGAAGAAGCTAAATTGAAACTGAAAGTTTTTGAGGGTGAAAATTTTCTCGAATAATTTTAAAGTACGCCTCATAAATGTCTTCTCACAATATTTCTTAGAATATCATGATCGATTTCACAGTTTCTCCACAGTCAATGTATATTAGTTTTCCAACTCTTTGACTAAGCCTACGGTTTTAGGCCCAACGAGTTTGACGACATATCTTCAGGAGCGTTACTTTATATTCACAATTAAAGTATAGAGTATTACAGCTGTAATAAAAACTAAGACAACGTGTCCGGCAACTGAGCTCCATCTAGGTTTCAGGAAAAGAATAAAATTGCATTTATGTTGTCCCAGTTATTATCTGGTGCTGACACGTGTTTCAAACCACTATTCACATGATCCTTCATCAGGCCTACCATGTTTATACATGGAATTTATTACTCATACACATTATTTATATATATATATATATATATATATATATATATATATATATATGTGTGTGTGTGTGTGTGTGTGTGTGTATATATATATATATATATATATATATATATATATATATATATATATATATATATATATATATATATATATATATATATATATGCGCGTGTGTGTATGTGTTTTTGTGTGTATGTGTGGGTGTCCCAAGCCTTGGGCAGAAAAATATATAGAATCATTATGTAATCTTGAGATTTTGTGCATTGAGATCATTGGTCTTTTAAGAGTACTTGTATAAAATGTATATTGATGATAGTATCTTTCCACGACAGTGGAGAGTTCCAAAAATTTAGTAGATTTTTCATCTTGAGGGAGCAGCAATTCCTTTTATGTTCATAAAGTACCACTCAAGGTCTCACATGATTAATAGGACACTCGTCTGATGGTATCCTCACTGTGCAATTGTTAAAAACATAAAGTTCTGATGTCTCATTTAACTGTAGGTACAGAATATAACTGGTGCTAGGTACAAAATACGTATCTTTGAGTATGCTGCGAATGAAGTTGTATTGTACTCAAGCCAGTATAAATAAACTTACTCAATGCCGACGCCTATGAGGTTTAACACAGCAGACACTGCTGCCTCAGGAGATGAAAATGAAGGAGCAGAAGGTTATAGTTGTGTTGAAGAAGATGATGTACAAGAACAATGAACGTGGTACTCAGAAAATAGGTTAGATGATTTAACTAAATTAATAAGTAGGTTATTAGCTGAACAAGAACAAGAACAGCAGAAACACCATCTCCGATCCACATGAATGAAGTTCAGATGCACAAGTGTAAACACACACGCAGAGCCGAGTGAGAGTACTCAAAATGTCGTAGTTCGAAAATTTCTAGAACATCAGGCAATTGTTAGGCCTTTTTCCGAAAAAATGGCAATGGAAGGGTGTCAATCGTTCAAAGTTTTTTGAGATACTTCGAAGTGGTCACATATGGGGATCAGAAACATAAAAAGCAATACAGGAGACACTATGCACAAAGTGGCTGGATAAAGGCTGGCGGAAGTACAAATTTTGTGGGATGTTAGGCTTGGTCTCCCTGTCTCCTATGCATTGCTAGGCCCTTGTGTATCAAATTAATTAATTCCAGAATCTTCCAGTTTGGCTTATTGGAAGAGTGGGGGCATGGTCTACTGGCTTCAAGGTTGCCAACTTGGCATTTTGAAGTAGGGTGCTAACGTAGCTAGCCAGGCAACTCTCTCAGCTAACTCCGCCCACCTCCTCTCGTAACATTGAAAATTAGATTAAACTTTAGTCTAGAATCTTCCTGTAACTTGCAACCACGTGGAAACATGACTCAATCCCTAGTGTGTGTCATACAGCATACCTTTTAACAAGGTTACCTAAGACTTTGTAACAAAACTACATGAAATAAAAATTTAATTCTTTAAAATAACATAAATTTACATACACGGAACTGAATGAAAATTTAACTAAAGAAATGACTAAAGTATATGTAATTTACATACATTACTTGATCCTACGTGAGTGGAACTAACCTTACGAGCTGGCTATAAATCTCTTAAATACTCAAATAAAATATGGGAATTAAATATTCTACTCTTATGAAGACCAGCTTTGTAAGATAGCTCCCCCAAAAAAGATTATTTATTCCAGGCCTGAATCCATCGATTCAGCCCGAGATAAATAATCTGCAACCACTTTATCTTTACCTGATATGTTTTACATTAATACCATATGGTTGCAAACATAATGACCATCTAGTTAACCTTTGACTGCTATTCTTCATTTTATTAACAAAAGTTAAAGGATTGTGATCTGAATAAACTGTAATTTCTTCATTCTGTGGTCTATTCACATAAACTTCAAACTTCCTTATCACTGTGATTAGCACTAGCACTTCCTTTTCAACTGTCGTGTAGGCTCGTTGCTGCTTCTTCAGAATTAACGACATGAAACAGATGGGGTAAAGAATTCCTTCCTTGCCTTCTTGCAATAGGACAGCTCCAAACCGATTATCCGATGCATCCACTTTGATGAGGAATTTTTTTTTGAAATCCGGTGCTTGCAGTAACGGTTTCAATAAGTTAACGTGTGCCCTCCTTTGACTTTTCCTTCTTCCTGTGGTTTGAAAAACGTAGGTCAGGTCACTGATCTTCAAAATCCAGGATGGTCCTTTTTAATTCTAGTATCCCTTTAGTTTTAAAGATTTTAGAATGGCTTTTTATTATTGTACTGAGATGTATAATGGTTCGATTTTGTTAGGTTCCAGCACATATAGGTGTGTCTGGGAATGAGAAGGCAGATTTACTGGCAAATAATGCAGCATCCGAGTTGCTACCAAGAAGGTATCCCATTCCCTGTAATGATTTCTTACCTAACATCAAGAAATTGGTTTATAATAACAGGCAACAGCGCTAGGATAGTCTAGATGGCAATAAAATGAGAGAAGTAACAAATGTCATATCTCCTTAGAGGTATAACATGATGCCCCCAAAGTGGGAGACGTCTCTTTGTCGTCTCCGCATTGGTCACACTCGGTCGACACGAGTTTCTGCTAAAGGGACAACACCAACCATATTGTGACGACTGTTTGGTACCTTAACAGTAAGGCATTTGTTGACTGAATGCCCCAATTATAACAACTTAAGAAATAGATATCTGTTTGAGGCTTGATGTGAGGATGGCAGGTTCATCCTTGCCAAGATTCTTTGACATGATTTGTCCTACTATGCCAGCGGCATTTTTAGATTTATTTCAGAGGCAGGTCTTCTGAATACTATTTAACTTTTATAATTACATCTTAACTTTTAAGTTTTTAATTGAATATTCTTTGATTTTGTATATATAATAAACAATATGGGCGTCAATGACCTTAGATGTCAGGATGCAAGAAAACTTTAAATCAATCAATCAATCAATCATCAGGTGTACACCTCTTGTCTCTACACTATGATTACAACCCGTGTCACCCAATATCTTGACCGGGATCTGCTCGCTCCAATCCAGTGTGGCTAATATACTTTCGTAAATATACAGTTTAAAGGCATCCATGCTGTTTGGGGTTGTCCTATTTGTCGTGAATACGTTAGCTGGTTTATTTTCCACGTCTACCTTTCCTGTTTGATTCTTCGTCTTCGTATTCTGTGGAGTTGAATTACCCTTAACCACTTGGGCGACAGCTTTTGCTTGGTTCGACCAAAATTCCTTACTGATATGGACTTTTTTGCCACACATATAAAAAACAATATTAATCTTCTGCACATCTTTCACAACACCTGAAGGAGGACGATTTGACGATTGTTGCTATGGTACTATCACTTTCTGCTTTGGAATAGCACCAGTGGTACTTCTGCTGTAACTACTGAACTTGTTACCATAGTTATTACTGAACTGGTTTCCATGGTTCGGCTAATTCTTGACACTTGGTCGGAACGACAGTTGAAACTTCATACCCGAAGAGGGTTTGGGACTGATAATATTGTAATCTTCACTCAGCGAAATGGCTTTATCAAGTTTATTCACCTCTTTCTCTCAAGTATGTTCGGATATATTCAGGAATTCCTCGTAAATTTTGTTCCAGCGCTATCAGTTCTTCTGAATCAGCCATCTCTTTCTCTCCTTGCTCAAGTGCTAAACAATTCCTCTGAAGTAGTATTAAAGTTGTTGATAATTAAAGAACAGGGTCCTCAACTAAACAGCCAATTATCCTGTTCCCCTCCACTTCGCCTAAGCCGGAAAATTTAGAATTTTCTTTCTGAGTGCTGTCCTTCAGATAGTCCTTTAGATTTCTAGTCTTATCAAGACAGGTTGGTGTCCTTAGACCATTTCAATTTTTGTATATTCCAATTTTCAGATACTTTCTTTTAGTTAATTTTATTTCATTTACAGTTTCACTTGTTCCTGTGTATATAACTTCCCTTTTTTGTATGCTATAGTGAACTATATTTTTACTTTTTTGCTTGTAACGTTTTGCATGTTCTTTTTAGCCGTGATAACGGGATGGGTTTCAAAATGTTGGCATTAATAAACATGAAAGATGTTATCCAAACTCTTTGTCCTCCTATTTATTTATTATTATATATATATATATATATATATATATATATATATATATATATATATATATATATTCTTACGAGAATGGTCTAGTAAAGAGTAAATATTTTATTCATCTATGCTCGTAAGGTGAGTTCCTCTCATGAGACATTAGCAGAGTTATTGTGCCGCGTGGTGGATGACACGGAGGTGCAACAGTCTCTCATCTGTTATCATCTTAAAGATGGGTTGCTTATGAGGAAGCATAGATTCGCCGAGATCCATGGGAATGCTGAATGGGGGATATACCCTTGGATATTGACTACCACCCAGTTGAGAAGAGAGGTGATCGCCGTAGCGCACGAGATGGAACATATGGGGATAAGGAAGACAACGGAGAAGATTATGAAACACTTTTTCTGGCCTGGCATGCATAAGGACGTGAGCCATTGCCGTGCATGTCACATTTGTCAGAGGGCTAGAAAGCCTAACGAGTACATTAAGAAAGCTCCCTTACTCCCGATTGAAGTACGAGGAGGACCCTTCATCAAGATAATGATTAACATTGGGGGACAGTTACCAAGGACAAAAAAAGGTCATGAATATGTTAACCTTGATGTGTCCAGTGACAAGATACCCAAAAGTCATACCTGTTAGGAACATCAGTGCCTAAGTAATTGCTAAGAAGTTACTATACTTTTTTACTAAGTTTAAAATCGTTCAAAGTGACCGAGAAACAAATATCACGTCAAAATTGTTTGAGGACGTGATGAAACTACTTATCATCCGGAGACCCAAGGTGCATTAGAGAGGTTTCGTCAAACTCTGAAGAGTATGTTAATGAAGTACTGGAACAAAACAGGAATGGGACGTCGGATTACCGTTAATGTTATTTGATGTATGTAATGCTTATCAAGAAAGCATGGAATGTAGCCCAAACGAAATGGTGTTTGGACGAGAAGTACGAGGATCGATTGAAATGTCAGCAGAAAAAGGGAAGGATCGAGAGGAAACAGATGGAGAACATGTCAAGAATTTGAGGAAAAGTATCGGCGAGATAAGGAAACTTTCCCTAGGAAACCTTAAAACAAGTCAAGGATAAGTAAAGAAAATGTTTGATACAAAAAGTAAGGTCAGACAGTTTGCGGTAGTACAATAGGTGTTGGTTTTCTTACCGATAAGGAGATTCCCACTCTCCAACAAGTTCCAAGGACCCTTCAGGATTCTGGAGATGATCAGTGACCAGACATATGTTATCGAAACCCCAGGGAGGAGGAAAAGTCAAAGGAAAATAGACATTAACCTACTGAAACCATACTTAAGTGAAAACGAGACTGAAGCTTCACAGGTGTGTATTGCACAAACCATACCATCCACGGAAGACGACGATGGATTAGAGGTATGGGCGGTAAGCAGAATGAACAATTTGTCCATCATTCGGAACTTGCAAGAGAAATTAACTCACTTTATCCAAGAGCAGCAAGAGAAATTAAGCCGACTGATTGAAAGATTCCCTGAAATTGTCTTGACGTCCTAAAATGAACCAACCTGATGAAGCATGAGATACACCTTAAAACAACGGAAAGATCATTCAAACAACTTACTTATAGACTGTCACTGTATCCCCTAGAAGTCATAAGAAAAAAAGTGGACTATTTGTTACAAAACCAATTAGCCGAACAAAGTTTTAGCCCTTACAGTTCTCCATACTTGCTCGTGAAAAAACCAGACTGATCTTTCATGATGTGTATGGACTACCAGAAGTTAAAGTCAATCAGTGTGGCCAATAATTATCCATTGTCGTTCATAGACCATCTACTCAATGATATCAGACAAGCAAGGTTCATCTCCAAGATCAACTTATTAAAAGGCTATTATCAAATTCCTTTGGACGACAACGCAAAACTATTATCAGCTTTTATAACCCCGTTTGGGTTATATCAATGCACCATCAAGCTATTTGGTCTAATGAACACCACCACTTCTTTTCAGCGAGCAATGGATAACCTTCTCAGATTGATTGAAGGAATAGGCGTATATCTTGATAATATTGTGATATATTCATCGACCAGGGAAGAACATATCCAAATCCCGAAGAAGGTATTTCAAAGGCTGGGAGGAGCACACCTGACGATTAACCTGGAGAAGAGGAATTTTGGAAAGGCAACAGTTCAGTAATTGAGATTTGAAGTAGGAAGAGAACAAATCGCTCCAGTAGCCACTAACGTCGAATGAATAAGGAAAGCTTCACCCCCCACAACGAGGAAGCAATTATAACATTTTTTAGAGATGGCAGGATTCTACTGACGTTTTTGCCCAAACTTTTCGGCTGTAGTCGCTCCCTTGACAGATTTGACTAGCCCCAAGAAAAAATTTACATGGACCAGCGAGTGCCAGGAATCCTTCTACAGGATAAAGGCCATATCAACTTCGTAACCGATACTGCGAACACCTGATTTCAGGAATTCATTCCTTATCCAAGAGGATGCATCAGATAAAGGGATTGGATCTGTCTTATTGTAAGAAGACGAGGAAGGAATTCTTCACCCTGTTTGTTTTACATCGACGAAACTGAAGAAGCACCAATGAGCCTACTTGACAGTTGAAAAGGAACTGCTAGCACTAGTCAAGCTCGATAAACAAGTTTGAAGTCTATGTGAACAGACCACAGAATGAAGAGATTACAGTCTATTCGGATCACAATCGATTAACTTTTGTCAATAAGATGAAGAATAATAATCAAAGGAAGTAGGTTATTTATCTCGAGCTCAATCGATGGATTCAGGCCTGGAATAAATAATCTTTTTTGGGGGGGGAACAATCTTACGAACCTGGTCTAGTATAGAGTAAATATTTTATTCATGTATTTCATTTGTGTATTTAAGAGGTATATAGCCAGCTCATAAGGTGAGTTCCTCTTTTGTAGGTTTAAGTAATTGCATGTAAATGGCATAAGACTTTTGTCGTTCATTTAATTGTATTTTTCATTCAAGTCAGTATATGTAAATTTACGTTATTTTCAAGAAGTAACTTTATATTTCACATATTTTATTATGTAGTCTTATATAATCTCGATTAGTCACGCTGTATGACACATACAAGGTATGAACACAAGGTCTTACGTCATGTTTACGAGGTATTACATCATGTTTATATTTCTACTTGGTTAGAAGGTTCCTGAAAACCCCAGAGTTAGTTTTATCTTTTTTTAATGTTTCGATAAGTAGGTGGGCAGAGTTAGCTGAAAGAGAGTTACCTCGCCTGTGCGTTGGTATTCGTCTGCTACTTGATTAGTTGGTAACTTTGCCCCCAAGCCACAAAAATGATCTATTTGGAATCCTGTAAAATTTTTAAGTCAATATATATGTGCCCCTCGGAAATTTTAGGCAGCAAAAGAGATCCAGCCTATCCCCTTGAAAGAGCCAAATTTCGTCCGCCCTCTCCGCTCAAGTACATCGATTGTGTGCCCTCTAAAATTTTAATAAGTTTTTATCCAACATATATCGTGTGTAGTGTGTTCAAACATGATAAATCCATTGAATGTGATTCCAAGTGTATTGTGTTAATGAAAATATTTGTATAACATAAATTTCTGTAACTGGCCCTGTGAGATTTAGGTTAAAACAGTGAAGTGTATTTATTTTGGCTTAACTGTTCGGTTACCTCATGTGAGCTAAAACACATAAATTATATTTATATAAATTTCATTTCATTTAGTATTTAATCATTAGTGTTAAAGTGTTAACTATTTTCATTAATGATCAAAATTAAATACTTTTCATAAATTAATTTCTAGTGAAACAGGTGATTGTTTAATTTTTTAAGGTAACATTTTCTTGTCTTAGTTTAAGGTTTTGCCTACGACTTAATATTTCGAGTCATTAAGTTTTGGTGTTAATTCTTTTTGCATAAGGGTTGTAACTTTTTATAGAATATATTCATTTTTATTAAGTGTCTATTATTTTGATTACCAATATTTCTTATAGACCTTGCTCGTAATCCCTGACCAAGAATCAAAGTAATATGTTTTGAATAGTTCAAGTAAAATGATTACCCAGTTTTTTTATTTTTGAGAGTAAAGTAAGAGACCTTTGGTTATTAGGTCTTTTTATATATTGCCGTTCGGGATATGCATAATTTCTCAGAGCTCGGGTATTATTCAAGTGTAACAGATTTATGTTAAAATGAACAGGTGAGCTTGGAACTCGGGAGGTTATGTAATTTTACCAGCAGTATAATTAATATATATATATATATATATATATATATATATATATATATATATATATATATATATATATATTTATATATATATATATATATGTATATATATAAATATATGTATATATATATATATATATATATATATATATATATATATATATATATATATATATATATATGTATATATATATATATATATATATATATATATATTTATATATATATGTATATATATATTTATATATATATATATATATATATATATATATATATAAATATTTAAGTAGTATATATAGGTATATATGCATATATGTACATTTATATCAATAAATAATAACATTTAGATGTATATTTATTCAGTGTAACATAAAAATAGAAGTTAGGTAAATCTCGAGGAGGTATGCACATACCTTACGATAAACTGTGTGCACGACATTAATTTGCATTGAATATCATATATCATGAAAGCCACCGCTCATCTTTACCGGGAAAAGATGGCTGTGGTCTCGATATATGCGCTACCATTGGCTGATATTGGTCTCGCGGCATTATTGTATGAACTTGAATATGTAACCTTGAAAACAATGTCCGCCAAAATATCAACCTGTAGTTAGCAACATTGTTGGAGATGATTCACCGGGGAGGATTGATCAATTACCCGTTAGCTTTGAAACTGAGCAGACGAAGTTGATCAGGTCAAGGCCTTATAGGGTACCCATCTATTTGCAGGGGTTGATAGAAAAGTAAATTAGTAAGTTAAGGAGCAAGGGATTATCAAGGAGAGCAAATCCTCATGAGCTTCTCCAACTGTAGCAGCTAGGACAATAGATGGCCAGGTGTTTTCGCCCAGGTGTAAACAGGAACGTTCAATAAGTGGAATCTGCAGATGTTAATGGGAAGTTGTATGCAGTTGCCTTTCACACATGGTGGTCGATATTCATGTGTTGTGTACTTCTTGCCGGGGTCGTGTGTGTTCCCCAGAGACACGTGTGCGCCCTTGAGGAAGGGTTGAGATATTCAGTGGCCAATAGCCACTAAGATACGGGAGAAGTCGAAGAAGGACAGGATGCCCTCGGGGAAGGGTAGCGAGTTTCGTTCTTCTTAGGCGTGTTCGACAGTACCCAGTGTTTCGGGAAAGTGTAATCAATTGTGTGTTGACTTTACTGTAGAAAGTTGAATGCAGCCACTAAGGATAATACATTTCCATTGCCCAGGATCGAAGAATTACTCATAAAGGTATGGGATAGTAAATATTTTACAATATCAATTTAAAATTGCGATATTATCAAATACCCATTCATGAAAACAGTTATCATTATTATTATTATTATTATTATTATTATTATTATTATTATTATTATTATTATTATTATTATTATTATTATTATCTAAGCTACAATCCCAGTTGGACAAGCAGTGCTCCAACACGTAAACATAGTGATGGAAGGCAATATGGAGATAAATAATCTACAAAAGATGTAATGAATAATTAGAATAAAATAGGTTAAGAGGAGTAACAACATTAAAATGGCATTTGTAGCAAACTAACATCTATTTCAATTCAATGTCCTGCTATTTAGGCTTAAAGGTTCGAGTAATTTGGCGAAGAATGCTGCATCCGAGTTGTTACCAAGAAGGTATCCCATTCCTTGTAATGATATCCTACCTACCTGGGATGGTCTAGATGGCAATAAAATCTTACATTCCATCTGTATCCTTAAATTCCATTACTTTTTTTTTAGATATTGGTCAGGTTTGCTTGTTTTGCATGTGAAATATTTCCAAGTGTTCATTTTAGGCTTTTTGCGATGTACGTAATATTCTCTAGTAGTCTCTTATTCACTCCAATTTCCAATTACAGTATTTTATTAGTTGAGGTGCTGGTCAAATGTTAGGTTAGGGTGGTTACATTTGGTTAATCTAGAGTAGTGAAGGCAGTGTTATCGTCTAGATAAACAAGAAAAATATTGTCAATTAAGAAGCATTACACCATAGTGGTATTAAAATAAAATGATCAAAGTGCAAATTCTTCTGTATGCAGATAAATTGTTTAGGTTGTGTAATTACTCCAGATGGTATCCAACCCTGCGCTTGCAATGTAGAAGCTATTACAGATTTCCCCAGGCTGTGAGTCATTGTGCTTCAACAGGGAATATTATTTCCATGTTGAACCATTATGCCGGGCAAAAGGACTTTTGAACTTGGGGAAACTGTTCCCCCGGTTCAGATCTAAATTTCTCTCTCTTTTCTATTTCTACTTCTCAACATTACTCCGACCCCCTCCTAATTTTATAAAATTTCTTTCGGCTTGCAGTTCTAACTCTATGAGTGATATTGGCCTTATCTTTATATATATATATATATATATATATATATATATATATATATATATATATATATATATATATATATATATATGTGTGTGTGTGTATATATATATATATGTATATATATATATATATGTATATATATACATATATATATAAATATATATATATATATATATATATATATATATATATATATATTTATTTGTTTTTATATTTAGTTTCTTAAATGGCGAGGATGTTTCCACATTCTTTTTGCATGAATGGGAGAAGGGATCACAATTGGGAGAAATCTGCAATCAAAGATATATGGGAGAGTATTGGATGATCTCAGCCATCCCAAATATGGATTGGACATATTTTTGGTCGAATTATTCTCAAGGGTTGGGTCATTGGAATCTGACGGGATCCAACAATTAAAGTAGGACTCTCGGCTTTTGGGGAGGATGATTCCAAGTTTTTTGGTCTTGGTTCTAACAGGCGGGTTTTAGCTTACACCTGTTCCTCTATATCTGTTTTGGTGCTATCCCACGGGTAGGGTATGAAGTGAAACATCTGAGAAGTATACTTCCGCTGTGCTGATAGTGGAGAATGTAAATTTACTTTCCAACGTATGATACTTTCCGGATATTCTCAAGAATGTAAACCAAATAACCAAAAAACAAAACAAAACACTTCCCTTGCTTATGGTTTCGTTTGATAACGACACCCTCCATTCCCCAAATATGGTGACTCCCTCCCTTCACTATTGACGACCTCTGCTAATTTGATTAAGGAAAATTCTGTTGACGACGTAGGAATTAATAAGGGCCACTCTATTCGTCGTCAAAAATTAAGTAATTTGGGAAACACAAGGAAACTGCAATCCTTCGTGTTACCTAAATTCCATTAGAGACAAATTATGATGAGCTGTATAAAGCATTTGAGTGCTATGGATTAATATAGGAAATAAGCAGGAAACTTGGGATTAGTGGATATTTATAATAGTCACATCGTCATATGTAACGTACAGTATATTGAAATTAACAATATAAATATGAGTGCTCTTTGTGATAAGGTACCAAAGGATTTGAATATATACAAACCGGCTAGACTGGTTTGAGAAAGATGTTGATATAGCTATACCTTTCCAGAGAAAGCCAAAACCACCAAATGTTGCCTGTTGCTGAACCTAAAATATGCAAATTTATTCAGATGAAAAGAGTAGGACCCATTGCACCTGGTGATATATCTCGTTTTGAATAAATAAACTACATGAGATGCAACGAATAAGGAATATGTAACATCTTAACATTGGTGACAACATTGAAATAGATCTGTCATATATAAATTATGAAGAGAGACTTACGTTAGCCTGTTCAATATAAAGACATTGTTCTGCAAGTTTAGAATTCTGAAGTCCTACCGATTCAACTGCGTGATTAGGAACATCATCTCACAATCAGGCCACAGCTGGAATAGAACTTCTAGAATACTGTGTAGTGTTGAGCCTCATGATGAAGTCATGACTGTAAGGACTAATTGCATACCATGTAGGTTGATATAGTCTGGGAAGATCTGAATGCAAAGGATGGTCAGAATTATGAAGAATCATATTCAGCATGCATAAAGAACTGACCGAATGACGGTGACAGAGATAAAATATCTATATCAGAAATAAGAAGTTTAATAGACCCCAAGTTTTTATCCTACAAATGTGAATGAAGTTTAGCAGCTAAAGACCCGACAGGAGAACAATACTCGAAAAAAAGTAGAATGGAAGAATTAAAACATTTTTTTTCAGAACACCCTGATCACCGAAAATCTTAAAAGACTTCCTCAATAACTTTACATGATGGAAGGAAAACAAATGGTGGAATATTAGGTAGATGACTGGCTGATTTGGTATTAAAGTGGATTTGGGATAAACATGTGGTTGGTCCATGACTCTTCCCTAGTTTAACGTTGGAGTGAAGCAAAGATAAGAAAGTAATGAATGTGATGTGGACTACATGGTGCTTGCAGAGGATACTTCACTGATTGGGTAAAGTGAAGAGAAACTGCAGAAACTAGTGAACAATGTTTAAAACTTTTAAAAAGATGTGAATGTGAGCAAGAGTATTGCGATAAAGGTAATAGAAAACGAGTTAAAGTAATAAAGTTCTCTAAGGATGGTGGATTGCATAAGTTTACCATTCATGAAAAGACTTGTTCGTAACAAAGTAGTGGTATTTAATGGATGCTAGAATTATCGATAGTTTTGTTTTGAGACTGAAAAAGTAAAATCGAGATTTTTAAACCACCTCACCCATAAACCAAACTCTCTCTTATAAAGTAACGTAATAATTAATCCAGTGTTTGTCACTGTTATTTTGTATTATTGTAACGGCGCCTGTGTTGTAGAGTTTTGTGAAAGAGTAGCTGCTGCAGTTTGTGAAAGGTATATCGTTTTTTTTTTTTCTTTTTTTCTTTTAATTTGGTCCATGTTCTCGGTGTTTTTGAATGATTTAATTGATACTTTTCAAGTATTAAATTATACTTTGGTGTATTCCATATTTTTGCATGCTTTACGTGTTTGCAATTTCTTGGATTTTCGAAATATAAGTTTATTTCTTATTGAAATTCAAATTTTGGACTTTCCAATACTGCTGATATAGAAGTAAGTGGTAATATTAATTTATTTGGAATAATAATTAATTTTTTTTTATTCAAAGTATTTACAAGTGTTTCATTTGCTTACCAAGTGTTGATAATGTTTAACTTGGTAAATATAACAGAGATATTAGTATGCTCATTCAGTTATATTGAAGTGACTCGAATTAAGGTGATATAATTTACTAGTGTGATGCATTTCAGTATAATTTCCTATTGATACCTCACATTATTAATATTTATTTAAGGAAATAGCTGTTGCCTTTATTGAACTCAGTGGTATGTTTTATAACAGATGTCAAGTATCTGGGTGTAGGGAAATGCCCAGGTTTTAGGAACACCTTGTGACACACACACATACACACCACACACACACACACACACATATATATATATATATATATATATATATATATATATATATATATGTGTGTGTGTGTGTGTGTGTGTGTGTGTGTTGCAGTGAAAACGTGTGATCAGTGATTTCATGAAATCACTAAAATTTTAAGTGAATACGTGTAATCACTGTGACCGTTAGTCATTACATGTAGTCACTAAAATTTCCAGTGATTACATGAAATCTATGAAGTATGAGGTGGTCTGTTACACAAATTCACTATCGATATTTCAGTGAAAGTGTGTAACATTTTTTTTTTTAAGACAAGCATTTTTTTATTTTTAAAAAATTGTTTTGGGGTGTTATCAAAGCAATTTAGATGTTTTTTATATTTACTCATTATCATAAGATAATAATTCTTAATGTGTCTTATATATAACACTTATTAACATTTCTTAATATCGTTTTTTAAATTAAACTCCTACAAAATTATTTAGATATATTTTATAGATCATTACCAATAGCATTGTAAATGGAGTTGGCTTTTGGTAAAATGCAATTCAGGGCATTATTGTATATGAATACCTCATACATGTTTGTTCTCAATCCTCAAATTTAATTACTTCACAGGAAGGAATTGATAACTAGACTGCCACTGGCTAAAGCCAGTGGCGGAGGATTCCCCTGCAAAATAGGTGTGGAAATGCTTTCGTCAATAATTAAAGATATTGTGTAATGGTTTATTGGCCTATTGACCCCTTGACTATATTTTGAGTTATGTTAACAAACTATTCTAAAGCAATTTATCTGTATAATAGCAGGTATATGGAGGGGAAACATAGGCAAAAATGACAAATATAGAGAAATTGACTTTTGAACTTGAAGACAATGGGCACTTACAAGGTCAAGTGAAGGTCACGGGTTAAATATGACCCCATATTCTGAGAGAGCATGTGCGAATGGCGGGTGAGGGGTGCTGACAACAAAACATCACTTTTAGCCCACGTCAATTTTTTTTCCATGAAATAGCCATGTGACCTTGAAAATGAGTGTCAAGGTCAAATTTGATTTGGCAGTATTGGCACTTACAAGGTCGTGTGAAGGTCACGGGTTAAATTTGACCCCATATCCTAAAAGAGCATGTGCCAATGGGAGAGGGGGTGTCAACAAAACATCACCTTTAGCCTACCTTAATATTTCTCCATGAATTAGCCAAATGACCTTGAAAATTAGGGTCAAGGTACGATTTCTGCAATGTCAAAAATAGTTAAAAATCTATATTAAAAAAAGTAATTTAGCAGTCGCTATAAAAAATTGAGCTAACCTTAGATAGATATATAATGCATCATATGCCACTAATATCAGGGTTCTGGGCCTTCCGGTTTTTGAGATCTCGGAAACAAACCTGTTTTGAGCCGGTTTGGCCACTAGCGACCATGACCTTGACCTACTTTTACAAATTTGTCTTTAAAAGCCCCTGTGACCTTGAAAAGTAGGTCAAGGTCACTTAAACTTGGTCTATGGCATATTCTTACCATAGGCTACCTATGATAATTATTTCAGATTTCTTGCGAAAAAAAACGCACGGAAAGAATGATAATAATAATACCTCTGTATCATTGTCCATAAGGCCCTTAGCCATACGGCTTATACTTTCGCCTAATGGCAATTTCCAATTTTACAAATTTTGCCTTTAAAAGCTCCTGTGACCTTGAAAAGTAGGTCAAGATCACTTAAACTGGGTCTATGGCATATTCTTACCATAGGCAACCTATGATAATTATTTCAGATTTCTTGCGAAAAAAAAAAACTCACGGAAAGAATAATAATAATAATAATAATAATAATAATAATAATAATAATAATAATAATAATAATAATAATAATAATAATAATAATAGTATTCCCCCATGGCGAATCCTAATAATAATACTATCAAAAACAGTAGTATTCCCCTATGGGGAATCCTAAATATATCATCTACTCCAAGATTTAACCTGTAGATTAGGGCTTACTATGAATTATTTTGAGTAGTTTACTAAGTCTAAAACTTATTCCAAGTTTGTTGAGTAGCTAAATAGCCAATCGTAATAACCACCGGCGTCTATTGTTTTCTCTGTGCTTCGAGTTTGCTGAGTAGTTGAATAGCCAATCATAATAACCACAAGAGCCCACAGTTTTTTAAGGTCACACTTACAAGAAGTAGGAATTTACTAAGAGGGTCTACATACCAAATATTACTGAACAATCGAAAATGTCAGGTTGGCATTGACAAACAGAAGTGTTGAAGATCTACATGGATATTATCTACTTACCCAGTACAAGTTTCTAAAATGTAAAGATGCTAAGAAACTGATAAAGAAGCAATCAGATCCAGACCAAGCTCCTGTGCAATATGTCTGCATTAATGACGTCATAAACCATGCTTATATCGCCACTGGCCATGGCTGCTGAGCTGTCCAAACAATATACCAATGTGACATATTACTCTGTACAGAACACCAAAAGAAACGAATGGGATCAAGAACTCAAGGAGTCGTAATTTACCCTATTCTAATTCATCAATTTGCATCGCACAAGCAAGTTGATCTTACAGACATGCAGTCCATGAGCCACAATTTTTACAAGTGGATAAGGGTTCATTGAAGTCATTTAACCAAATTTGTGGTTTTCCTCACATTAACTTCAAAGCTAGCAGCCGAGGTAGCGCATCAGCTTCTAGACATTTTTCCTTCAGAACTCCATCCATCCTGCAAAGAGATAACTTTAGTTAAATCACAGCTGAAATGATTGCTGAGCTGAAAAACCATATGGCTAAGGCTGGTTATCATCCATGGAAAACCAAGCCAAGGACATCAAGGATATGCTTGTTGTCTGGACAGGGGACAACGATACTAATAATAAACTGAAGATTATTTATTATTGGCACTTAGTCCAGATACCCCAAGTGCAACAAATTACACTTCAGTGCTGCTGTAGCTACAGCTACCTTCACCCCGCCATAGCAGATAGTATGGCTCTAGACTTGCAGAAAAAGTAGGTGTGTTCTCCTTTGAGCCTAGAATTATTTCCAGTTAACACTATAGTACATGAACTTGATACTACCAATGTAAAACTGTATCAAACTTTAGGCGTAACAACTAATAAATCTTCTTTGACATACTTTCCTGTTTCATGTAGGGATATTCATGTGTTTACAAACGTTCCATGTCTAATTAAGCTGGTTACTGTGAATAGCGAATGTGTCTAAAAAATTGTCAGCAAACTATACATAATGAAAAACTATGTATCATCTATCATCAAATTATGTTGGCATTACTAAACCAGAAAACATGACCGTGTAAGGCTGGTAGTTAAGTTGATGTAAGAAAATGCTGCAAAATTCTTATCTTTTTTATGGAACAAGGATTACTAGTTTTCTTGGTAAAAATGTAAAGGTTTGAGACACATATTGGATTACAAAGATTAGTAGAATGGAAAGGATATTGATGAAGCCAACCAGATAATGGAAAATCGGTTAAATATTTATCATAGAAATAAGTGTTAGATGCTCGGCAAAGCATCATTTATGACAAGTGATATCGCAAATATAGTACCACTTCCTTAGGATGTTATAACTTTTTTTGTAAGATGTCGAATGATTTTCAGAATTGCTATCTTAAATCAAAATATGGCAAAGGGGTGGAGAGAAACGCTCAAAATGAGTAACATGACATAATAACTGATAATTAAAACAAAAATAAGTGTAACTTTTTGTGCAAAGTTTATTTATTTCATTCACCCTTCATCTTACATTATTATCTGGGTGAAGTACAGTTTATTAAGATGAAACCGATATTGTACCAATGAAATAATCTAATGTCCTCATACAAAAGGAGTCAATTCAATTCACAAAACAACAGGGTTATTCAAACGATGACCAGTCCCCTGGTGGTCTTCAAAATTAACTGCCCTTCACAGAGCCACAAGAAGCTTCTTAACTCGATTGCGCAGACACCGTATTAGAATTTAATTGTACAAAAAAAAATGTAGAACATAGTTCCGTTGTGCCATGGAAGAAGCAAAGCGCCACATCTTCAGTGTGGAGGAAAGCAAAAAAATGTGAATGGTCACTATGTGACTAAAGCAAATGAGGTTATCAATATCCTGGCTGATCATTTCTCAAATGTATCATACAAGCATAAAGCAGTTCCTGGTCATCAGTATAGGAGCATTGAAGAAAAGAAAATGTTAAATTTTGCAACAGGAAGGGAAGAGTCATACAATTCTCCTTTTATTGAAAGAGAATTTAATTCTGCCCTTTCCTCTTGTAATGATACAGCCCCTGGACCCGATGGAATTCCAAATGCAATGCTTAAACAAGTCATTTATTTTAAGCATTATTAATTGAATATGGCATGATCATAGCTATCCATGTGTTTGGGAACTAGTCATTATTTTAGCCTTTTTAAAACAGGTTAAGGATATGTTTTCAGCAGTAAACTATCAACTAATTGCATTGACATCTCGTTTATGTAAGATCATGGAAAAGATGACCAATACAAGACTGATGTGGTACCTTGAAAAGAAAGGTATTTTTTCACCTATCCAGTGAGGATTTAGAAAAATGCACTCAACGACTGTCATGTTGATAAGACTTGAGTCCTCTATTTGTGAAGCCTTTGCTTCCAAACAGCACCATGTAACAGTCTTTTTTTACCCTGAAAAGGCATATGATACTACATGGAGATAGGGTATACTTAAAACCATTAATAATTTGGGATTTCAAGGAGAGCTACCATTGTCTATTCAATCATTTCTTTCTAGTTTTTTAAGTGAGATTGGGGGAAGCTTTATCAGACATGAAATGTCAGGAAGAACCAGTTCCCCATGGTAGTGTGCTAAGTATAACACTATTTGCACTAGCAAGTAATGGGATATCCTCAGTCATTCTCCGTGATATTTTTTCAACACTATTTGTGGAGGATCTCTCCATATCATTTGCTGGAGCTAAAATGGTGATGGTTGAGAGAACACTACAACTCTCAATTGACAAAATTATTCAGTGGGTCGATATGAATGGATTTAAGTTTTCGACAAGCAAAACTATTGTTTTCCATTTCTTTCGTATTTGGGGAGTATATATAGACCCGGATATATACATGAAAGGTCAACGGATCCCATGTGTAAGTGAAGCTAGATTACTAGGGTTGATATTTGATTGTACGCCTACATGGGTTCCTCACTTGAAAGCCTTAAAAGTAAACTGCCTTGAAGCTGTGAATCTTTTAAAAGTTTTGTCCCATACATCATGGGGGTTAGACCGCAAAACTCTTAAAATAATACAAGGTCTTAATTTCTTCAAAAATTAGTTATGGACGTGAAATATACTCCTCAGCCACCCCAAGCTGATTAAAAGTTCTATATTCTATATACCATGCTGGTATCAAATTGTCCACAGTAGCTTTTAGAACTTTGCCTATCCCTAGCCTCCTCGTTGATGCTGGAGAGTTACCTTTAGATGGTATTAGACCTTTACCAGAGGTTTTTTATTGCTCGGTATTGGTTTAGGTTGCAAAGGCCCCCTGAATCATTAACTTGTCAGACTGCAAACCTTATAGGGCATTATAGATATTATGAGTTGCACCCAAAATCTCCTCAACCTTATGGTTTCTGGGTAAAAACATTATTAGACAGTCTGGATTTAGGTTGAAGTAAAGTGCTCCCATGTTGGATATTATCAACCTGACCATGGAAATTACCAGATATATCTTTTTGTAAATATTATATTGGTATTAAAAAGAACATGACTGACTTAGAAGTAGGTTGCTCTTTATGGAACATGTTGAAAAACACCGGGAATCCACTTTTATATATACTGATGGCTCCAAATCTGATGCTGGCGTTGGGTTTGGAGTATGTAGTAGTGCTTTTAATTGTAGAGGTGACCTTCCTCTAGCATCCTATGTATTTAATGCCGAACTATATGGCATACTAACCGCTATTGAGAATATATCGTTAAAAGACGAGGGTATTTTTACCATTGTTAGCAATGCGAGAAATATCCTTCAACCTTTGGAAGTTTTTAATTGCAATAAGCCTTTAGTTTTAAGGATTTTAGAGTAGCTTTTAATTATTGGCATGAAAGGTATTACAGTTCGATTTTGCTGGGTTCCGGCGCACGTAGGTGTGTCTGGGAATGAGAAGGTGGACTCACTGGCAGAGAGTGCTGCAGTCGAGATGCTACCAAAAAGGTATCCCATTCCCAGTAATAATTTTTTACCTACAATTAAGAATTTTATTTATAATAATTGCCAACAGCATTGGGATAGTTTACTTGAAAATAAGATGAGAGAAATCAGTAATGTTATATCTCCTTGGAGGTATAACGGGATGCCCCAGAAGTGAAAGACTACTCTTTGCCATCTCTGCAATGGTCACACTCAAATGGCACATTAATTTTTGCTGGGCGGCCAGCATTAACCATATTGCGACAACTGTTTGGTACCATTGACAGTGAGGCATTTGTTGACTGTATGCCCCACATATAGTAGTGAGAGAAATAGATATCTGTTTGAGGCTTGAGGTGAGGATGGCAGGTTCATCATTGCCAAGATTCTTGGACATGATGTGTCCTACCATGCTAGTGGTATTTATAGCTTTATTTCAGAAGCAGGTCTTCTGAAAAATATTTAACTTTTAAAATGACATCTTTGCTTATATGGCTTTAATCGAATATTCTTTCATTTCTTCTATATTCTTCTATTCTTTTATATTCTTCTATTTGTAATAAACGATATTGGCGTCAATGACCTTAGATGTCAGGATGCCAGATAGCCTCAAATCAATCAATCACTAACGGTCACATTGATTACATGTATTTACTGAAACTTTAGTGATTCAACTAAATCACTGATTACTTATTTTTACTGTAACACACATACACACACACACACACACACGTATATATATATATATATATATATATATATATATATATATATATATATATATATATATATATATATATATATAGTGCCTTAGCATTTGTTTATAATCTTTTGAGATGAAATTCTTGTAGTTGTTACCTTTTTTTTATGATTCCCACTTACAACTATGTAGTTATTACACTATTGTGGAATTAAAATCTTCAAGTTCATGAAATGGAAAATGAGTTCATATCCAAAATTGTAAGTTTTCGTAGAAGTTGAGATGCATTAGTTAATCACATCGTTATTCACATGTAAAATCGTATCCTTTAGGCGAAATTAGAAACAAGGAAAAGATGGCAGAAAGCCTGTTGATCGAAAGGGCGGGGATTTCCCATCTCCGCCAACCGGTTATTCCCCCTTAAACCCCTCCCCCACCCTTCCTTCCGCTTGCTCTTCCGCCACCCTACGCCGCACTTGTATCTCCCTTGGTCACTACCAATTATATCACTTCACGCTGAGTAGGGGGTATGTTGTAAATTGCCGGTAACTCTTTATTTCCTGCTGTTCCTCTTGGCAGTGATGCGCACAGGACGGGAGTAGTGCACGGATGCTTATGCTTACGCATACATTTTGGCACGTTCTGGTAGCTCAAATTTATTTGCACTTGTTGTTGGAAGAGAAGAGGAGCCTACATATGTTTGTATATGCGATTTTAAAGTCTATAGTTGATGCGGTCTCTCTCTCTCTCTCTCTCTCTCTCTCTCTCTCTCTCTCTCTCTCACACATATATATCTATCTATCTATTTATCTATCTATCTATCTTTATATATATATATATATATATATATATATATATATATATATATATATATATATATGTATGTATATATATGTATATATATATATATATATATATATATATATATATATAGATATATATATACAGTATATATAGATATATACAGTATATATATATATATATATATATATATATATATATATATAGATAGATAAATATATATATATATATATATATATATATATATATATATACTGTATATATATATATGTATATATATACTGTATATATATATATATATATATATATATATATATGTATATATATATATATATATATATATATATATATATATATAATGTGTGCGTAATTACTCACATATATATGTATTTACGTATATAAATCCCTGAATACCCTTTAATGTTTAATTGGTTTTGAATAAGGAGTAACATACATGCAAAGGGAAGTATTTGACATATGCACCTACATGGCTCGAATTTCAACTATTTCTTAAACTATTAAAAATGTAAATTCGATTGTTGGAATTTATGAATGTGATAGTTTAATTTCTAAGTAAGTCATGAGTGGGGAAATCTACAGGAGTGTTAAAACTACACAAAAGTATAACAGAAAAACATTACATGAGTATTTGTATATTCTTACTCTAATGTGTTTTTATCTCTTTTAAACTGCAATAAGAAAGAGCCAGAGGGTTAGTTTTCAATAAGTAGGATGTAATCTAGTCTTGTGGTAGAGTAAATTTGATATCATGAAATGGAAGACTCGCCGAGCAGTCGAGCACTGCTTCATGCGGATGTCCGTAACAGATTAGCGATTTCTTTCTCCTAGGTTTGAAGATATTTTAGGAAGCTTTCCGAATTACACATAAATATTTCTCTTTTATTTTATATGTAGCAGTAGCTATTTCATATCCGTAGGTATAACACTCCTACTCCCAACATTGAATTCACATTGAATCAAAGTACCCTGTAACCAAGCAAATAGCGTAGAAACTGAAAGCAGATGTGATAAGTGGAGCTACACCCATGAACTCGCAGGCCAGTAAGGATGCCACAGGGTGCATTTCCTAAGAGCAAGGTATACCAGAGGAGCCAGTATTCAACTGTACATCCTTCTGAAGTTTTTTGGTGGAACTATTACTTCACACTACTGTACTCTATACTCATGATATCAGGTTTGACCTGAATAATCTCATTGTATATGCGGATGATGCTACTCTCCCTGTATCAGTTCTATATATAGCATCACTAGCAGATGGGGGGGGGGGGAGCCGTTTACGCGTTGGTGTGACCCCCTTTTATAAGGAAAAAATTGTAAAACTTGGGGTTTTCAATAAAGAAAATGACAATCCCTAGTGCTTATTCCTCGTATGGTCATACAGCATACCTAAATGAGTTTACAAAAGACTTCGTTAACAAAACTACATGAAATAAAAAGTTAATTCTTAAAAATAACGTAAATTTACGTACACTGAATTGAATGAAAATACAATTATATGAATGAGGAAAGTCTTATGTAATTTACATAAATCTATTTAACCCTACATGAGTAGAACTCATCTTACGAGCTGGTTATACATCTCATAAAGACAAAGATGAAATACATGAATAAAATATTTACTCTTATGCTAGACGAGCTCCATAAGATATATATATATATATATATATATATATATATATATATATATATATATATATATATATTTATATATATATATATATATATATATATATATATATATATATATATATATATATATATATATACACACATATATATATATATATATATATATATATATATATATATATATATATATATATATATACATATATCTCAGAGAGAGAGAGAGAGAGAGAGAGAGAGAGAGAGAGAGAGAGAGAGTTATTGTCAGTGATGAGATGAATCATAACGTCCTTCATCTTTTGCATATCAACTCTGCCGTTCTTGGAAAAGACAGAGCTTTTTTGGGAGCATTTTACTCGTATTCTCTGATTTGAAGAGACCACCCGACGACTGCTAAAGTGAGACTCGCTAATATGTAAGAACAGATTTCTATTCAGTCGTAATTATTCTACATTACAATTATTACAATAATTGCAAAATGGTTAATAGTTCTTTATATCATCAAGAAAAATTACATATCAATTACCAAAATATATTCTTTCAAATCAAAATTATAGGGTAGTTCGTAGAATATCTTTTTTTAGGTATAGAGTATATTCATATCCTGACACATTAATGTTTATTGAATTAGTTCTCTGCGAAGATTAGTCAATTACTTCATGAAACTGTTACGCTTAAATTTAGTTACAGTGAATGTCAGTGGATATTACATAAGTGTTAACTAAAAATATAATCAACCTAGAGAGAGAGAGAGAGAGAGAGAGAGAGAGAGAGAGAGAGAGAGAGAGAGAGAGAGAGAGAGAGAGGTTTCTAGAAATACGATGGCAAACAATCAATAATAGAAAAAGAGATATCGATCGACGTCGGCAGATCTGGACTATAACATCAATTGCATTATTACCATGGAGCTTGATTATGTTTTTGAAGTTAGTGGTTTGTTTTCACTTCGTTTTCAATATATATATATATATATATATATATATATATATATATATATGTATATATATATATGTATATATATATATATATATATATATATATATATATATATATATATATATATATATATATATATATATATATATATATATATATACATATATGTATATATATATATATATATATATATATATATATATATATATATATATATATATATATATGATAAATTTTGCACATTTAAACGTGTTTTTCATATTTCAAATAAGCCATAAATATTAATACATTAATGTTTGGATTCTCTTAACAACTTCGGGATCAGAGCCTCAGGCGAAATCACTCAAAGACTATAGTATCTGACTGGCCGGGTTTCGAACCCTGGTCCAAGATACTTGTATGCCATTGGCCATACTACTCAGCCATGTGTGTGAATGGTATGGTCAATAGCATACAAGTATCCTGGACCAGGGTTCGAAACCCGGCCGGTCAGATACTAAAGTCTTTTGAGTATTTCGCCTGGGGCTCTGATCACGAGGTCGTTGTGAGAATCCAGACTTTAATGTATTAATATATATGGCTTATTTGAAACATATATATATATATATATATATATATATATATATATATATATATATATATATATATATATATATATATATATCCAGACTTTAATGTATTAATATATAGGGCTTATTTGAAATATGTATATATATATATATATATATATATATATATATATATATATATATATATACATATATATATATATATATATATATATATATATATATATATATATATATATATATTCATCAGTCGTTACTACTCCACTGTAGGACAAATACCTCAAACATGTCCTTCCACTTGCGTCTGTTTATGGTCGTTCTATGCGAGTCTATACCGGCACATTACTTGGTTCGTCAATCCACCATCTTCTTTTGCTTCTGCTTCTTTTACAATCTTTGGGGACCCTAATGTCCATACATCATCTGTCATTTTCATTATGTATCCTGTACATGACCATTTCCTTTTATTACATGTTAGAATATCCTACACTATAGGTTGCTCTCATATACATGTTGCTTTTTTTCTCTCTCTTAGTGTTATTCCCATCATTATTCTATCAATAGCTCTTTGAACTGTAACTAGCTTACTGTATATTGGAAGGCTTTAGTAAGGGTCCAAGGATCGTCTGATTAAATACTTTTTTTTTTAGAGAAGTTGATCTCAAGTCCTGGAGAAACAGGTTCGTCCGTAACCCTTATTTGTTGTTTCTCTGCATTTTCGTCGAGCATTATCTTAGTTTTACTCATATTCATTTTCAATCCTACATTTCTGCTCTCTCTATTCAAATCTTCTATCGTCTTTTGGATTTTCTCCTAGGATTTACTAAATAGAACTATGTCATATGCAAATCTTAAGTTAAGGTATTCCCCATTAATGTTAATTCCTACATTTTCTCAATGATGTTGTGAATAATTTAGGAGAGGTGGGGTCTCCCTGTTAAACTCTTTTCTCAATTATAATTTTCTCACTATTTGTTTTTTTAGGGTTGTTGTACTTCCCGTATAGATATCTTCAAGTGTTCTAACATAAGGTTCATCTATCCCTTGTCTTTGAATAGTTTTCATTACTGCTGAAGTTTTGACAGAATCAAAAGCTTTCTTATGATCTATACATGCCATTCATAGTTGTTTGCCATGCTTTGTTGATTATTCCATTAGCAGGTTAATTATATTAATATGGCCAGTTGTTAATTATCTGCTTCTATAGCCTGCCTGCTCTCTAAATTGATTAAATACTAGGTGTCTTTCTATTTGGCCTAATATGCTCTTTGTATTCTATACATTACTGAGAATGACCTTATTGGGCAGTAATTTTTCAGGTCTTTATTTTCTACTTTTTGTGAAATAGTATAATGATAACGTTTTTCCAAGCTGTAGGTATAGAGCATCCTTGCAGACAGTTTATTGTAAAGTTCATCGAGATTTACTACTATGAATCTCCTCCATCTCTTATTGAATATACATACATATATATTCATATATACATGTACATTTATATATGTATATATATATATATATATATATATATATATATATATATATATATATATATATATATATATATATATATATATTTGTATCAGGTCCAATATCTAGGAGCATAGGCTTTTATTTTCGAGTTAATACTGCAGTCAATTTCAAACTCCCCCCTCTCTCTCAACTGGTATATATATTCATCAACGTCAGATGTGAATATAAGTTTAATTTGGGGTTCCTATGTTTATTTATGATCTTTTGGTTTGCATATTCCTATTGCTAAATTACTCTAACCGGTTTTGTTTACTTTGCTGAATTTATTTCGATATGACTTTTTTAGGAGAATAAACCATGTGTTGAGACACATGTCAAGTGACCATAAAACTTTCGAGGGAGTAAGGTTAATACTCACAAAACTCGGATATGGCTGTTTTGTCGGTTAGTTTTTGTTCTCTTCAGCATCTGGAACAAAACTTATCTATTGAGAGGGATTGCAATGTAGTTTGGTGGCTGCGATTTTTATTCAATATCATTTGCAATATTGAAATGTGATATGATTGGAAAATTTACTAGGCATAGTTCTATAATTGTTCAATAAATTTACCGGTTCTAAATGCAATATGTGTTTCAAACACAGCTGAGGTTTAATTTGCAGGGTAAGCACTGTGGTGGTCTCTGTTGTTTCTGTAATAAAGAAACAAAGTGGAATAGATAGAATAAAGGAAGATGGAAAAGGAAAAATTAATCTTCGAAGTAATAAAAACCTGGCTTTTCTTCGGAGAAATTGCCAACATGAAAAAAATTAAAAAGGTTTCATGAAATAAAGCTTAAGTTTTACTTAAACCAACATTTGATAAAACTCAAGATAAAATAATTATCTTCAATAGTTGCTAGGAGAAGAATGTAGTAAAGGAAATCTGAAAGATTAAAATCGTCCTTCTCTCTCTCTCTCTCTCTCTCTCTCTCTCTCTCTCTCTCTCTCTCTCTCTCTCTCTCTCTCTCTCTCATGTGATAGAAATTCACTATATATGAGCTGGAGATGAAGAGATTGTGTTTCTGATATGAATCAAGTTGGAAGAAGTGGAGAGAGTAATTACAATTAGGTGAGTCGAGAATTGTTGTAGGTTGATAGTTGAACGGAAGAATGCAGATATTACTCAGAGGCAGTCAGCTGATGAGGTTTTCCGGGAATGTATGGTCATGAACTAAAGCTAGTTGTTGAAATTACTACTGAAGTGTTTTATATATTCTATCGGGATGCTGTTTTTGAGTAATACATTTTCACCGTATTCAATTATAAAGTAAAAAAAGGGTTTGAAAACATGAAAAATAGCTCTAAAATAACTAAAATTGCGTCAGTTTCCGGGGTCTTACAGGCAACCCCCCCCCCCTCCCCCCCCCCCTCCAGGTGCTTTGGTCATGTTTTCCGACCCCACTTTTTTTTTAATTGCTGGATCCGCGGTCAAGAATATAAGCTTATGATTACAGAACCTCTTAATAGAGATCTAACTGAAATTAGTGCATGGTTCAAATTATGGGGTATGAATTTTAATTCTAAAAAAAAAAAAAAAAAAAAAAAAAAAAAAACTCAACATCCACATCTTTGCATTGACGATGGCTTTAGTTACATAAAGCTCATTCAAAATTCTAGGTTTGATTTTTGTATCGCAAATTTACTTCTAAGAAATACATTCGGTCTTCTTTTTCAATTACGCCAAAAAACTGTCTTGCTGAGAAAATCTTTTAAGATTTTCGGTGATTAGTCTACTCTTAGGAAATGTTTTTATTTATTTATTCTACCTTGATTCGAGTATTGTTCTTTTGCCCAGTCTTCATGAAAGTGATGAATATAGTAAGAGTTTGCATTTTAGTATTACACATGGCCATTTCAGCGCATAAACATAAAGATTATCTTTACCAGTCATTATTTAGAGTGCCTGTTCTTTATTTTATTCATCGGGCTGAAAACTTTGCTAGGATCCGGGCCCAATATATGCTGATTATTAATGAAGTGAAGGACTAGAATGCTCCCTTTGGTTTCGTTAATTGATGTTCCATATTTTATTTCATCCCTTTTCATTGAATATCACAGCAAGAAATGTGTCGCTTCCTTATTAGAATTATGTTTACAAACCATTTAAATCATATAAAAACTGTTATGAGCATGGCAATGCTTCTAGAAACTGAATTAACTTTCACGTTAGAAAATTTATTGAAGAATGAAAATACACATTTTTGTAATCATTTTTGGGTCACCTTGAGTGTGAGACACTTGCATGTCGAGTGTCCCAGTTTTGTAAAAAGGGGAAGGTATTTGTTTGAGTGGATAAATGATGATTCCAAAAGTGCCATAGAAGCCCCAAAGGATAATACTCATAAAAAGACGTAGTATTACTAACTGAAGAACATGTGCAATCTTATTCCAATGGGGGTAAACAATGAAACATGCTGGAGTCTTGCTAATTTTGGAATTACTGTTAAGGTCAAAGCAAATGCAGCTACTATATATGCAAATTTATCGGCTTATAACATTAAACTCCCATTTAAGTAGCCTGCTGTGTAACAATGATTAACATGTTCTAATGACAAATGGCAAGCACGTTGGACTTCCTCATTGTTGGCCAATAATAAAAAGTATAAGAAAATTAGACCAAACATTGAGCATTTGGCATCAGTTTAGCAGCCAAAACGTAAAACAGAAATTTTATTGTCCCGGCCATGGATTAGTCAATTCGTTTGGCTTATGGATTCCTTTTAGAGGGGGAATTGCACCAATCTGTGTACGTGCACTGGGAGTCTTCTCTTACTGTTGAACACATTTGCATATAAATCACTAGCTCGTCAAAGATGAGGTCATTGTGGCAATATTGTTGGGGACCTTCTAGCACTGATCACAACAATGTCATAGGTTACTTTCAAGACAATAATTTCTATGATGTATAGATATAATGGCTCTTATTACCTTTAAAACTTATTTATTCCATTCATTTCCTAATGAATAATTTCCTTTATATCTCTATGCAGTTGCTGTATATGATAAGAAACTTTGATTACTTCACTTCCACAAAAGCTTTTATATATTTTTAATAAAGAAATATTCAGTCATTTTACTCGATCGCGCACAAAAGCTCTGGGAATTTACGTTTGTAAATTAAACATATTTTATGGAAAACAATGAAATTTAGGCTTTAGTCTTAAAAGAATGACAGACATTTGATCAGATTCTGAGAGTTTCTCGGTATCTAGGATTTTAACTTTCTAAAAAGTAATGGTTTGCTAAATAAAATTTGAATTATTATATGTATAGAAATTTTTGAAATTTATTCTTTTCTCAATCAGTTATTCCACGTAAGATTATTTATTTTATTTCTTCAGAAAATGTTCGGTTGTCCCGTGCGAGTCGAATAGGACTCTTTGGGGTGGTTAATCTCCTCTCCTACATGCCCAGAGAGAAAACCCATTTCAGCTTTATTCTTTATAAAGTTTATAATATTTATTGGATTTTGAGTAATTGCTATCGTGTTTTAATCTATTATTATAGTGATATAGTTTTACCCTTCCAATGAATTCTAACTTAGAGTGAAAATGTTAATTCATTCCTGATAACCTTAAATAATCTTATCATTGAAATTTTAAGTGAATGATTGAAATTCTGCCTCCTATGTTATCAAACGTTTATACGATTTTACAGTTTGTGTTTGCACTTAGTAACAACCCCCCCCCCCCCCCCCCCCCTCCCCCTCCCACCTCTCACTTGAAGCAGTAGGCCAACAGTTTCCTCCTTTCCGACTTGTAAGCTTCTCTCATTATTTCATTTGGGTAACATTTAATGAATACGATCTTAGGTCTCTATCGGATAATTTGAAATTGAGATGTCAGTTACTGTCACTGCAAGTGTAATATGTGGCTTGGCACAACACAAAACACTTAGACTAATTATAGCATAAATATTGATTTTATTTTATTTTATTTGAGTCTCTCTCTCTCTCTCTCTCTCTCTCTCTCTCTCTCTCTCTCTCTCTCTCTCTCTCTCTCTCTCTCTCTCTTGTATAACGCAATCACCAAGAATAGTAATATTACAATACAAATGCCAGCGTTTATTGCCATAAAAAATTAACTTCTCTCGTAGTACTAAGAATCGGCAAGCTCAGACCCAAGAACATCTTCCTCATTGCATCATCGCTATCCCAGATTTATTCGTAGAGAACAAGAAGTCTCATTAGTGAAAGCCATTTTATTTGGATAGACTAATATGATGGGGTCCTGAATATTGTTGGGAAATTTGTTAGGCTGTTTTAGAACTGACCTGAAATACCGGCTGGCAGTGGAAATTACAATCATTTGCGTTAGCACACGGAAATGTACCGGGTTTGTTGATGAACGAAATTTTGGCGCCAGGCTTGGCACTGACGCCACTCACTGAACTTGTGCCAACGTGAGTACAGGATGTTGCAAAAACTATTTACTCTATTACAATGCAGGATTTTTCTGTTTCAGTGGCAATGTCAGTTGAACTCTACAATTTAATTCATCTAAACTTCTGTAACATTTTCGAACCTCTCTCTTCATTTAGTATTTCCTTAATAAGGATAGACGCCGGTAAAAACTTAAAAAGGATACTACCGACAAACTTTTTGACAATCCTGTATCACGGCATTTCCGGAGTTTCCCGCGCTTCCTGGGTCTTCCCGCCAAAATCCTTGCCAGAATGAAACTTAACTTTACGACACGTAGTGCTACATTGTGATTGGTGAGGCTTCTTCACCTTACCTATCACGGAGTCGGATACGGAGGTAAAATTGTCATTTTGATGCTTCGTTTTTTATTCTAAACCACTCTTACTGTGCATCCCCTTTCCCCATGTAGCCCTCTCTCTCTCTCTCTCTCTCTCTCTCTCTCTCTCTCTCTCTCTCTCTCTCTCTCTCTCTCTCTCTCTCCCAAGGTCGGGTAGAGAGAAAAAGATGAATACAACCACATGCAGGGGCACTCGCCCTTCGATAGCTGTAAATTCCTCTTCCACTGCTGCTTGTGAAACCAAGAACATTCACAATTGTCCTGAGAGTGACACAAATTCCCCTTCTCTCTCTTGCGTGAAAAATAGGAAAATGGGATTGTCGCTCTGCTTGAACACTTGTCACGTGCAGGGTCTCACATATTCGATATACTCTTTAGTTTGGCAGGCTATACGCGGTGCTAATTGTGCGGCTGCCAAGTACAGAATTGACGACGTATCTGTAGACCTGAACGTCAGAAGCTTATGGTTATAGGTTGGCATGTCTTTATGACTGATAGCGGTCATTAGACAATTATTTGCCCATAATTGAAATAATATAATTCATGAGTGGTTCTGATTGTTTATTGTTTTTACTTTGGCTTAAATAAATTTCTGAATGACCTGAAGTTTCGTGAAGTAATTTATTTTTTGGGGGAGGGGGTGGGGGGGGGGGCAGCGTCCTTTGATTGTTGTGAATCGGTTACTTAGTCAACTTGGATATTTTATATTCTAACTGGTTGATATTGATTGGATTTATTTCTCAACTTATATATTTTATGCGTTACTTTTCCCCTAATTATCATTATGTTTCTAAGCATTTCTTTTTATATAAGTGTACTGTTTTTCAGTTGACAAAGTAATTTTGTTTGCTGGAATAAATTCTGAACACGAGATTTTTTCTGTTTATGTTGCTTACGTGTTTTAATAAGCATAAAGATTTCATTAGTAGCATTAAATTACGAGTTTACTTCAATATGGTTACATCCGTTCCCACTTCTCTTCCATCGTGCTGCCCAGCTTCTTAACTTTCCCTTCATACTACAGCGGCAAGGTCCCACTCCCCAATACACATATTAGATTCAATTGCAAAGGCCCGTATAAGAACATGAAGATTTATCTTATTTTCTCTTGCTACTTGTCCCTCACTCAAAACCTTTTACAAGTAGTGTGGGAGACAGAGAAGAATCAAGCAAATGATGATACAAGCATCAAGTAAGGCTAACTTGTTCCCCAAGTCAGGCTAATCAAATCTAGCTGATTGACCAAATGAAAATCCAAGATGGCCACTAAATTAGACCCTGAAAGTTGACGTTTTGCTGAGACATTTGTAGTTGTCCGAATTACATGATCTACAGTAGATATGGATTCTTATGTTTTCAAGGTTACTGAAGTAGATTTTATTTTTTCCACAAGAATTTACTCTATAAAGTAAACTGATAAGTGTTTCAAAATTTTACAGTTTGTAAAGCATACCGACATATTTTTCTCACATGTTTTCATTGCTGATCCATGAAACATCATTTGTAGTCCGTGGGCCTGCATCTCTTTGCTAAGACGGGGAAGAGACAAATAATGGAAATGCTGCAAGTGAATGAGCTTAGCATATCATATGGCAGGATCCAAGAAATATCAGCACAACTAGGAGAAGCAGTTGTTGCACAGAATGTTGAAGATGGAGTAAATATATCCCCCAGGTTTGAGAAAGCAGTTGTTCATAACTGCAGCTGTTCGTCCATATGGTAGTTTCTGAAACAGGGCTTGAGAATGTGCTCTCTTGTCTGTCTTCTGTGGGAAAGGGAAGAAATCTGCATGGCAGACTTGGAATGCATTTTATGAGGTTTCTGGAGCATTCCCTAATCTCAGTCAGCTTCCAATATTGATTTGTTATCTTGACCTCCAGAGGTTGGAGATATTCGTTGCTCTTTTATACGACAATAAAGCAAGCTGCCAGTGTGGATGAAGCAAGACTAGATCTCTTTGCCTGCAATTGAAGGCCATCAATACATGCGGCCCACAGAGAACACGTGGAGTGTGCAGGTTATCAGGCTGGGATCATCTGGTGCCAGGCAGTCATCTCCATTCCAGAAAAGAGCAGTAATACTGGACGGGGTGTATATAGAAAGTAGAGATTTGACAGATTTATAGGACAACACTAGCCCATATTGCAGTAAGTTGTCAGGAGCTGACAAAGTATTCTTGTAGAAGAGGCTGCAAAGGAAAATGCTTGTTCTTACAGTCAGCACTCCCCTTTACATAACTCTGCTGCTTATGTATGTGAGCAATAGCAGCTGGAGGATTGGTGGTAAGTTTGAACATTGTGGTGCAAAGCATATTTAACGAAAAACAGACAATCTTGTGGTCATCTAAAAATTAGAAACTGTAAAATCTTGAAAAATATATGTCATTTTGCATTACAAAAAATCTCTGTTCAGGCCATTGTTCAGGACGGGATTACCATGAAGGTCCATGTGTCCATAAACAAGACTTACGAAATTGAAAAATACTAATACCCCTTGTTAGGAGATCTGCAGGGTTCTCTTTGGTAGATACATTTAAAAACTTGAAAGGATCCTACTTCCTCTATTTGAGCTACTCTATTTTGTACATGGATAATTTTACATTTATTGTTTTTAAGCCATTGGAGAGCAACTTCTGACTCTTCAATAGTGAAACGATTACTAAGGTCTTGGATACAGCATGCAAATTGAGTACCTAGCTGTAATGCCGTAAGTTCTAACTGAGTTACAGTGTGAGTTTTCAGTGGGGTTACTCTGGCCTTGCTGCCACAAAATTAGATTGATTATTATTTCCGAGATAACACACTGCACCATAGGAAGTAGTACTGGCATCTACAAAAACATGAAGCCTATATGAGTCTCCCATCCAACAGATCCATCTAGGAAATTTGAAGGTTGGGAGCTCTAATAATTCACAAGCCAAAGTATTCCGTCTGTCAAGAAATGGTGGTAGAAATTTTACATCCCAGCCAATACTTTCTTCCCATGCTTCCTGAATTAATATCTTCCCTTTAATCAAGGTAGATACACACACACAAAGGGTAAAAACAAGAAAATACAAGAGACAGTAATTGTCTCTATGCAACATATTGTAATTTTTCAAATTTCCACTGATTTACAAATGGTGAGTCACTTGAAAATTCCCAATTTAAACCTAATATTTTGTCTACAAGTGGAAATTCTAATGTCTCCTCTCTACTCTGGTTTATATGATCTTTAGGTAATTTTGAATTACTGTTCCATTGTCTCAGATTCATTCCTGCCTTATTCATTTCAACATTGGCCACATCATATAACTCAACTAACTGGTGTTCATCATCAGTATCATAATGAAAATTATCCACATAAAAACTAGATAATAAAACACCTGAATAGGGTGAAGGTGATATTTGAAAATGATACTGTAAGGTCATCTGCAATAAAAAAAAGAGGGGGGGGGGGCGACTGCAAGTAGCACCAAAGAGAACCGATTTAAACCTGTGTTTTTACTGTAATATTTTGGTCAAATGGATCTTCTAACCACAAAAATCTAATAAAATCTCTGTGATGCTGTTGCAATCCAATCTGAAGAAAAGCCTTCTCAATATCGGCTATGCAGGCAAATTTATCCATTCTAAACCTGACTAAAAAATCAAATAATTTCACCATTAATGAAGGACCGGTCATGAGACAATCATTCAATGATGCAGTGTCTTACTCGCCTAAGGGGTTTAGTGGAGGAGTTCTTTCTGACTGCATGATGTGGAAGATAGTGAGTGTTGGGATTTATTACAGGATTTTTAACCTCCTCAATAAAATCTAACTTTAATTGCTCCTTGATTATGTTATCATAACATTTCAAAAGCTCTGGTTGATGCTGAAACCTTTTAAGTTAATTATACATTTGAGCTAATGCTACATTTTAATTAGTTGGGAGAAAGGGATGAAAAGGATGATCATTCTTGAATGGTAATTTCACCCTGTATCTTCCATTCCTATGCAAAAGAGTGGTTTCATACATTCAAAAAGTTTCTACATCACTTGGCAAAACTTGTGAAGGAATGATTCTGACCACATCAAGGTCCCACAATTTATGCACACAAAGAGTATCGTCAATCACTGCAAAGTTTATTGCGCGAGTATCAACCAACAATGGAGCACTTTCTCCTAACTCGACACTCACTCTAGCAACAAGGGCGCTATTACAATAAATATGTTCTGTACCTCAATGTGGAATGAGGCCATAAATCAAATAGCCACCTGGAGACTCAAGTAAATCAACAGTATTCACTTGTGTCATACCTGATAAATATTTTGCTAGGCAATCTGAACCTATGAGCAGTTTTATGTTGTCAATCCTATCTGATTTTATATCTCTATCTGCAAGATGAGAACCTATCCTATCAAGATCTCTCATTGTGTCACAAAGACCAGGAGTTATTATTGGTTCAGGCATATCTTTCACAACGATCAACGTTACTCTCTTTTTCTTATTCCCCAAAGAAACTACAGGGTCAACAATCTCATAATTTTTAGAATCGCTCATACTATCAAAACTATAAAAAATAATTTTTACAGTAGCAACTGTTCTGAGACTTAACTTATTGGTTAAATCTTTATGAATGAAGGAACGTTGACTTCCACTATCAAACAGGCATCTAACTGAGATTAACTGACCATCTTCTGATTTAACTGTTACCGTTGCAGTAGGAAGAGCTACACTATAATTTTGACGAGAAGTCTGATTATGAATTTTAGACATCACTTGATTCGTTGTTACAGGGTCACCATTCAATTTATCACTGTTAATATCGTTACTAGTTACTGTAGACTTACTAATATTAGAAGTATCAACTGAGCCTTGAGAACTAATGCAAAGAAAAGAATGACGTTTCCTTTTCTACAGTGAGGACGCATAGTCAAGAATGGTGGCACACTCAGTAGACTGATGTGTCTTAGTACATTTGATACATCAATTCAATACTTTCCAAATACAATATATGCAAGAATAATCACTAAGTGTAGATTAAATACCTGCAGTATTTCAATTCTTAAATGGAGAAGTTTTTGCTGGTGACTGGAAACGAATTTTGTTGACCTTTGGTGTTCCCTCATTAGGGTTCCCTTTATTTTCTTGTTCCATAAAATTTTGTAAGTATTGAAGACCTTCCTTTATCTAACTTACACTAAAGAACATGGTTTTATAAAGACCAAACATAAAATCTTCCCCCTTGTATCCTCTATACTGGGAGTTTGGTGAAGAGGATATTTTTCCCTTATATTCTCTACACTAGCAGCCTGGTGGAGAGGAATTTTTTCCTTATATCCACTATACTGGGAGCCTGGTGGAGAGGAACCTTTTTCTCATATAACCTCTATATTGAGAGCTTGGTGGAGAGGAAATTTTTTCCCGTATATCCTCTATACTGGAAGCTTGGTGAAGAGGAATTTTTCTCATTATATCCTCTACACTAGAAGTTTGGTGGAGAGGAATTTTTTCCTTTACCCCATCTTCAGTATACTGGAGGCTTGGTGGAGATAAATTTTCTCCTTTATATCCTCTTTACTGGGAGCTTGGTAGAGAAGAATTTTTTCCTATATATCTTCTTCACTAGGAGCTTGGTGGAGAGGAATTTTTACGTTTATATTCTCTATACTAGGAGCTTAATGGAGAGAATGTTTTTCCTTTATAACCTCTACAGTATACTAGGAGCTTAGTGGAGAAGAATTTTTTCTCTTATATCCTCCATACTGTGACTCTGGTGGAGAGGATTTTTTTCCTTATATCCTCTATAGTGGGAGATTGGTGGAGAGAATTTTTTCCCTCATATCCTATATACTAGGATCTTGGTGGAGATGAATTTTTTCCTTATATCCTCTATACTGGGAGCTTGGTGAAGAGGAATTTTTCTTTTATATCCTTTATACTGAGACCCTGATGGAGAGGAAATTTTTCTCTTATATCTTCTATACTGGGAGCTTGGTGGAGAGGAATTATTTTTTACGAATATCCTCTAAAGCCGGAGCTTGATGGAGAGGAATTTTTTCCCTTATGTCCTCTATACTTGAAGCTAGGTCTTGAGGATTTTTTCCTTATATCCTTCTATACTAGGAGCTTTCTGGAGAAAATATTTTCCCTTCTATCCTCTATACCGGGAGCTTGGTGAAGAGAAATTTTTCCCTCATATTCTCTACACAAGCAGCATAGTGGAGAGGATTTTTCCCTTATATCCTCTATACTGGAAACTTGGTTGAAAGGATTTTTTCCCTTATATCCTCTACACTGGTAGCTTAGTGGATAGGAACTTTTCCTTTATATCCTATATACTGGGAGCTTGGTTGAGAAGAATTTTTTCCCTTATATCCTCTACACTGGCAGCTTGGTGGAAAGGATATTTTTCCCTTATATCCTCTATACTGGGAACTTGGCGAAAGAATGTTTTTCTCCTATATCCTCTATACTAGGAGCTTGGTGGAAAGGAATTTTTGGTATTATATCCTTAATGGGATCATGGTGGGGAGGATTTTTTCCTTTTATATATTCTATACTGGGAGCTTTGTGGAGAGGATTTTTTTCATTTAAATCCTCTATACTGGGAGCTTTGCGGAGAATAATTTTTTCTCTTATATCCTCTATATTGGGAGCTTAGTCGAGAGATAATTTCCCTCTTATATCTTCTATACTGGGAGTTTAGTTGTAATTCATTTTTTCTTTTATATGCTCTATACTGGGAGCTTGGTGGAGAGGATTTTTGTTCGTATATCCTCTATACCAGGAGCTTGGTGGCGAGGAGTTTATTTCCCTTATATCCTCTATACTGTGAGCTTGATAGAGAGAAATTTTCATCGTCATATTCTCTACACCGGCAGCATGGGGAGAGGAATTTTTCCCTTATATCCCCTTTATATACTCTCTACACTTGCAGCTTGGTGAATAGAATTTTTTCCCTTATACTAGGAGCTTGGTTGAGGGGAACTTTTCACTTATATCCTCTACACTGGTAGCTTGGTGGAAAGGATTTTTTCCTTATAGCCTCTATACCAGGAACTTGGTGAAAGAAATTTTTCCTCTTATATCCTCTATACCGGCAGCTTGGTGGAGAAGAATTTTTATCTTATATCCTCTATACTGTGAACTTGGTGAAGAGAAATATTTATCTTCATATTCTCTACACTAGTAGCACGGTGGAGAGGAATTTTTCCCTTATATCCTCTATACTAGGAGCTTGGTTAAGGGGAGCTTTTCACTTATATCCTCTACAGTGGCAGCTTGGTGGAAAGGATTTTTTTCCCTTATATCCTCCATACTAGGAACTTGGCGAAAGAAATGTTTTCTCTTATATCCTCTATACCGGCAGCTTAGTGGAGAGGAATTTTTATCTTATATCCTCTCAACTGGGAGCAAGATGAGGAGAATTTTTTTTTATATCCTCTGTTCTGGGAGCTCTCCGGAGATGATTTTTTTTCACTTATATCCTATATACTGGAAACGTTTTGGAGAGGAATTTTTTCTCTTTTATCCTCTATGTTGGGAGCTTGGTCGAGATATAATTTCTCTCCTATATCTTCTATACTGGGAGTTTGGTGGAGAGGAAGTTTTTCTCTTATATCCTCTATACATGAGTTTAGTGGCGATGAATTTTTTCTTTTATATCCTCTATACAAAGAGCTTGGTGGAGAGGAGTGTTTTTTTATCCTCTTATATCCTCTATACATGGAGCTTGGGGGAGAGGAATTTTACCCCTATATCCTCTATACTGTGAGCTTGGTGGAGAGAAATATTCATCTTCATATTCTCTACACTGGCAGCACGGTGGAGAGGAAATTTTCCCATATATCCCCTATACTGGGAGCTCGATGGAGAGGAATTTTCACCCTATATCCTCTATACTGTGAGCTTGGTGGAGAGAAATATTCATCTTCATATTCTCTACACTGGCAGCATGGTGGAGAAGAATTTTTCCCTTATATCCTCTATACTGGGAGCTCGATGGAGAGGAATTTTCACCCTATATCCTGTATACTGTGAGCTTGGTGGAGAGATATTTTTATCTTCATATTCTCTACACTGGCAGCACGGTGGAGAAGAATTTTTCCCTTATATCCTCTATACTGGGAGCTCGGTGGAGAGGAATTTTCACCCTATATCCTCTATCCTGTAAGCTTGGTGGAGAGAAATATTCATCTTCATATTCTCTACACTGGCAGCATGGTGGAGAGGAATTTTTCCCTTATATCCTCTATACTGGGAGCTTGGTGGAGAGGAATTTTCACCCTATATCCTCTATCCTGTAAGCTTGGTGGAGAGAAATATTCATCTTCATATTCTCTACACTGGCAGCATGGTGGAGATGAATTTTTCCCTTATATCCTCTATACTGGGAGCTCTGTGGAGAGGAATTTTCACCCTATATCCTCTATCCTGTAAGCTTGGTGGAGAGAAATATTTATCTTCATATTCTCTACACTAGTAGCACGGTGGAGAAGAATTTTTCCCTTATATCCTCTATACTGGGAGCTCGATGGAGAGGAATTTTCACCCTATATCCTGTATACTGTGAGCTTGGTGGAGAGATATTTTTATCTTCATATTCTCTACACTGGCAGCACGGTGGAGATGAATTTTTCCCTTATATCCTCTATACTGGGAGCTCGGTGGAGAGGAATTTTCACCCTATATCCTCTATCCTGTAAGCTTGGTGGAGAGAAATATTCATCTTCATATTCTCTACACTGGCAGCCTGGTGGAGAGGAATTTTCCCCTTTTATCCTCTATACTGGGAGCTTGATGGAGAGGAATTTTCACCCTATATCCTCTATCCTGTAAGCTTGGTGGAGAGAGATATTCATCTTCATATTCTCTACACTGGCAGCATGGTGGAGAAGAATTTTTCCCTTATATCCTCTATACTGGGAGCTCGGTGGAGAGGAATTTTCACCCTATATCCTCTATCTGTAAGCTTGGTGGAGAGAAATATTTATCTTCATATTCTCTACACTGGCAGCATGGTGGAGATGAATTTTTCCCTTATATCCTCTATACTGGGAGCTCGATGGAGAGGAATTTTCACCCTGTATCCTGTATACTGTGAGCTTGGTGGAGAGATATTTTTATCTTCATATTCTCTACACTGGCAGCACGGTGGAGAAGAATTTTTCCCTTATATCCTCTATACTGGGAGCTCGATGGAGAGGAATTTTCACCCTGTATCCTGTATACTGTGAGCTTGGTGGAGAGATATTTTTATCTTCATATTCTCTACACTGGCAGCACGGTGGAGAAGAATTTTTCCCTTATATCCTCTATACCGGGAGCTCGATGGAGAGGAATTTTCACCCTGTATCCTGTATACTGTGAGCTTGGTGGAGAGATATTTTTATCTTCATATTCTCTACACTATCAGCATGGTGGAGAGGAATTTTCCCTTATATCCTTTATACTGGGAGCTTGATAGAAAGGATTTTTTCCTCTATATCCTCTCTACACTGGCAGCTTTGTGGATAGGAATTTTTTTCCTTATATACTCTATACTGGAAGCTTCGTTAAGAGGAATTTTTTCCCTTATATCCTCCACACTGGCAGCTTGTTGGAAAGGAATCCTTTCCCATATACCCTCTATACTGGGAACTTGGTAAAAGCATTTTTTTTCTCTTATATGCTCTATACTGAGAGCTTAGTTGAGGCGAATTTTTTCTTTTATATCCTCAATACTGGGAGCATGGTAAAGAAGAAATTTTCTCTTCTATATCCTTCATGCTAGGAGCTTGGTGGAGAGGAATTTTTTTACTTATGTCCTCTATACTGGGAGCTTGATGGAGAGGAATTTTTTTCTTATATCCTCTATACTGGGCGCTTAGTGGAGAGGATTTTTCTTTCTTATATCCTCTATACTAGGATCTTCGTGGAGAGGATTTTTCCCCTGATATCCTCTATAATGAAAGCTGGATGTAGAGGAATTGTTTCCTTTATGTCCTTTACACTAGGAGCTTAGTAGAGAGGAATTTCTCCCTAATATCCTCTATGCTTGGATCTTGGTGCACAGGAATTATTTCCCTTATATCCTTTATACCGAGAACTTAGAGTTGAGGATTTTTCCCCTTTATATTCTCTACACCGGCAGCTTGGTGAAGAGGATTATTTTCACTTATACCCTCTATACTTGGCGTTTGGTGGAGCGATATTTTTTTCCTTATAACATCTATATTGGGAGTTTGGTAGAGAGGAATTTTTTTCTCCTTATATCCTCTATACAGGGACCTTGGTGAAGAGAATTTTTTTCCGTATATCCTCTATACTGAGAGCTTGGTGGAGAGGAATTTTTTCCCTTATATTCTATACACTGAGAGCTTGGTGGATAGGAATTTTTTCCCTTATATCTTCTATACATGAAGCTTGGTGGAGATTAATTTTTCCCCTCATACCCCCTATACTTAGAACTTGGTGTAGAGGAATTTTTCCTCTATATCCTCCATACTGGAAAATTGGTGGAGAGATCATTTCTCACTTACATCATCTATACTGGGAGTTTGCTGGAGAGGAATTTTTTCTCTTATATCCTCTATATAGGGAGCCTCGTCGAGAGATAATTTCTCTCTTATATCTTCTATACTGGGAGTTTAGTTGTAATTCATTTTTTCTCTTATATCCTTTATACTGGGACCTTGGTGGAGAGGATTTTTTTTCGTACGTCCTGTATATTAGGAGCTTGGTGGCGAGTAGTGTTTCCCCTTATATCCTTTATACTTTGAGCTTGGTGGAGAGGAATTTTCCCACTATATCCTCTATACTGTGAGCTTGAGGGAGACAAATTTCATCTTTATATTCTCTACACTTGTAGCATGGTGGAGAGGAATTTTTCCCTTATATCCTCTACACTGGGAGCTTGATGGAAAGGATTTTTTCCTTTATATCCTCTCTACAATAGTAGCTTGGTGAATAGAAATGTTTCCCTTATATACTCTATACTAGGAGCTTGGTTGAGGGGATTTTTTTCACTTATATTCTCTATACTGGGAACTTGGCGAAATATTTTTTCTCTCTTATATCCTCTATACCAGGGTCTTGGTCGAGAGGAATTTTTTTCACTTATATCCTCTATATTGGGAGTTTGGTGCAGCAGAATTTTTCTCTTATATCCTCTATACTGGTAGTTTTGTGGAGATGAATTTTTGATTTTATATACTCTATACTGAGAGCTTGGTGGAGAGGATTTTTTCGTATATCCTCTATAATAGGAACTTGGTGGCAAGGAGTTTTTTCCCTTATATCCTTAATAATGGGACCTTGGTGGAGAGGAATTTTCCCCCTATATCCATTCTATAGTGTGAGCTCGGTGGAGAGAAATGTTTGTCTTCATATTCTCTACACTGACAGCTTGGTTGAGAGGAATTCTCCATTATATCCTCTATACTGGGAGCTTGATGGAAAGGATTTTTTCCTTTATATCCTCTCTACACTGGTATCTTGGTGGATAGGAATTTTTTCCTTATATACTCTATACTGGGAACTTTGTTAAGAAGAATTTTTCCCCTTATATCCTCTACACTGGCAGCTTGTTGGAAAGGAACCCTTTCCCATATACCCTCTATACAGGGAACTTGGTGAAAGTGTTTTTTTCTCTTATATGCTCTATACTGGGAGATTAGTGGAGGGGAATTTTTTCTCTTATATCTTCAATACTAGGAACATGGTAAAGAAGACATTTTTTCTTCTATATCCTCTATGCTAGGAGCTAGGTGGAGAGGAATTTTTTCACTTATATCCTCTATACTGGGAGCTTGGTGGAGAGGAATTTATTCTCTTATATCCTCTATCCTGGGAGCATGGTGGAGAGGAAATTTTTTTTCTTATATACTCTAAACTAGGAACTTAGTGGAGAGGAATTTTTTCTTTTATATCCTCTATAATGTGCGCTTAGTAGAGAGAATTTTCCTTTCTTATATCCTCTATACTAGGATATTCGTGGAGAGGATTTTTCCCCTGATATCCTTTATAATGATACCTTGATGTACAGGAATTTTTTCCTTCATATTCTTTATACTAAGAGCTTAATAGAGAGGAATTTTTCCCTGATGTCCTCTATACTTGGAGCTTGGTGAAGAGGAATTATTTCCCTTATATCATATCTAATGTGAGCTTAGAGTTGAGGATTTTTCCCCTTAAATTCTCTATATTGGCAGCTTGGTGGAGCGGAAATTTTTCCTTTATAACCTCTATATTTTGACCTTAGTGAAGAGGGACTATGGGGGAGGGGAATTATTTTCCAGTATATCCTCTATACTGGTAGCTTGGTGGAGAGGAATTTTTTCCCTTATATCCTTTACACCAGGAACTTGGTGGAGAGGAATTATTTTCTTTTTATCCTCTATCCTGGGAGCTTGGTTGAGAGGAATTTTTTCCCTTATACCCTCTATACTGAGAGCTCAGTGAAGAGGGATTTTTCCCCTATGTTCTCTATACTGGAAGCTTGGTACAGAAATTATTTTTCATCTATATCCTGTTTACTGGGAGATTGGTAGAGAGGATTTTTTTCCTATAGAACCTCTTTATGGGTGCTTGGTGGAGAAATTTTTTTTCCTTTATATCCTCTATATTGGGAGCATGGTGGAGAGTTTTTCTTATATATCCTCTATGCTAGGAGCATAGTGGAGACGAATATTTTCACTTATATCCTCTATACTGGGAGATTGGTGGAGAGGAGTTTTTTTTTCTTTTTCCCTCTGTACTAGGAGCTTGGTGGGGAGGAAATATTTCTCTTATATCCTCTATAATAGGAGCTTGATGGAGAGGAATTTTTCTCTTAAATCCTCTATGCTATGAGCTTGGTGGAGAGGATTTTTTTTCCTTCTATCCTCTATACTGGGAGCTTGCTTGAGAGGAGTTTTTTCCCTTTGATAGCCTCTATAATGATAGCTTGATGGAGAGGAATTTATTGCCTACTATCCTTCATACTCGTAACTTTGTATCCTCTATACTGGGAACTTGGTGGAGAGGAGATTTTCCCCTTATAACCTCTATGTTCGGAGGTTATTGGAAAGCATTTATTTCTCAATCCTTTATACTCCAACTTTGGTCGAGAGAATTTTTTTTTTTTCGTATATCCTTCATACTGGGAGCTTGGTGGAGAGGAATGTTTTCGCTTATATCCTCCATACTGGAAGGTTGGTGGAGAGGAATTTTTTCCTTATATCCTCTATACTGGGACATTTAAAGAGGAATTTTTTCTCCTAAATCCTCTATAATGTGATATTGGTGGAGAGGATTTTTTCCCTCAAATTCTCTACAATGGGAGCTTGGTGGAGAGGAATTTTTCCCTTATATCCTCTATACTGGCAGCTTGGTGAAAAGGATTTTTTCCTTTATATCCTCTACACTGGCTGCCTGGTGGATAGGAATTTTTCCCCTCTATGCTCTATACTGGGATCTTGGTTGAGAGTAATCTTTTTCCTTATATCCTCTACACTGGCTGCTTGGTAGAAAAGAATTTTTCCTCTATATCCCCTATACCAAGAACTTGGTGGAGAGGGATTTTTTCTTTATAACTTCTTTACTGGGAGCATGGTGGAGAGGAATTTCTTCTCCCATATCCTCTATGCTGGGAGCTTGGTGAAGGGGAATTTTTTCACCTCTCTATTCTATATTGGGAGCTTGGTGGAGAGGAATTTTTTCTCTTATATCCTCTATACTGGGAGCTTGGAGAAGAGGAAATTTTTCTCTTATATCTACTATACCGGGAGTTTGGTGGCGAGGATTTTATCTCTTATAACCTCTATACTTGGAGTTTATTGGAGAGGAATTTTTTCTTTTATATCCTCTATACTGGGAGCTTGGTGGAGAGGAATATTTTTCCTTTATATCATCTCTACTGGGATCTTGGTGGAGAGGAATGTTTTCTGTTATAACCTATATATTGGGAAATTAGTGGAGGAGTTTTTTCTCTTATATTCTCTATATTGGGACTTTGATGAAAAGGAATTATTTTTTCCGCATGTCTTCTCTACTGGAAGCTTGGTGGAGAGGAATTTTTCCCTTCATATCCTCTATATTTGGAGCTTGATGGAGACGATTTTTTTTTTCATACCCACTATTCTAGGATTTTGGTGGGGAGGAATTTTTTCCCCTATATCCTCTATACTGGTAGCATCTTGGAGAGGAAGTTTTCCTTTATATCCTCTATACTGTGAGCTTCGTGGAAATGATTTTTCCCTTATATCCTCTATACTGATAGTTTGAGGGATAGGATTTTTTCCCTTATATCCTCTATACCGGGAGCTTGGTGAAAAGGATATTTTCTCTTATATTCTCTACACTGGCAGCTTGGTGGGAAGGATTTTTTTCCCTTATATCCTTTATGCTGGGAACTTAGTGAAAACATTTTTTCATCTCATATACTCTATACTTGGCCCTTAGTGGAAAAGTTTTTTTTCTCTTATATCCTCTATACTGGGAGCATGGTGGAGAGTTTTTCTTTTATATCCTCTATGCTAGGAGCATAGTGGAGAGGAATATTTTCACTTATATCCTCTATACTAGGAGTTTGGTGGAGAGGAGTTTTTTCTCTTTTTCCCTCTGTACTAGGAGCTTGGTGGGGAAGAAATATTTCTCTTATATCCTCTATAATAGGAGCTTGATGGAGAGGAATTTTTCTCTTAAATCCTCTATGCTGTGAGCTTGGTGGAGAGGATTTTTTTTCTTCTATCCTCTATACTGGGAGCTTGCTGGAGAGGAGTTTTTTCTTTGATATCCTCTATAATGATAGCTTGATGGAGAGGAATTTATTGCCTTCTATCCTTCATACTCGTAACTTTATATCCTCTATACTGGGAACTTGGTGGAGAGGAGATTTTCCCCTTATAACCTCTATGTTCGGAGGTTATTGGAAAGCATTTATTTCTCAATCCTTTATACTCCGACTTTCGTCGAGAGGAATTTTTTTTTTCGTATATCCTTCATACTGGGAGCTTGGTGGAGAGGAATGTTTTCGCTTATATCCTCCATACTGGAAGGTTGGTGGAGAGGAATTTTTTCCTTATATCATCTATACTGAGACATGTAAAGTGGAATTTTTTCCCCTAAATCCTCAATAATGTGATATTGGTGGAGAGGATTTTTTTCCCTCAAATTCTCTACACTGGGAGCTTGGAGAGGGATTTTTTTCATAATATCTTCTATACATTGAGCTTGGTTTAGAGGAATCTTTTCCCTTATATCCTCTATACTGGGAGCTTGGTAGAGAGGATTTTCCCCCTTATATTCTCTAGACTGACAGCTGGGTGGAGGAGTTTTTTCTCTTATATCCTCTATACTGGGAGCTTGATGGAGAAGGATTTTTTCCCTCATAACCTATATATTGGGAGATTGGTGGAGAGGATTTTTTTTTCTTATATCTTCTATATTAGTACCTTGTTGGAGAGGGTTTTTTCCGTATATCCTCTGTACTAGGAGCTTGGTGGAGAGGAATTCTTGTTCTTATATCCTCTACACTGGGAGCATGGTGGAGAGGATTTTTTTCCTTATATCCTCTATACTGGGAGCTTGGTGGAGAGGAATATCACTCCTTTTGACCTCTATACTTTGAGTTTGATGGAGAGTAATTTTCCATCTATATCCTCTATACTGGTTGCTCAGTGGAGAGAAATGTTTTCCTTTATATCCTCTTTACTGGGAGCTGGGTGGAGAGGAAATTTTTCTCTTATAACCTCTATATTGGGAGCTTATTGGAGAGGAATTTTTTTTTTCTGTATATCTTCTATACCGGGAGCCTTTAGGAGAGGATTTTTTTCCCTTATATCCTCTATACTGTGAGTTTGGTGGAGTGGATTTTTTTTCTCATATCCTCTGTACTGGGAGCTTGGTGGAGAGGATTTTTTTCCCTTATATACCCTATAATGGGAGCTTGGTGGAGAGGAGTTTTTACCCATATTCTCTATACTGTCAGCATGGTGGAGAGCAATTTTTCTCTTATATCCTCTATACTGGGGGCTTGGTGAAAATGATTTTTTCCCTTATATCCTCTACACTGGCAGCATGGTGGATAGGAATTTTACCCTTATATCCTCTATACCAGTAGCTTGGTGGACACGAATTTTTTCCTTTATATCCTCTTCATTGGGAGCTTGGTCTAGAGAAATGTTTTCCCTCATGTCATCTACACTGGCAGCTTGGTGGAGAGGAATATTTCCCTTATATCTTCTATACTGGGAGCCTGGTGGAGAGGATTTTTTCCCTTATATCCTCTAAACTGGCAGATTGGTGGAGAGGAATTTCTTCCCTATATCCTCTATATTCGGAGCTTGGTAGAAAGGAATTTTTTCCCTTATATCCCCTATATTGCGAGCTTGGTGGAGAGGATTTTTTTCTATTATATCTTTTATAATATGAGCTTGGTGGATAGGAGTTTTTTTCTATTATATCCTCTATACCGGAACTTGATGTAGAGGATTTTTTTCCTCTTATTTCCTCTATACTTAGAGTTTGGGGGAGAGAATGATACCTGCAGATCACTATCACAAGGGTTAACCTTGTTACCTTGTCGTCATTATTTTCTCGTACACTTGTACCAGTTATCATTGTGTCAATATTCGTGCATTGATAATGGGTTGTAATCATTTATTTCTACTGATGTTTAGAGCACTGTACAAACGTATTTAGTTTTATTTGTCTGTCTTGAGAATACAACAAAACAGGTACAGTATTGCTATTTTTATCCGTGTCGCTGTGCAATTTAAGTATAAGCTAACCTCCTGTGCAGAAACCTCCCTATACACCAGCCTCTTCACTAACCTTTGGTTATCAGCATCACGTCAACCCTCCCTCAGTTAAATTCTTAATCAACCAGTGGTAGAGCTTGATTCCCTTCTGCGCTAGCTTCTCTTTCCCGCCAGGGAACATTGTTTAGCCGGCCTCCCTCACTGGCCTTCTCTCTCTCCCAAGGACTTCTCATGCGTCTTTCATCCTAAGAAGTGGTAAGATAGGAAAAATAGAGAAAAGGTAGAATTGTGGCCTCCATCCTTTCAGTGTGAGAGAACTAATTGTACTCAGTGCACAATTATGTTTTGTCAGTTGAGCACATTTAAGGAAATTGTCTCTGAAATTTCAAGGGATGAGACGTATTAATGCCCTTAGTTCGTTGTTTATATTTATAATGTTTTATTGAAATGTAGATTCACAGTCATCATCATTACGAATTCTTATTGAAATGTTTATCATTTTACAGTGTATATGAATGAAATATGTGTGAATGTTTGAGTGAGCTGTGAATGTTTTATGTATATGTGTGTCTGCATATATATGTTTGTATATATGGGAACATTAGCCCTTAAGAATCGTTATGTTCTCAGAGCTTGGTCCAAGTCCTAAAGCCCATTCATCATCAACATCATTATCCTCATTGTAATCTCTGCACAAGACAAATCACCTCAGAACCCTCTGTTCCAGTTTTCTCCTATGCTAACGTTTTCGTAATCGGAATTTTTCACTCTTACTACGCAAACAGCGCTTGTAAACATAATTTATTGCTATTTGCTTTCATCATTGCCGCTTTATTTTGCTTCGTAGTCCATAGAAAATACTTATATATATTTTTTTTTCAATATAATATTGTGAACTTATATACAAGCATGGATAGAAGCGTAAAGCTCCTGTCCTAATATTTTTTTTAAGTTAAAAAAGATTGAACAGTTGTATTATGATTCTCAAATTACATGCATATAAGGAAATTATCTTGCTATAACATGAATACACGTATATCTAGATGCCAGGCTTATACAGGTTGTGGAATGGAAATTTATTTAGACATAGTAGTTTAGTTTTGAAATGTTGACTATTGTTGATAATGAGATTCCACACTTAGAATTACATGAATCTTTGATGTAAAACTTGGGTTTACTTCGGTTATTTAAAATGATGGACTCATAGTCTTGATTTATTGCAGTTGTTAAACTGACATATGTTAATAATTTCTTATCTTGATTGTCTACACGCCAGTTTTCTCGTCTATTCAAGAGTCCCCGCTGGATCCTGGAAATTTATCACTTTGGCTATCATGTTAATATAACATATCCATTAAATCTGAGCAGTGAGGACCGTACTCACAAGCCTTTATGCTAACAATGAGGTAAAAGCGTCACTAAGACTCAAATATCAACTCATTATCTGATTCTGATAACATGACAAAACTACGGGAGGGACAGGGGACTTGACAAGTGACGTACTGAAGAGGAATGTGGAAATGAGCCGTGATTATGTGCTCCTCGTCATCTTGGGGTCTGTCGTAGGAAACCAGAGTCATTGCCTGTGGGGGTGGTCGTAAAACGACCCCTGAAAATATTTAGCAGAACGCTTATATGCAAATGGCAGGAATAATAAGTAAAGTTTATTCTTCCTGTTCTTTTCTGACATGCTTCTCTGGTCACGTTGATTAGTCTTGTCAGCAAGAAATGAGTGAGTAAGCAATGAAAAACGATTGATTATTCTTTGGAATGATTACTTTTTTCCGTTATCGTCTTTACTTCTTTATAACCTATTGAATTTTTTTGAATATTTAGAAGTTTGTTGATTGAATAAATGTGTTTGACTCTCTATTTGGTAGCAGCATATTTTAGTCGTAATTAAGCTATTCCCACTTCCTTTCTTTTCCCTCGCTGTCCATCCTTTTCTACCTTTTACTTCATAATGTAGCTGCAAGTCTTTCCTTTGTTGCACCAGGGCTATATATCTCAAATTCATAAAACCAATCCAATCCAGAGCAAAGACAGAGTACTCAATAATCGTTCAATGGTATTTTCTTCCGACTAAGCGAACTTTAATTCCCACCTTCCATTCCATCCAAAATATAAAGAAGCAAAAAAAGCGAGCTGTCTCTATTCGTTGACCTCCTCTTATCCTGCTCACCCTTACCGCACGCGACTCAAATGGGATAATTATTTGTAACATCTGACTGAAATGGTGGAAGGAAGGAAGGAAGGGAAGTAACTTCTTATGTTATGACGAGACGGGGTGAAAAGAACACAGAGATAGAAGAGTCTATGAATTCCAAGGGTTTAGAAACAGGTCGGGCGGGGTGTTTGATGATGTTGGGTCTTGGAAAGGGACTCCCCCTTGTTTCTTGGGGTGGGCAGAACCACGGTAGCCGTGGCACAACCAGGTTTTGAATTGATGGTTCCAGGTGGGGGTAGGGGGAGAACTTGGAAGCCAGGTAATTACTATACCATCTCACGCCGATATTACATTATCCGACACCATCCATTAAGCTCCCACGGTACAGGTGCAGTTGTCAGTGACATGGCTCTTCCTTTTAGTATCCAATATGTATTATATATCGCGTATTAATATATCTCTCTCTCTCTCTCTCTCTCTCTCTCTCTCTCTATATATATATATATATATATATATATATATATATATACATATATATATATATATATATATTATTATTATTATTATTACTTACTAAGCTACAACCCTAGTTGGAAAAGCAGTATGCTATAAGCCCAGGGGCTCCAACAGGGAAAATAGCTCAGTGCGGAAAGGAAAAAAGGAAAATAAAATATTCTAAGAAGAGTAACAACAATAAATATCTCCTATATAAACTATAAAAACTTTAAAACAAGAGGAAGAGAAATAAGATAGGAGAGTGTGCTCGAGTGTACCCTCAAGCAAGAGAACTCTAACCCAAGACAGTGAAAGGCCATGGTACAGAGGCTATGGCACTACCCAAGACTAGAGAACAGTGGTTTGATTTTGGAGTGTCCTTCTCCTAGAAGAGCTGCTTACCATAGCTAAAGAGTCTCTTCTACCCTTACCAAGAGGAAAGTGGCACTGAACAATTACAGTGCAGTAACCCCTGGGGTGATGAAGAATTGTTTGGTAATCTGTGTTGTCAGGTGTATGAGGATAGAGGAGAATATGTAAAGAATATGCCAGACTATTCAGTGTGTATGTAGGCAAAGGGAAAATGAACCGTAACCAGAGAGGAGGATCCAATGTAGTACTGTCTGGCCAGTCAAAAGACCCCATAACTCTCTAGCGGTAGTATCTCTCTCTATATATATATATATATATATATATATATATATATAGAGAGAGAGAGAGAGAGAGAGAGAGAGAGAGAGAGAGAGAGAGAGAGAGAGAGAGAGAGAGAGTACATCGCAATTAAAAAACATAATTGTGTCATCTGACGTGATATCTACACAATCATGTAGGCTATACTGTGTGTATGTATATATATATATATATATATATATATATATATATATATATATATATATATATATATATATATATATATATATATATAAATATATGTGTGTGTGTGTGTGGTATATATATATATATATATATATATATATATATATATATATATATATATATATATATATATATATATATATATATATATATATAAATATATATATATTCATATGTAAATATATACCTTTATATGTATATATACTGTATATCTACATATATCCATCCATATACCAAAGGCACTTCCCCCAATTTTGGGGGGTAGCCGACATCAACAAGAACAAAACAAAAAAGGGGACCTCTACTCTCTATGTTCCTCCAGCCTATCCAGGGACTCAGCCGAGTTCAGCTGGTACTGCTAGGGTGCCACAGCCCAACCTCCCACATTTCCACCACAGATGAAGCTTCATACTGCTGAGTCCCCTACTGCTGCTACCTCCGCGGTCATCTAAGGCACCGGAGGAAGCAGCAGGGCCTACCGGAACTGCGTCACAATCGCTCGCCATTCATTCCTATTTCTAGCACGCTCTCTTGCCTCTCTTACATCTATCCTCCTATCACCCAGAGCTTTCTTCACACCATCCATCCACCCAAACCTTGGCCTTCCTCTTGTACTTCTCCCATCAACTCTTGCATTCATCACCTTCTTTAGCAGACAGCCTTTCTCCATTCTCTCAACATGGCCAAACCACCTCAACACATTCATATCCACTCTAGCCGCTAACTCATTTCTCACACCCGTTCTCACCCTCACCACCTCGTTCCTGACCCTATCTACTCGAGATACACCAGTCATACTCCTCAGACACTTCATCTCAAACACATTCAATTTCTGTCTCTCCATCACTTTCATTCCCCACAACTCCGATCCATACATCACAGTTGGTACAATCACTTTCTCATATAGAACTCTCTTTACATTCATGCCCAACCCTCTATTTTTTACTACTCCCTTAACTGCCCCCAACACTTTGCAACCTTCATTCACTCTCTGACGTACATCTGCTTCCACTCCACCATTTGCTGCAACAACAGACCCCAAGTACTTAAACTGATCCACCTCCTCAAGTAACTCTCCATTCAACATGACATTCAACCTTGCACCACCTTCCCTTCTCGTACATCTCATAACCTTACTCTTACCCACATTAACTCTCAACTTCCTTCTCTCACACACCCTTCCAAATTCTGTCACTAGTCGGTCAAGCTTCTCTTCTGTGTCTGCTACCAGTACAGTATCATCCGCAAACAACAACTGATTTACCTCCCATTCGTGATCATTCTCGTCTACCAGTTTTAATCCTCGTCCAAGCACTCGAGCATTCACCTCTCTCACCACTCCATCAACATACAAGTTAAACAACCACGGCGACATCACACATCCCTGTCTCAGCCCCACTCTCACCGGAAACCAATCGCTCACTTCATTTCCTATTCTAACACATGCTTTACTACCTTTGTAGAAACTTTTCACTGCTTGCAACAACCTTCCACCAACTCCATATAACCTCATCACATTCCACATTGCTTCCCTATCAACTCTATCATATGCTTTCTCCAGATCCATAAACGCAACATACACCTCCTTACCTTTTGCTAAATATTTCTCGCATATCTGCCTAACTGTAAAAATCTGATTCATACAACCCCTACCTCTTCTAAAACCCCCCTGTACTTCCCAGATTGCATTCTCTGTTTCATCCTTAATCCTATTAATCAGTACTCTACCATACACTTTTCCAACTACACTCAACAAACTAATACCTCTTGAATTACAACACTCATGCACATCTCCCTTACCCTTATATAGTGGTACAATACATGCACAGACCCAATCTACTGGTACCATTGACAACACAAAACACACATTAAACATATATATATATATATATATATATATATATATATATATATATATATATATATATATATATATATACAGTATACTATATATATAAGTATATATACACACACACATATATATATATATATATATATATATATATATATATATATATATATATAAATATCATCTCCTCTTACGCCTATTAAAAAAAAAGGGCCTAGGTTAGATTTCGCCAGATGTCTCTATCTTGAGCTTTTAATTCAATTCTTCTCCTTTATCATCTCCTACTTCACGCTTCATAGTCGTTGGCCATGTAGGTCGGGGTCTTCCAACTCTTCTAGTGCCTTGTGGAGCCCAGCTGAATGTTTGGTGAACTAATCTCTCTTGAGGAGTGCTAAGAGCATGCCCAAAACATCTCCATCTACCTCTCATCATGATCTCATCCACATATGGCACTCGAGTGATCTCTCTCATAGTTTAATTTATAATCCTGTCCTACCATTTAACTGCCAATATCCTTCTGAGGGCTTTGCTCTCATATCCACTAAATCTATTGGATATTGTTTCAATGCCATGTCATGACTTATGTCCATGCAGTAACACCGGTCTCACTAAACTGATATATAGCCTGATTTTTCCATGTAATTTCAGGCGATTTGATTTCCAAATTTTTCTTAACCTAGCCATTGTATGGTTTGCTTTTTTCAATCTTTCACTAAACTAATTCTAGAGACCCTGATTCTACCTCTAATTCTTTCTCCATTGCCCGTCTTAATGAAAGAATGCCTTGACGAAGTTCTCAACAAGGAAAACTACTTTTTTCCATTTCTGTCATACTTGGGAAGTTCATCCAGACCCGGATATATACATGAAAGGTCAACGGATCCCATGTGTAGGTGAAGCTAAATTTTTAGGATTGATTTTCGATTGTAGGCTTACGTCGTTCCTCACTCGAAGGCGTTAAAAGCTAAATGTCTTAATGCTCTAAATCATTTCAAAGTATTGTCCCGTAACACTATTTTAATATTATGCAAGGCCTTATTTTTTCAAAAATTAGTTATGGGTGTGAAATATACTCCTCTGCCACCCAAGCTGATTATAGATATTAGATTCATTACATTGTGCTGGCATTAGATTGCCCACAGGAGCGTTTAGAGCCTCACCTATCCCAAGTCTCCTTGTTGATGCTGACTGAATGCGCCCCTCTTATAGCACAGAAAGAAATAGATATCTGTTTGAGGTTCGGGGTGAAAATGGCAGGTACATCCTTGCCAAGATCCTTGGACATGATGTGTCGTACAATGCTAGTGGCATTTTTAAATCTATATCAGAAGCAGGTTTCCTTAATGCTATTCAACTTCTATAACTTCTGGGTTTAATTGAATATCTTTTAGTCTTTATTTACAATAAACGATATCGCCGTCAATGACCTTTGATGTCAGGATACCAGAGAACTTCAAATCATCCATTCATTCATTCATTCTTCCATTGCATACTTCGTTCTCATCATCTCTGTCTTTCTTCTATTTATTTTCAGCCAAACCTCGTGTGATATTTCATGCATTCTGGTAACCAGGCATTGCAAATCCTGTGGTGTTCTGCTAAAAAGGACAGTATCATTAGCATACTCTACCCTATGGGTTTCACAGACAGTGCAAGTGCGATTTTTTGCAATTATTCTGTAACGAACAGTCGTATCAATACGAGATGTTGCTATAGGGTATTACACCCAGTGAGGAAATTTATAGGAGTATCATGAATCATTTATTGTAAATAATAAAGACTTTTGTACCTATACCAAGAGGCAAAACTTATTAGCCAAGCAAGAAAACGAACACCAGGTTGGAAGAGCTCTGCCTGCCTACAACCCCCTTCACCTCCAACTCCCATTTTCTTCCTCCCCCTCTCCTTTCTTCCCTCACCTGCCCTACGTCTTTCTTTCTCTCTTTCTCTCTCTCTGAATGTTGCTTTGATTTAAAAATATTTTTTTACGATTTTTTTTGCTATCAATCTAATAATAATTGACATAACCAATACCATAGAGAGAGAGAGAGAGAGAGAGAGAGAGAGAGAGAGAGAGAGAGAGATGAGCAAACCAGTGAATAAAGCAGTCAGTCATCTGATAGGTAACAACCGATTGAATTGTTCCATATCTATAACAATAAATATTATATTTAGATAAGATAGATAGATAGATAGAGTGCTTGATATAAAAAAAAAAAACATACAAAATAAGTTGCAACTTAAGCTACCTTCTCAGAAAGAGAGCATGAAGGGAAGGGAAAGAACGGAGAGGGATGGATGGCGTGGAGGTGGAGAGAGATAGGTTGAAGCAGGGGGAGAGCAGGTGAGGGATGAAAGGAGAGGGAGGGAGGGGGTGGAGGTAGAGGTTCTGTATATTATTGTTCGGTTTTGTGACTGGATGATTGAGATTTTGCCCTTTGGCATAGGGGCAAGTGTCTTTATAATTAATAATTAATGATTCATTATACCCCTATAAATTTCCTCACTGGGTGTAATACCCTATAGCAACATCTCGTATTGATACGACTGTTCGTTACAGAATAATTGCAAAAAATCGCACTTGCACTGTCTGTGAAACCCATAGTAGTTCTGCTAAATTCCTATCACCAAGCCAGTACAATCCTTCTCCACCATCTTTGACTGTTCTACGCATTACAAAATCCATGAGGAGGATAAACAACATAGATGACAACACATTTCCTTGGAGTACTCCGCTGTTCACTGGAGATTCATTTGATAAGACTCCATTAACATTAACTTTACACTTGTTATGCTTATAAACAGACTTAATCAAATTTAAGAGGAATTCCATAATAACACAGGACTCTCAACAAAATTGGCCAGTACACACTATCAAAGGCTTTTTCATAGTCCACAAATATCATTAAAAGGGGATTTCTATATTCTACACATTGCTGTACAACATGTCTTACAATTAAAATTTGGTCAGTGCAACTCCTACCACTTCTAAATCTTGCCTGTTCATCTCTCAGCTTTTCATCAATCTTTCTCTCCAGTCTCTTTAGATTAAGCTTACTATATATTTTCATAGCAACATTTACATATATATATATATATATATATATATATATATATATATATATATATACATATATATATATTGTGTTTGTATATGCATATATGTATATATACAGTACGGTATATATATATATATATATATATATATATATATATATATATATATATATATATATATATATATATATATATATATATTCACATATGTATACATGTATATGTACAATATACGTATACATGCATACAATATATATATATATATATATATATATATATATATATATATATATATATGTATGTATATATATATATATATATATATACATATATATATATATGTGTGTGTGTGTGTATGTTTATGTGTAGAAATCCCTACAAATGGCACATGATGAGCATGATATTACTAGCCCTAAGCACATCCTTTCAATTTGCCCTTCGTGGCATTAGTACACACATACAAACATACACACACACACACACACACACATATATGTATATATATATATATATATATATATATATATATATATATATATATATATATATATATACATATAGCCTATAATATGTGTGTTTGTATGTATATAATACCTTTTCGTTTGAAGGGGGTAAGCACAGAAGGTAAATAACGGCCTTCAGTTCGGAAGTGTAATGTATTTAATGTGAAAATTATGTTTCCAGCTAGTACCTGTGGCCCCTGCAAATGGCGAAAAAGCGTTTCATAGTAATATTTTCTGACTTTCATTTGTAATCAACTATCCACATACTAAGGGTCAGTATTTATTGCTTTCCTTGTTGGCCAGAGAAGTGTTATATTACATAGGCATGTATGAGTTTTAGTTGTGAGCATAGTTAATTTTTATACAGCCATTTACGGAGATATTCATATACAGGACAGTCATGCACAAACGTCACTGTTACCAGTTGATAGTGGCAAATCAATTATCTGTCATCTAGTGCAAATAGGAAGTTTTCCGGTTAGAAATTTATATCCATATTATGTGAAATTCTTTATTCCACAGACATGTTACCCTTTCATTCTTCATTATGCCAGTGTAATTAAAACGCGAAAGGGATAGGGTCTATACGAAGCTATATTATTTGCCTCCTCAGAAATAAGATAGGGAATTAAGTTCATGTAAAATCAGTTTTTAGTTAATAATTAAACCGCATTTAATCTTGTAATCTTGTTAATCTTGCAATATAATTTGATTTACAAATGTATTTGCAGCTTTCTATGTATATTGCACAAACATATAATAAGCTGATAGGAACATTGCCTTTCCGTATAACTGTAAAAGTCTTTCGGTTAATTAAATTCCTCATTTCTGGTTTTTATATTACTCTCTTGCACCGTTCTTCAGTCAGCTTTGTTAAGTATGCTGCATATGATTTTCATATTTATCCTCCTTTGCATTCAGATCTTCCCAGATTGTTTGGTTTGCAGCTAATTATAACTTATATGGAGTCCAGTACCACACTGCATTCCGTGGGTTTCATTCCTGCAGCAACCAAGAAGTGTTCCCAATTATAAATTAAATCGGTAGACCTTCCAAAGTTCAAACTTGTAGCAGATTCATTTTTTTTTTTTTTTTTTTTTTTTTTTTTTTTTTAACAAGTTAACATGGGGCGTTTTATCATTTATCTTATATTTGTGTTACTTGATCTACTTTAGTATTTATCTTAATTGTTTATAATTATTATTTCTAGTATGATTATTTAAAAATTAATGTCTTTTTCTCGCCCGTGACTGCTTTCTTTTCCCTATTCGGGCCCTTAAGTTGTAGCGCTCATTTTTCAAGTATGGCTACACCTTCAAGTGTAATAACATTAACGGCAATTATAATTTTATCTTAAATTATTCATTTCCGGTTTTGACATCCAATCGTCGTGTAGACGCCAGTTTATACCAATAGATCAACCAGTTATTCTCTCTCTCTCTCTCTCTCTCTCTCTCTCTCTCTCTCTCTCTCTCTCTCTCTCTCTCTCTCTCTCTACACTCTTTGCACAAGCCCTTGCTCAATAAATAGAATATTTTGTCACTATTGGCTACTGTATGGTTAACCTGGTTATTTAAGGTGACAGAATTTTTTCTAAAGAGCAGCCCTGTGGTGATTATAATCCCAAGAAAACTGACCAATTTCGCTGTGGAAAATTGTACTGTAATTTTAGTTTTTGTCGTATCTTTATAGCGAAGCTCCTTAGTTTTTATATATGTGGATTTTATTATTCCTTCCCATACAATTTACCTCACTTTAGTCGATATGCTCTTTATTTAAATGTACCTTTCACCTTCTGTGTGATTCCATGAAACGCTGTCATGGCTAAGCCTTTAGGTATTGAGTATGCATTTTCATTATGGATGCATGGCTTTCAAAGTCATCTAAGAATTGGGCATGATGACTGGCAGGTGCCTACCCTTATGTGATTATTGCTTGGCTCCCCTGCGTGTTAGGCAATTACTGAACGAATGTCCAAGTCTTGCGTCCTCAGAAAACAATTCCTCTTTAAGGCTCTTGATGAAAATGCCAGGTACAGTTGGCTTCATTAATTCCGGTACACTTCACGGGAAGCTAATGGGATGTCTAACAGATGTATATTGTAGAACGGAACGCAGTGTTTAGAAAAAGAGAAACTACTGGTGACGCTGCCTGTTAAACAAAGCCAATCGGCCCGTAAACACATGGTCAAATTTTTTTTATTAATTTTACCAAGGGCTGTATAGAAAAGTAATATTATTTGCTCAGCGGCACTTCGGAATATTAATGAAAATCTTTTTGATAACGTGTTTACAAGTTCAGCCACTTTGTTTCATAGGCAGCGTTACCAATAGTTTCTTTTTAGTTAAACAGCGCTATCTACGACAAAATACAGCTGTCAGTCGTCTTCTTGGCTTCTTGCGAAGTGTACCGGAATTAATGAAGGCAACTGTACAGTTGGACGCTTGAATTTATGGCACAACTCGCTCTGAGGAAATGCACACTGTCACACACTTACTGCACGGTGAGTACCCAAACAGATGGTATAGGGAGAGATGGCAGAGGTGGTGTGCAGGACTATACACAGGAACTCGCCGCACAATAAGGGTGTGGCAGGGTGCACCTTCCCCAGAGTGATTTGTGCCAGGAATTCCTGTGTCTAACTGGACACCCTCACCAAGATTCTTGGAAGAGAAGTTGTAAATGTAATTAAGATGGGCTTAAGTATATTTACATATTTTCTTTATGTAATATATATTTGCAATGAATTTTTTCTCGCTAATTCTGGTTTCATGAACACAAATATGTAAATGAAATATTCATTATCAGAAGAATAAATGCATTGACTAAAAAATCATGGAATTGAAGGGAAATGATGAAGATAATCATATAGATTTACAGAGAGATTTAGAAAAAAAAATAGGATGGAAATTTCATTACCTGAGTGGGAGTAAATGCCTTAAAATTTTTCTGTCTGAAAACATTGTGAAAGCACAAGTGATATTGCTTAGTGATAAGATGGTGATTAAAATACAATAGTCGGGCTATTCTTCCATTTTAACATTGATACTAGTAATTCTACATTTCTCTGGATATTTTACGTCAACAGTCATTAAACTGGTACATTTTACTATAATATTTTACAAATCAATCAATTCAAAACCTATAAAAACAAATACAAGACAGTAATATTAATTCCTTTTGCAGAAGACTTCATTTACCAAGTCCCAGATGACATGAATTGAGTCGGTTTGTAACTTGAAAGTTCAACCGCTTCTTGCATTACCGTGAGTTGGAACACAGGGAAATTTTGCTTTCATTCCTTTATTCATTATAATAGGAAGCAAATTTAAAACTTGAAAATTGATGGGTTAGCTAATTCATTGAAATTCCTCAATTGTTGTGTCAAACTAGGTCTAAAAGTTGAAGGGGATATAAAATCTACCCCGTATTAATTAAAGTAGTTTTCACTATTATTACTTTGTTACTTATACCCGTATCTACATGGTGTTGGATGACTGCTGGTGAAGACTTTGAGGTAACTGGCTATCAGCAACCAAGAGTCCAACATATGAATGTTACATTAAATAGAAAATCTTTCCCTACCATGGGCAGTTGATAAGTATATTTTGTATTCCAATGGAATTCTGATGAAACAAGGGCTTGCTACCCTCTAAGCTTGAGACCATCCTACCGATCTGCACCCCAAGAGGTATGAGCCAATGCTATCAAAATGTTCAAGGAATATAAACTACTCATTTCCAAACACTTCATTTGAGATGTTTATGTCAATTTCTGATTGCAAATTAGTCAAAAATAAGAATTTCTTCTACACAGGAGATTTTATGGCCTTTTTGTGGATATATTAACGTTTGAACTCCTCTAATACTGCATAAAGGAAGAGGAGTGTGCTTGGGAATAGTACAAGTACTCCTTATTTTAAGTGAAAGATATTTATATTTTGGTAAGAAAAGTTTTTCAGAAATTTGTGAGATTCTAAAAGTTTCTCTGTTTCTAAGATTTCAACGTTTTGAAGAGGCATAAGTTTTATAGATGAGATTTAAATTTCAGTTTATCACAGATTTTTAACTCATGATTTTTTATCTCTGATATTTACTATATGCTTCTTTTTTCTAATTAGATTTGATATGAATTGACATTTTTTCTTAACGAATTTATTCGAGCCAGCTCTGTAAGAATCGAACTTGACTCATATTGTTAGTAAATCTCTTCCTTTTAACAAAATTCTTCACATTTCTATGCCATTAGTATCACATTATGGATTCTTTCAAAATTAGCTGTAAGATGCTCAGGAGTTATATGATGAAAAGCTATGTTGTGATATTACTGCATTTTACCTTTTAATTACGCCACTTCAATGTTGAATGTTTGGCCCGAGGTCATTCCTGTGGCGTCTGGGCGTCTTCTCACGGTCATAAACTGTTTGACAGGACGGTGTCCAGCCTGCCGCCATTAAGAATAAAAACCTTTTAAGAGTTAGAAACTGGAACATGTGCAAGATGACAAGGAACAACACAGAGAAGATGAAAGAGGCTATTGATGGGCACAACTTTTATAAAATAATGTATAAAAAACACGGACTACAGAAACACAGACTACAAAAACACAGACTACAAAGACACGGACTACAATGATGACAGGCTGTGGCAAGATAGAAGTGTTTGAAGTTAAAATTGGTTTACATTAAAGATCAGGGCTTAGTCTATTTCTGATTATGATAGTTAAGGATGTATGGAGTGAATATGAAATGAATGACTATCTATGGGAATGTCATATACGGATGACCTATGATTATGGCAGAGACTGGAGAAGGATGCCAAAGAAGGGTAAGGAAGTGGCATAGATCTCTTGAATCGGAAAGCTTCAAGTTGAAAGATGATGAAACTAAGGTCCAAGTGTCCAGCAAGCAGGGTTCAAACTTGAAACAATCGTAACACTAGTGGCTTTCATCTCAGCTGCCGAACTTCTGTTCTTTTATATTGATGTACTTGGGACCTGTTAGGCCTTCCACATTCTGTAGGGTCCATGCTTGATATCTATGATAAATCATCTTTGAAGTATTAATGTCTGTGAATGATATTTATGTTTTTTTTTTTATTTTTTTTTTTTTTTTTTTTTTTTTTTTTTTGTTCATGCTCATTATCATCCTGTAAAGTTTTTTCATTTTTATCATTTTTCATAACGACATTGAATGGCACCCCTACGGCCATATGGCCAACTCATATATATCCACAATTGAAATATAGACAGAGTTTGATATTTACCTAAATTTCACTATTACAAGGCTTCGGGACTGAGTATTTGACTTGGCATGAATGAAGTAATGGCTTCTAACTAAACGAAAAGGCATAGAACCTATTGTGAGATTATTTATGGGAACTCTCATTTTGAAGTTATTTCTATTGCGCTAATGGTTGTTACAACAAGCAACAATGGTGTTTTAGGTGTTCTTGGTATTATTCAATTGCTTTACCAACATTTGAACACACTACGCACGATATATAGTGTGTAAAAACTTATTCACTTTGGAGAGGGCACACACTCGAAGCACTTGCGAGAGAGTCGAACTTTGGCTATTATATATTACGGCTGGAAAATTACATAACCTCTCGAGTTCCAAACTCGCGTGTTTGTTTTAACATAGATTTGATACACTTGAATAATACCCGAGTTCTGATAAATTATGCCACTCCCAGGTCTCTTAAGTACACTCACAACAAAACTGAGTTATTAATTACTTGAACAACCTCTTACTTCGATTCTTAGTCAGGGATTACGAGATCTCTGTAAGAAATACTGGTGATCGAAATAATACACACTTTACAAAAATAAGTATATTCTATGAAATAATATACAACATTAATACCAAAAAATTATTACCAAAATGAATCAATCGAAATATTAAATCTGAACAAAACCTAAGACTAAGACAAGGAAATATTACACTCTAAAACTTATATAATTACTTGTTTCACTGGAAATTAAAATTAACACAAATATTTAATCTTGATAATTAATGAAAATATTTAACATCTTAACACTCAAATACTAAGAGAATTTACAGAAAAGTAATTAATACACACGTGTTTTGATTCACGAGGTAATCAAACAGATAGGCAGAATAAATACATTTCACTGTTTTAACCTAAATTCACAGGGCCAGTTACAAAAATTTATATTACACACATATATATAATAATACATTACACTTGAAATATTATTCAATTGCTTTACCAACATTTGAACACACTACGCATGATATATAGTGTGTAAAAACTTATTCACTTTGGAGAGGGCACACACTCGAAGCACTTGCGAGAGAGTCGAACTTTGGCTCTTACAAAAGGATAGGCTGGATCTTTTCTGCTGCTATTGCATTGCTGGGGCCTATATATATTAGCTTAAAATCTTCTAGATGATACTAGATAAATTATTCTCGTGGCCTGGGGGCAAGACCTAGCAACATAAGGTTACCAACGAGACAAGAATCAGACGAATACCAATGCACAAGCAAGGCAACTCCCTCTCAGCTAACTCCACCCACCTACCTCCTCGAAACAATAAAAAAAGATAAAACTAACTCTGGCATTTTCAATAACATTGTAACCATGGGTAAATATAAAATGACCCAATACCTCATAAATTCTTATTATTATTATTATTATTATTATTATTATTATTATTATTATTATTATTATTATTACTTGCTAAGCTACAATCCTAAATAGAAAGCATGATGCTATAAGCCCAAGGGCTCCAACAGAGAAAATAGCCTAGTGAGGAAAGGAAATAAAGAAATAAACTATAAGAGAAGTAAATAACAATTGGTATGAAATTCTTAAGAACAGTAACATTAAAACAAATCTTTCATATATAGAATATGAAAACTTTAAAGAAACTAGAGGAAGAGAAACAAGATAGAATGGTGATCCCAATGGTATCCTTAAGCAAGAGAACTCTAACCCAATGCAGTGGAACTTCATAGTACAGAGGCTATGGCACTACCCAAGACTAGAGAACAATGGTTCGATGTTGGAGTGTCCTTCTCCTAGAAGAGCTGCTTGCTATAGCTAAAGAGTCTCTTCTACCCTTGCTAATAGGGAAGTGGCCACTGAACCTTTATATTGAAGTAGTTAACCCCTTGAGCTAAGAAAATCTGTTTGGTAATCTCAGAGTTGTCTGGTGTAGGAAGACAGAGGAGAATGTGGCAAGAATAGGCCAGACTATTCGGTGCATGCGTAGACAAAGGTGAAATAAGCCGTAACCAGAGAAAAGGATCCAATGTAGTGCTGTCTGGCCAGTCAAAGGTCCCAATAACTCTCTAGTGGTAGTATCCCAACGGGTGACTGGTGGCCTGGCCAACCTACTACCTACAAAGTACCACAGAAGCCCTCAGAGGCTACATACTTTAGAACCAATGGTATATACTGAAATATATTGGATACCTGTCTCATTCACCAAGGAGTTTAATGGAACGTCCTATGGAGTGCTTCCCAAATCCAAACACTGGACTGTGATACATTTTTAACTGTAAAACTTATTTTATGTGAGTGGTATAAGTATTAGATATTTGGGGGAGTTTCGAGTCTCTGTACATAATTCTTGAGAATGGGTGACGGATTACAAGAATAATTTTTGCAAGACAAAAGTGATGTCAAGGAATGGATTATCCAGCCAAATATTCCCTAGGGATGTGGAGTATGGATGCAGAACGTGAATAAAAAGTAGATGGAAGTTATTTAGATATTAAATTTGCATATTTGCAGTGAGAAGGAAAGATAAGAGCCTGAATGGAACCATATATTCCCTCTTTGTACTGCTGTCAGGTCTGTTGTGGTTATGCAGTTTGACTGAATATATTTAAAACGAGGTTTTTTATGGGAGGTTCAATTTATGGATGTGTGTTACAGCTTAGAGACTGAGAAGCCATTTCTTTATCTTGCAATCTCTTTTATAACTTCAAAGAAGAAACCATTGGTCATGGGATATTTTGTTTCATATGTAAAATATTCTAATTTTACCAAGATATATTTTTTGGATACATTCACTTTTATGGGATTTTAGAATTACATGAAAGCTTAATGGGAGGTTTTTATCAAGTCTAGTGCGCATATCGTTGCAGAAAAAGAGTTTTATTAAGCGGCAATGCCTATGTTGCTATGAATATGAATTTTTATTCATATCCTTCCATTCAGTATTCTTTCTTAGGTATTCATAGTTTTTAAGTTTTAAGATATCCGTAGTGAAGCAATCTTGCTAAGGTAGATTACACTCATATAAAGGAAAGATTTTAGTTAGGCTAGAGGCATATGTCACATAAACAATATATTCGAGAAAAAAAATTAATAGTTACATCATTTTGAAAATGAAAATAATAATGACAATAATGCATAATAGAAGTAGTAGCTAGCCCTCTTTTTTTACATAGTTTCGGAAAAATGGAGTTGAAATTATAATTTGCTTATAAACTAGGTTCTTCTGATATTCGCAGATGCGCTCTGTCATTGTATGCAAGTTTATGCCTTAATGTAAGAGAATTCTCCAGCTCATATTTTATATGACACTCGCTAAGAATTGTGTGATAGAGGGAAGAAATCAGGAGGGTACTGAATAAAGATATTACGAATGGCTATTTCCCCACTGCTTATCCCGTAACATTGTGTAACCTTATAGTTTCAACGGTTAATAAAAGGCATGGACATTTTATGAATTTTGATAAATGTTATAGAGGCTTCCCTTGTATTGCTTGTCTTGTTTCTTTGAAAGTTACCAGAACCGTAATTCACAGCCATAACTTGAATAATATGTTACAGCTGTCTGTAACATCATTTGCTTTCTTTGAGGCTCTATGGCAAATATAGTCTCTCTCTCTCTCTCTCTCTCTCTCTCTCTCTCTCTCTCTCTCTCTCTCTCTCTCTCTCTCTCTCTCTCTCAGAATGATCAATTCTTTTTCACGTAGGTTTAATAATCTTATTTCTATCGGAACAATTTTGATTTTAGCATTTCTGCTGCATGTTCACCTAGGAAAAGTGTACTTTGTATATTTCTGGAAAAAATGTCGAAACAGATTTATAAAAGTAATTTGAGAATGAAATCAACTCATAAAAGTTACCCCTCTAATATTCTAATAGCTGACCTTGGTCAGGAAATGATTCCATTAAGAACTATTAAGTTTTCTCTTTCATAGATGTAAGAAGTTCGTCTGCCCCATCTTACGCTGTTTCCTTCCCAGTATCCAGTTGACTTCCGGCGAAGGGTAAAGCAACACTAGTCTTTGAACCATGAGGGTAGATAACCTAACGCCTTTAGCCCCGAGGGCGGCCCCCAACCGTCCCGTTGCACGCGAAGGGTTAATTGTAATGGATTTTTCATGGCTTTCATTGCGGCGGGGGAAGGAACAGGAAGGAGTTATGGGACGGAATTGAAGAGGTGCACAGGAATATGATTTTATGAATTTATAATTTTTACAGGATTTTATTATTTTAAAGTTTCATTTAACAGGATTATGATGGTCTTACCTGAAGAATTGGTAATAGTATTCCACTATGTAAATGTGCTTGTGGTAGCTCAAGTCCAACTGATTACCGCCCAGTTTCCTTAACTCCCATATTATCTAATTTGTAAACGTATTTTGGCAAAACGTCCTAATAGGTTTACTGAAATTAATTATATGATCCCTAGTTTGCAATTTGGTTTTCGTAAAGGCCTTGAAGCATGTGATGCCGTTCTTACTATATCCAATGCTGTACAGAAATCCCTTGATTGTGGTCAGGAAGTTCGTATGATCGGCCTTGATTTTAGTGCTGCTTTTGACCGTGTTAATCATGAGGCCCTTATTTTCAAACTCAAACAGTTGGGAGTGTGTGGGTCGTTTCTTAATATCATTATTGATTTTTTTCAGTAATAGATCGCAAAAAGTTGTTGTTGAGTATATGAACGTGATATCTGGTGTTCCTCAGGGTAATGTTCATAATATATACACGTGACATGTGGTTTGGCCTTGAAAACAAACTTGTTGTATAAGTAGATGATGCTACTCTCTTTGCATCAATTCCATCTCCTGAATGTAGATCTATGGTTGCTGAATCCCTTAATAGAGATCTAGCTAAATTATTGCATCGTGTAAATCATTGAGTATGAAGTTGAATCCTAACAAAACTCAAAATAAGATTGTAAGTAAATCAAGGGCAGTGGCTCCTCAACATCCGGATCTCAGTCTTGATAATATTTCTTTAACTTTGTATGACTTTTAAATTTTTAGGTGTGATTCCCGACAGCAAAATCTTCTTTTGAAAAACACATTAGGTCCGTGTCTTCTTCAATTACACAAAAAATGGCTTATCGAGAAAGTATTTAAAGATTTTCGGTGATCAATCTATTCTGAAAAAAAAAGTGTTTTAATTCTTTCAATCTACCTTGTTTCGAGTATTGTTCTCCTGTCTGATCTTCAGCTGCTGATTTTCATTTTAATTTATTTGACAGATACTTACGGTCTATTAATTTTCTTATTCCTGATCTAGATATCAATATCTGGCACTGTCGTGCAATTAGTTCATTATGCACGTTGCAAACTATGTTTTATAATTCTGACCATCCTTCACATTCAGATCTTCCAGAACAGTTCCATCCTGTTCGTAATACTAGGCACGCAGGTAATTCTAATAGTTAGGCCTTCTCCATCACGAAGCTCAATATTACACAGTATTCTAGAAGTTTTATACCAGATGTGACCAAGTTGTGGGATGATCTTCCTAATCGGGTAGTTGAATCGGTAGAACTTCAAAAGTTCAATCTTGCAGCAAATGTTTCAATGTTGAACAGACTGATATAAGTCTTTTTTTATAATTTATATATGAAATATCTGTTTTAATGTTGTAAATGTTTTTAAAATATATTAATTGTTCATTACTTCTTATATCGTTTATTTATTTCCTTATTTCCTTTCCTCACAGGGCTATTTTTCCTTTATGGAGCCCTTGTCCTTATAGCATCTTGCTTTTCCAACTAGAGTTGTAGCTTAGCTAATAATAATAATAATAATAATAATAATAATAATAATAATAATAATAATAATAAAAATGATAATATTAATAATAATAATGATGATGATAATGATAATGAGGATAATAATAATATATTTCGTTCTGGTTTGTACCAGAAGTAGAAACCAAAATATTTTGATCGCATTATTTACTGGCATTCTTTTGATTACTTTCAAATCCATTCAACTTTCTCTCTCTCTCTCTCTCTCTCTCTCTCTCTCTCTCTCTCTCTCTCTCTCTCTCTCTCTCTCTCTCTCTCTCAGGTAACTGCGGGCACATGTAATAACAGCATTCCCTGGGGTCAAGAATTCTTCTTGAAGTGACTTTGGCGTGTTGAAGAAATGCAAATTTTTTTCCCTTTTATTTTCGTTTTCAATATTCATCTTAAACCTGTGATGGGAAAATTAAACAAGATATATATATATATATATATATATATATATATATATATATATATATATATATATATATATATACACACACACATATATATATATATATATATATATATATATATATATATATACATATATATATATATATATATATATGTATATTTATATATATATATATATATATATATATATGTATATATATATATATATATATATATATATATATATATATATATATATATATATATATATATATATATATATATAGACGCTCAGGGAGCGTTTTGCATTCATATGAAGGAAAATTTTATATTCCAATTGATCTCTGGGTTACATTTGGTGGAAGAAGGATTATGATAGATTAGATATAAATGGTATATATTTCTTTTACCTTTTATGAAACGATTTTGAAATTCAGTCATTCTCAGTTTAGACTGATGGTACCTCCTAGCATCAATAGTTACAATTACATGTATTCAGCAATTCCTTCATGAAAGTTTTCTGAATGTGTTACTCCCATTACTAAACTTTTAATAATCACAGCTGTTATAACAAATAATTTTTTTATTATAGAATGTTGGATGACAGTGTCCAACATACATATACGATAATGAGCCTAAATAGAGATAAAATTTTCAATGAGAACCCACCGCAACGGAGTCGCTCAGCTTCATCGTGGAATATACTTTTCAGCGTTGAACCCTTGTGATGGGAAAAGGGGTGTCTAACTGCAGGAAATATTTCCCCCCACTTTGACAAAAATTTCCTCTATACTCATTTTCTATTTCTCTTTTTTTATTTCAACCTCCATCGTGTTTTATCAGCTTCCTAATATCTCATAACTCAGCCTCTGTGTCTAAAAATAATTTTTGGGTGCCTTTGTTGTAAATAGCGTGGATATTTCCTCATTCAGAAATTAATTGCTATGAGATATAGTGGATGGGATCATTGTTGAGAAGAGATTTGCTTGCAAAGTTGTTTGAGTGTTCTGGAGGACATCATGCTAAAAATAATGGTTGGGACCTCTTTGGTGAAACTGTGCTCAATAGATGGTTCATGGGAATCCAGGACGAGTCAACCAGTCGGGTAGAGCTTTTGGCAGCCGGATAACTTATAATATTCCGTTTGTTTAAAGTTTTGACACACAAAAAATACTATCATGGCAAAACTTGGTCAGATGAATCAAAGACCTGTTTATAGTCACCGAAATAAAGCCCCTTCATTCCTCCAAGGTAAAACTAATATTTTACTCCCAATTCAAAATGGCCACAGATGCCATGCCATATCTAACATTGGATGATATTCACAACATTGAAAGGAATAAACAATGGGTATCTAAATTTTTTATTCGCTTATATTGTCTACTTTAAATGTACTCAGCATTGACCAATGTATTACCAAAGCATACAGAACCAGGTCAGTGGTGTGCCCATGGAGCCAAAAAAAAAAAAAAAAAAAAAAAGAATAAAAACATTTGGATCAAATTGGATTATAAAACCTTTTATGTAATACATTGACCAATGCTGAGTTGCTTCAAAGTAGAAGGTAGTAGGTAACAAGGTAGAATTTGTAAACTTTAAAGAACATTCTTATTGATGTTGTGAATGTAGTCCATCGTACGATAGTTCCCTATTGTTCTAGTCAGTTCTCTTATCTCTAATTTAATTATTTTAGCTGCTTCTGAGATGATATCTTCTTTCGGTTCTTTTGACTTCTTTTTCAGCTCATAAATAAATATGATGCCATATCTCCAAAGCAAATAACACCTGCTCTCACATCAAATTCGGTAAAGTAAACATGTTCCATGTAGTCCTCCTTTAACTGAAGTTGCGAACTTCTTTCACAATAGGTGCCTTTGCTTTCACATAACTCAAATGTTTTTTCTAGGGTTTCTTTCAAATTATAAATCTCACAATCACTACTATCTTCTAACCAAATGTATAGATTGTTGAAGCCATCTGCTTTATCTGTTTCTACAGGTCTTCCTCTCTTCCCTCTTCCTAGTTGTTGCTTTATCCAGAATAAACTTACCCATGCAAGTTGAATGATAGATGGTCACCTATGCCATAAGATCGGTGTAACTTGCTTGGCAACCCTATACAATATCTTCCTAGGAATCTCCTCTCTCTCGAGCATTATTAACCATAGAGGTTCGAAGAAGTAATATCATAACTTTCTTAATCTAATCCCCTCTGAACGAGAGAATGACGTGACGTAATCTCTTGGCTTTAACATGGAATATCGTTTCCTTGTTGAAAACTTGTGAAAGGCAAGCAGGTTCTTAAACTTGGGGGAACTTCTTCCACAGTTTAACTCTAAATTTCTCTCACTGTTCTATTTTGCTTCTCAATATCACTCCGATCTCCTAACTATGAGTAATATTTCTGATCCTCATTTGTTTATTTATTTATCTATGGCTTATTATTATTTACTTCTTAATTCATTTATTTATTATGTTCACGTTTAGATGAATGATAGAAATGATCACGGTTGAGAGGTGTTTGCATTCAAAGGTATATGTGAGAGTATTTGATGTTGTCAGCCATCCCGAAGTTGGTTTGGACCTTTTTGATAGAACTATTTTGGAATTCATGGGGATCCAATCTGGCCAGAAGCCCATCAATACAGATACAGGATTGATGATTTTGTTTTTATGGCCTCAGTCCTAACAGATGGATTTAGCTCACACCTGTGCCTCTATATCTGTTTATGTGCTATCCTACGGGTCGGGTACAGAGTGGATCATTTAGGGCATATACTATCACTATGCTGATGATGGAGAATTTAAATATTTCTTAATATTCTCAAGCAGGCTGAACAAACAAGCAACCAGACCAAGCATAACAAACATAAATATGGATATTGCGAATAACGAACCCCCATCCCTTGATGTGCTGACTGCCCCGCGGCACCATTGATGACTTCTGCTATTGTTGGTAATGAAACTCTTCCTGGGTCTTCTGCTCTGGCCATATCTTCCCTTCCAGTTGATGATTTAAGGACCAAAAAAGATCACTTTTGATGCCCGCCGCATAGATCCTTTTATTCCATCTTGCCCACGATACCAGGGGAATGAAATATCAAGCTGAATGAATGAAAATTTAAGAGTTTCGTATTGTGCAAGCCTTGCTTACAATATCATTTATGGAATTGTTCAGTCTTCACAGCCCTTTTAGAAAGATTTAAAGAATCAAGTTAAAGTTCTAAAAAATAAGCAAGATTTTGAGGCAAATATTACTTACAATTATTACTTCCAGGCTAAGATTTCTTTTCCCCAGAATCAAAAATATTCCGAAATGTACCACATTGTATGATGAATTTCGGGAAATGGCTTTGAGAATCATACACGAACCACTGTGGTATGTTGTATCATACAAAGAAGGGTATCATAACAATATCAAGGGCTACAAGTGTGTGGAAAAGAAAGTTGGTAAAATTCCCCAAGATAGCCTGGAACTATATGGTCTAGGTTTGCTAGTTAAGGCTGGTAATGAAACCCAAGCACTTAATAATTTGGCACTATCTTTTTTTTATATTATCGAACGGTATCTCCTGGCAAAAAATTTAACCATGTTAAAGGAATTATATATAGTAAAGACCCTTATGAATTCACTGGTATATTCTTCAACGTTTCTGCCTGAGTACATAAAAATCCGTCAAATGCACTAATGGGAAAAGGTGTTTAACTTCTCCGTGTCCCATGACCACACTACATATAGTGTAAGGCAGGCAAATTTTGTCTTCATTATAAGGGAACTCATTCTTCGAACAACGTCCTAAATACAAGTTAGAACAAGCCATAATTAAAACGGCCATTGATGAATATATTACTTTTAGCTCAATCAGAAAAAAAAATCAGGTAATAGTTCAACATATGCTAGTTTGGTATCCAGTCCACCAGATTAAACAAATAACTTGTGAACTGCTCATTCTTCAGCTGGTGCTCTGTTTCAGAATCCTGAAAACTCCTCAATATCGTCATCTAATCCAACCATCTTGAAGATTCTATTCCTACAACCTCGCCAGGTACAAATATGAAGTGTGCCAATTTAAAATTGTGCTCATCCACTGTAGCTGTTACTACTAAACATTCATCTAAAGACACTCATTCTAATATACTAACTAAAAGAGACAATGGCAGCACTACCCAAAATTTCCAAATCAAGCAAAGAGATCAGATTCATGTACTGAAAATGTATAACATACTCACCACCAATTACACATCCAAAGACACAAAGATCTTTCTCAAATGGGGATGGATGAACTTGACCTCCCAAAATCATAATCTGCGAGGGAAAAAACGTGTGCTAGAAAGCACAACTCCCCTAAAATAAAAATGCAAATAATGAGGAATGTTTCGTCAAACTCAAAGATTTCCCTTAAGTCAATCTACAGGAAGGTTCATTTATTAATTTACCAAATTAAATTACTGTAGGAACTGAAACGTTGATTCAACTTTGGCCGTCTGAATCTAACCCAATCAAGCTACCAAGCATGTGGCAAAGACTGAGGATACCTAAAGAATGATGTAACTCTTGAAGAAATAAATTCAATTCCAGTTATTGACATTACTGATAAATCTATGATTTTACATCAAACAACGCCAGAGAATAAAACCTTCCTGCACAAAATTTGTTGTTGTTGTAATAACGGCTTTATTTCGGAATTTAAACAAATTAGAAATATAAATATACAAGTATTTAATGATCTAGCTGAAAACTCTACTATGAACAAATTGATAAATTAGAAAGCCAAAATGCTGGTTGTATGAGTGTTGACCAACTGGTAGAAAAGCGTGCAACAGGCACTCTTCATCTTGAAAAATCTAAAGAAAAGTTTAAACATAATCAAAATGATAATCATGAAGCAAATCATATTTCAAGTGGATATCAGGAAATTATATGTAAAGAACCGAAACCTGATATAAAATGAAATGCTACTGCTACAAAATAAGCAGATATAATACTCTTCCCAATGGAAATGCACTTCCAATTCCTTAACGTTCAATCCGTAAACAATTTAGTGGAATATTAATGGACTCAAAACCCGTTTGTATTGCAAAGGTTGTTAAAGAATTATAACCCTACTTTAATATGCCCCATAGCATACTAATCATACTATTCCTTCAATATGAAACAACATGCTAGCGTCTCATTTAGTCTCTTCTGCTGATACATTAGGAACAGGAATCTATACTCATAATAATGTAATTTATGATGGTAAGGTATTTACCAAGCAAGAATTTCAATTACTTGAAATTTAAGTAAATCTAGATAATAACTTTTAATTTTATGATATATGCAATCATTCCTCTTGCAGCTATAATTTTCAAGATTTATTCAGAAGATTCCCAGATAAGCTAGATTTCCTAAAATTAGAAAATTGAACGCCCACAATCCACTTTGGGACACTAATTATATTAATGTTGTAATTCCATGAAACGTTATGGTAAATGCAGATACATAGTCCGACCTAGTCTTTACATATTATTATCTTGTCTCATACCCCTATCAATACTTAGCAAACGGAAAAGAAAAAGAACAAATTCACTCAAGTGGTCTGCTACTGTAATTATTCAGTGGCTGCTTTGCAATTATTATTATTATTATTATTATTATTATTATTATTATTATTATTATTATTATTATTATTATTATTATTATTATTATTATTATTATTATTTCTAGCGAAGCTACAATCCTAGTTGGATAATTAGGATGCTGTAAGCGCAAGGAGTCCAACAAGGAAAAATAGTCAAGTGATCCAGTGAGAAAGGGGAATAAAGGAATGAATAAACTACATGAAAAGCAATGAATCATTGAAAAAAAAAGATATTTCAAGATCAGAACAACCTTAAAATTTGTCTGGCATATATAAACTATGAAGAGGGCTTTATGTCAGCATGTTCAACAACAAAAATATTCACAGCAAGTTTTAACTTTTGAAGTTCTACCATTTCAACTGCTTGATTAGGAAGCTCATTCCACAGTCTGGTTATATTTCGAAAAAAAACGTCTAGAATACTGTGCAGTATTGAGCCTTATAATAGAGAAGGTATAACTGTTAAAATCAACTGCATAACTAATACTAGGTAGAGGATGGTACAGTCTGGGAAGATCTAAATGCAAAGGATGGTCAGAATTATGAAACCTCTTATGAAAAACACATAAATAATAACAGAGTGACAGTGTCATAAATTAATATCTAGATCAGGAATATGAAATTTAGTAGACCGCAAGTTCTTGGTCAACAAATTAAGATGAAATTCAGCAGATGAAGAGCAGACATAAAAACAATACTCAAGACAGGGTAAAATGAAAGACTTATAACACTTCTTAATAGGTTGATCCCCGAAAATGTTGAAAGACTTTCTAGATAAGCTAATTTTTTGTTCAGTTGAAGACAAAATAGACCAAATGTGTTCAACAAAAGTATATTTGCAATTGAAAATCACATCCAAAATTTTAAATGAGTTGTTAGAGTCAAAGAAACATTATCAATGTAGAGATCGGAGGTGAAGTAGACACTATCCTCGACCTAATTACAGTCATAGTTTGAGTTTTGTCAGGGTTCAATTTCATACCCTATAATTTGCAAAATGTACTAATTTTAGCTCGATCACTTAAGGGATTCAGCAACCCCCGGAGACAGAATCGATGCAAAGAGAGTAGCATGATTTGCATATGCAATGAGCTTATTTTCTAGGCCAAACCACATATCATGTGTATATAGTATGAAAATTATAGGGCTAACAACACTGTCTGAGGCTCGGGGTGAAGATAGTAAGTTCATCCTTGCCAAGATCCTTGGATATGATGTGTCCTACAATACTAGTGGCATTTTTAAATTTATATCAGAAGCAGCTCTTCTTAATTCTATTTAACTTCTATAACATATTTACTTTTCTGGTTTTAATTGAATATTCTTTTAATATTTATTTATGATAAACGATATCGATGTCAATGACTTTTAATGTCAGGGTGCCAGAAAACTTCAAATCATTCATTCATTCACTGACTGTACGCAATAGGAGAATTCCCGAGTAAGCCTGAGTGAATATGAGCAGCTGACCAGTGGACAAGAACACAAAGCAGAAATGGACCTGGACGAAATAGAAAACTCAGCGTTAGAAGTAGGACAAGTGAGTAGGAAAAGGCTGATAGGATTGTAACAGAAGGATGCAATGTTAACAGAGTTATTCTGCCGTAGGGTGGACAAGACCTGTTATTATCTTAAGGATGGGTTGCTTATGAAGAAGCGTAGGCCTGCTGATATCCCCGGAAATGCTGAATAGGAGAAATATCGTCAGATATTAATTCCCGCACTATTGAGAAGACAGGTGATCACTATAGCTCACAAGACGAGACATATGGGGATAAGGAAGATGCTGAGAAGATTATGAAATACATTTTCTGGCCTGGCATGCATAAAGACGTAGGCCACTTTTGCCATGCATGTCACGTATGTCAGATGCCTGGAAAGCAGAGCGAGGAAATTAAGAAAGCTCCCTCACACCCGATAGATGTGCGAGGAGAACCCTTCAGCAAGGTAATGATCGACATTTTGGGACCTTTAGCAATGACGGAAAAAGGTCACGATTGTATTTTAACCTTGATGTGTCCAGTGACGAGGTACCCAGAAGCCATACCCCTCCGGAACTCAGGACCAAAATAATTTCCGAGAAGTTACTAGACTTTTTCACCAAATTTGGTATTCCTGAGATCGTCCAAATTGACCAAGGAACGAATTTTACATCAAAATTATTCTGCTACGTAATTAAACTGTTGGATGTGAAACAACAACTATCAACTGCTTATCATCCGGAGACCCAAGGGGCATTAGAAAGGTTTCATCAAAGTTTGAAAAGTATGTTAACGAAGTTTTGCAACAAAATAGGGAATGAATGGGACGTCGGACTACCGTTGATGTTATTTGAGGTACGTAATGCTTATCAAGAAAGCATGGGATGTAGCCCGTATTTGGACGAGAAGTACAACGACCGATTAAAATGTTAGCAGGAAAATGGAAGGACCGAGAGGGAACGGATGGAGAATATGTCAAGAAATTGAGGAAAAGGATCAGCAAGATAAGGAAATTCTCCCCAGAAAACCTTAAGACGAGTTAAGGAAACATGAAGAAAAGGTACGATATGAAAATTAAGGACACACAGTTTTCAATAGGACAACAAGTCTTGATTTTCCTGCCAATAAGGAGTTTTTCATTTGCCAAAAAGTTCCAAGGACCATCCCGATTTTGGAGATCAGTGACCTGACCTACGTTATTGAAATCTCAGGAAGGAAGAAAAGTCAGAGGAAAGTACACGTTAACCTACTGAAACCTTACTTAAGTGAAAACGAGCCCAAAGCTTCACAAGTGTGTATGGGGTAAACCATACCATCCACAGAAAACGACGATGGATATCAGGTAGGGGCAGTAAGCAAAGTGATTAATTCTTCTATCATTTGGAACTTGGAAGAAAAATTCACTCATTCAAACTAGGAGTAACAAGAAGAATTAAATTGATTAATTAGAAGTTTTCCTGAAATTGTCTCAGACATCCCGAGACGAACTAACCTAACGAAGCATGAGATGCACCTCAAAACAACAGAAAGACCATTTAAACAACGAGGCTATTGACTGTCACCGTATCACAGAGAAGTTATGAGAGAAGTGGACCATTTGTTACAGAATGGATTAGCCAAAAAAATTCTACCCCTTACAGTTCTTCATACTTGCTCGTTAAAAAACCGGACAGATCTTTTAGGATGTGTACGGACCACCAAAAATTAAACTCGATCAGTATGACTGATAATTATTCATTGCCACTCATCGACCAACTACTCGACAATATCGGACAAGCGAGGTCCGTCTCCGAGATTGAGCTTTTATAACTCTGTTTGGGTTATATCAAAACACAGTCACGCCATTTGGTCTAATGAATGCCCCCGTTACTTTTCAACGTGTGATGAATAACTTTTTAGGATTGATAGAAGGAGTAGGCATATATCTCTACGATATTGTGGTATATTCATTGACCTGGGAAGAACATCTCCGTATCCTGAAGAAGGTATTTTAAAAGCTGTGAGAAGCATACCTGACGATTAACCTGGAAAAGACCGAAATTTAGAAAGGCAATGGTTCGGATACTTGGGATTAGAAATAGGAAGAGGACTTATCACCCTGGTAGTTGCTAATGTTGAAGGAATAAGGAAAGCATCACCCCTCACAACGAGGAAGCAATTACAACTCTTTTTAGGGACAGCAGGATTCTACTGACGTTTTTGTTCAAACTTTTCGGCTGTAGTCACTACCTTGACAGATTTGACTAGCCCCAAGAAAAAATTTGTATGGACCAGCGAGTGCCAGGACTCCTTTAACAAGATAAAGACCACATTAACTTCGAAACTGATACTGCGAGCACCTGATTTCAACAAAAAAATCCTTATCCAAGTGGATGCGTCAGATTATGAGATTGGAACTATCTTAACGCAAGGAGAAGAGGAAGGAATTCTTGACCCTGTTTGTTTTATGTCGTCGAAGCTGAAGAAACATCAGTGAGCCTACTCGACAGTTGAAAAGGAACTACCAGCGTTAGTCAAAGCAATAAACAAGTTTGAGATTTATGTGAATCGACCAAAAAATCAAGAGATTACAGTGCATTCGTATCATAATCCTTTACCTTTTGTTAATAAGAGGAAAAATAATAATCAAAGGCTAACTAGGTGGTCATTATGTTGGCAGCAGTATTGTATTAATGTAAAGCATGTATCATGGGCTGAATAGATTGATTCAGGCTCGGAATAGATAATCTTTTTTGTGGGGAGCTATCTTATGAAGCTGGTCTAGTGTAGAGTAAATACAACAGTATATTCATGATTTATTTATATGTTTTATTCTGGCATTGAAGAGATGAATAGCCAGTTCTTAAGATGAGTTCCTCTCGCGTAGATTCAAGTTTTTTATGTAAATTATGTAAGACTTTCGTCGTTAATTTCTTCGTATTCTTCATTCAAGTTAGTATGTGTAATTTTACGTTATTTTTAAAAATTAACTTTTTTATTTCACGTATTTATGTTACGAAATCTTATATAAATTTTTTGAGAGTGTTATGTGATCATACAAGATAGGAACAAGGGCTTATGCAATGTTCTTTTATATTTTTATGAGGTAATACGTCATGTCTGCGAGAAAATAAATTCTTCTTATATGCCATGTACTTTGGAAGGTTCTCGAGGGCCCTGATGTTAGTTCTTATCTTTTTTCATTTCAAAGACTAGGGTGGGCAGAGCTAACTTATAGAGAGAGCCGTCACGCGTTGCGTGAGTAAGGGTTCGAGAGAGCGTTACTTGGTAACTCTGATGCCCATAGGCCAAATCCCCAGGCTGTTCAGATCTCGGTCCTGGAACATTCTGGATGTAGCTAAGTCTTAAATAGGCGCCCCACGCCTCAGGGCTATTTAGCAGCAGTAGAGAAGCAGCCATCGAGTTAAAAAGCCAAAGTACCTCCCTCACTCTCTCTCTCTCTCCAAGTGTCTGTAGTGTGTCCTCTCCTAAGTGACTCTGTGCCAAAATGAATCGTGTGTTGAAAAGATACGCAAGACGAAACGGTGATTTTGAATTTCTTGTATTGGGGTGAGTGTTGGTATAGTGTAAAGTTTTGTAACTGGCCCTGTAGAAAGGTGAAAGGTACTTGTATCGTGATCTGGTTATCTATTTTCATTAAGTATCAATTTTTAATATTGTATTCAGATTTAATTTGAAGTGAAACAAGTGATTATATAGTTTTTATAAGTCTTATCTCTTTTGTTTTAGTCTAAGGTTTATTCAGATATAGTATCTCAAGTCAAGTAATTATATAATATCAGATTGTAACATTTTTGTCTTAATCTAAGTTTTGTTCAGACTTGATATTTTGAGTGCTTTACTTGTTTTAAGTAAATTTTGTTCAAAGTGTTGTAATTTATTTAGAATATATTTATTTTTTTAAAGAGTGTTTTATTCCAATCATTACCCAGTTTTGTTTTGAGTGTACTTAAGAGACCTTTGGATATTCAGTGTTTTATATATTGCTGTCTGGTAGTTATATAACTGTCTCAGAGTTCGGATATTAATATTTCCAAGTGTAACAGAGGTAATGTAAAAACAAGCAGGTTAGTTTGGATTTCGAGAGGTTGTTTAGCTTGCCGGTCGTAATATATATTATATTATATATTTGGTTCCCACACACGGAAGCCATCTTATAATATTTTACGTTTGGTTCTCAGACCCTAGACTATTGTATAATATATTTTAGTGTCCGGACCCAGGAGCCATCGTATATATATATATATATATATATATATATATATATATATATATATATATATATATATATTTATATATATATATATATATATATATATATATATACATATATATACATACATATATATATATATGTATATATATATATATATATATATATATATATAATGTGTGTTTGTAGGTAAGTGTGCATTGCATGTGATAAAATGTAAATATTTCATTTCAATTCTTATAATTTTTCTGGTTGTGGTAGATCAGCCATTCCCTCACGATTTTCATATAGGATAAAATCCTCTAACATTATATTTTCTATGATTATTTAAAAAGAAAAAAAAAGTATCTTACATATTCTGTTTACATCATAAATAAGTTCAATAATTCATAAACATAAAGTAATAAACCAGAATTTCATATCTATTATAGATTGACGGAGCTCAATGAAAATTTTATGGGTATGTGAATTTTGCCCCCGCTAAAAGTCATGAGCTTACCAGGGATTTTGTCACTCTGGATCAGGAGATGGTTCGTGAAATTTCATTTATTTTTCTATCTGATGAATTTATTTTCTTAAATGTATAAATGATTTGCATGTATCAGTGAATGTGTTTTTTTTTATTATTATTATTTTAATCATATCTACAGCATTGAATGAGTTCACTTAAAGCTCACCTAATGCTGATAGTTTTCTTGCTAAGATGAATTAAGAGGGAAAAGAGCCTTGTGCCTGTGTTAAACATTTTTGATCGGGGTGGAGTGTGATTGCAAGATAGTACCCCTCCCATACACAAAAGATATGGAACTTACAACGCATGGGAATAATTAAGGAGTTAGTTTTTTCATCTTTGAAAATTTCAAGAGCGTTGGAAATATTTCCATTGGTACACAATCGTTTACTACGTAATGACAAGATAAGCGTCAGCCATGAACAGTATTGTTGTTGTCAATGTTTCTTGCATAATAGTTTCCGCACTCTACAGTATGTTGTTTTTTTTTTTTTTTTTTTGGTTAGGAATTTTTAGTATCAAATTCATGACTTCTGGTATACTTAGCAAAATCTTCACATTCAAGGGGCAGTGGAGTATGAATTGTTTATTTTCCCTTAGCGGGTAAGTTGTCATTACTATTATCTTGGATACATATCCATAATTGAAAAGGATTTAATTCTAGAAACAAATACGACAAGCGAAATCATTACGACTGAAAATGTACTTCAGAAGTAAATCATGAAAAAAGTATTGAACCAAATGATGTATTATTACTATTATAGAAAATTTCAGCAGAAATTAAACATTTTGGCCAAAACTGAAAACGACAAAAAAGCGATATGGATGTAAGCTATTATTTTGGCGGCCCAGAAATACCAGAATTTTTTTTTTTTTTTATTATCTTTTTATATTTTTATCGCAATAGGCCTATTTAGTTTTAATTTAAATGTATGTACTGCATATGGCATAGCTACGGTATGAGCTGCACTTATTTCCTTATGTACATGAATATTTGTCTTTCAACTGTCCAGAGCATCTTTTGTTATGGAGATTGGCGCGAGAGAGTCCGCTTAGAAGGTAATGATCAAAATTTGTTCTTTAAATCACCTTTTTCCATTTTTTTTTTCGCTTTATCATCTTAATCAGTAGTCTTCTGGAGGAATTTTTAGAATCTTTCCCATTACTTCTTGTGAGGATGGTCTATATTCATCAGGAGAGAGTCAGAGAGATATTTAGTAATAGGTTTTTATATATAATCATCGAGAAATATCTGAATACATGAATAGATAAGAAGCCTAATGATTTTTTATGTGTATAGATATAGTACTGCAGATAGGATGGTTATTTTCAGTTACATAACAAAGAAGAAAGTTGAGAGAAAGCAAGAAAAATATTTTTTAGCACAACAGGAGTTTTATTTTTAGGTTTTAACGGTTTTACATTTATAAATATAAAAGATATGGAACCTGACCGTCCCCTGTGCATATTTTGTTTAATGTCTGTGTAGTCCTTAGGACGTTGTGAGGTCTATTATGCATACATTGTAGCGCATTCACGAATAGCGTGAATTCCAAAGCATAGAGAAACGACTCTTGGGCAATACATATACAACATTCAAGGAAACGATGCGCGAGCCTGTTCATCCATAAGTGCCACTTCCATAGTGGAACAATGGTCGTCTCCTTGAGCTTGGGAAATTTGACTTTTCTTCCCCCTCCCTCCGGACCGAGAGGCATTCTTTCAATAAAGAACCCGCCAGCTGTGTTGACTCAAGGGCTTAAGCCCAACACTTACTCCCGTAAGTAACATAGTCAGCTTGGTATTGTAAGCTACCAATGTTTATAAGTATTGGATACCACAACCAAGAAATATTTTCTGATACTTTAAAAGGAATCCTTTTGTGGCTTTCATTTTAAATCAACACTAAGTGATCACATTACAAAACGTATCCTAAACATATTTCAGATTTCTTTAATGATGTTTCTTAAATTCTTATTTTCTTGTTTATAGCCTCTTTTATGCGATTTCTATCTCTTTGACAATTCACCAAGATTTTTCCTTTTATTATTAGCTTTTAACTACTAAAGAAAATCAATATAGGTTTCTTTTCTGAAAGAGTTAATTAAAGTAACTTGGAGGCATGTGTCACGAATGACGTCTTTTCTATTTTTTCTTATTATAAGTAAAAAGGAAAATCTTTGTTAACCATCTTGTTGACGAATACCTTTTAGAAATAATAGAAAAAAAAAACATTACACGAATTGAACGTCTGTTGAAAAACTGCGTAAATATGCTTACGCTTTCTTTTTACCTTCGTTGCCCTTTTCTTTAAATCCCCTCGGTCACATCCTTCGGTGAAAGAGGAAGTGTGATTCGGGGAAGGTTTACGATTATTCTAGCGGTTGTGCTTCTTTTCATTAAGGTAAAGAACGTCCGTGGGCTCTTATATGTTTCCTTTGCGAAGGCCATATTGTATGCCTTGCTAAGGCTCTCTCTCTCTCTCTCTCTCTCTCTCTCTCTCTCTCTCTCTCTCTCTCTCTCTCTCTCTCTCTCTCTCTCTCTCTCTCTTGTCAATAAAAGTTTTGAACATTCATTTATATATATATATACATATATATATATATATATATATATATATATATATATATATATATATATATATATATATATATATATATATATATATATAATCACAACCCCGTTTCGGCCCCCAGTCCATTTCACTGCAGAAGTTACTAAACATTTCTGGACTAGAACAAGCCACCTTTGGAAACTGACCCTTACAACATACAACGACAGGACTCTGTCTTGGGAAGATCTTGCTCTGTTACTAAAATAGCTGAAAGAAATAAATTGGCATATAATAGGATTGGGGGAAAATAGAAGAACTAGGGAATCTTATATAGAATTAAAAGAGGGTCACAAATTTTGGTTTAGGAGACATGAAAGGAACAAAGAAAATGAGTTTTTTTTTTTTTATCAATAATATCTTGCAGGTAACACGGAAGAATTTTGTAGCACTAGTTATAGAATTGCATGATAAATTATCAAACTAAATAAGAAGTATAAACTAAAGATCATTCAAACGTATGCACCAACCGCATCACATACAGGAAAAGAAATAAAATCCTTTTATAAAGATCTGGAGATAGCTGTGAAAAAAGCAGGACTCAATTTACTATTGTTCTGAGTGATTTAAATGCTAAAATAGGTCAAAAGAAGAGAGGAGAATCAGCAATAATTAGATATGGTGTAGGGACAAGGAATGACAGAGACATGCTTGAGGAATTTACTGAAAGATATAATCTTAAAACCTTTTTTTATAAAATTGAACATAGGAAATGGACACAAAGAAGTCCAAATAGAGAAACGAAAAATGAAGTAGATTCTATTCTCAGTGAAAAAGTCATATTGCTTAAAAATATAAATATAAATAGGTTAACGTCATGTGATCATAAAATGGTGAGAAGAAAAATTTGCTTAGACCTAAATAAGAGAGAGGAAATTAATTCTAAGAAAGAAAATAAACACTCCTGTAACACGAGAATGATTTGATGAGTTTCGTTTAGCCATACAAAATACTTACTCCCAGCTACATTATGGAATGGAAGCAAGTATAAAAGAAATCAACAGTAATTTAATAAAACATTTATTGGAATCAGCACAAGAGCTATATAGGTGGAAACGTTCCTAAACAAAAGCAATAAAAACTATCAAAAAAATAAATAAACATATTAAAGAAAAGATTGGAAATGACGATAAAATCCATGAGATGATATGGAATTAGCAAAACTATCGAGTTCAATAAACAAACTAAAAACCAAAGATATTCGTAAACACAACAAACCAAAATTGAGGAAACATTAAAGAAAAGAAGAAGCATCAATTGATGAAAAGAAGACTTGGAACAGGGTGCCAACAGGTGTTTGCTTAAAAGAATGAAAATATTGTCAATAATAGAGATGAAGTTATAAAAATTGCAGAGGATTTTTGTACAATGCTATACTATAGTGATATAAGAAATAACTTCACCAATGGAAATGACAAAACACCTGAGCCTGTACCAAGCGTAACAGGAGAAGTAAAGAAAACATTAAAAGGCATGAAAAGAGGCAAAGCAGCAGGAGAAGATGGCCTAACAACTGATTTAATAATAGATGGAGGAGATTTCATAGTAGTAAAACTTGCTGAACTCTACACTAAATGTCTGTAAGAATGCCTTATACCCACAGCTTAGAAAAATATCATTATCCTAATTCATAAAAAAAAGAAGAAACAAAAGACCTAGCAAATTACTGCCCAATAAATTTACTCATCGTAATATGTAAAATATTTACAATGATAATATTTAGCCAAATTGAAAAACAACTACTAAACTTTAATCAATCAAGAGAGCAGGCAGGCTTTAGAGGTGGGTATTCAACAACTGACCATATCCATGTAATTAGCCAGCTAATGACAAACCACTACGTATGGCATTTATAGATTATGAGAAAGCTTTTGAAAATATCTATACAAGAAGTACAGCAATCCTAAAACTACATCAAAATAGTGAGACAGTTCCTATTGAGAAAGGAGTTAGATAGGTAAACCGTAACTTTCCTAATTTTTTCACAATATGCCTAAAAGAAGTTTTTAAGAATTTAGATTGGGAAAATGTAGGAATTAATATTAATAGAAAATTCCTTATTATTATTATCATTACTTGCTAAGCTATAACCCTTAACAACTTCAGATTTGCAGATGACATAGTTGCGTTTAGTGATTCATGGGAGGACTTACAAAAGATGATAGAAAATTTTAATAGAGAAAAAAGAAATGTACAACTGAAGATGAATATGAGTTAAAACTTAGATAATGTTCAATGAAATTGTAGAGAGAAAATAAATGAGTTATGGACAAACCCCCAGAGATTAGTAGGAGACAGTTAGTGTGTCCCCACGAAACGAGACCGAAATTAGAATAATGATAACATGGGATGGAGAGCATTTAGTAAAAAGAATGAGCTTATGAAATGTATAATTCCACTTTCTCTAAAAAGAAAAGATTTTAAAGAGATAGTCCTACCAGTGTTAATTTATACATCAGAAACGTAGAGCCTTACTAAAGCCTTAGAAAATAAGCTAGTTACAACTTAAAGAGCAATGGAAAGAATAGTGATGGGAATAAAAATGAGAGACAGAAAAAGGCCACATGGATATGAGAGTGAACAAAAGTAGAGGATATTCTAACAACATGTAAGAAACAGAAATGGACATGGGCAGGATATATAATGGGATTGTAAGACAATAGATGGACATTAAGGCTAACAGAATAGGTCCCTAGCGATTGTAAAAGAAACAGAAGGAAAAGAAGACGATGGATTGTTGAACTAAGAAAGTTTGCAGGTGTGGACTACCGCAGAAAGACCATTAGCAGACCAAGGTGGAGTGACATGTATGAGTCCTTTCTTCTACAGTGGACTAGTAACGGTTGATTATATATATATACATATATATCTATATATATATATATATATATATATATATATATATATATATATATATATAGATATATATATATATATATATATATATATATATTGTACACACATATATATAGATTATATATATGATATATTTTGCACATTTGGACATGATTTTTCATATTCAAATAACCTATATATTTAAATACCTCAATGTCTGGATTCTATTATGACCTCGGGATCAGGTGGAACCACTCAATGACAATAGCTTCTGACCGGCCAGTAATCGAGCCCTGGTCCAGGAAGCTGACATGAAAAGTCACTCACCATTTAGCCATGAAGAAAGATAAAAGTCAATGACAATTCTTCTATACTTGTCGAATTCAGATTTTTTGTACTTAGAATTGAAATCAACCCATCTTCACCATTGTAGCTAATTGGTATATTTGTACATGGCATTCGATTAATGATAAATTTTGCACATTTAGACGTGCTTTTAATATTCAAATAAGCCATGTATTTTAATACCTTAATGTCTGGATTCTCTTATCGACCTCGGAATCAGAGTCTCAAGGCAGAACCACTCGAAGACAATAGCTTATGACTGGCTGGGAACCGAACCCTGGTCCAGGAAGCTGGCAGGAACAGTGACTTACCATTTAGCCATGAAGAAAGATGAAAGTCATTGATAATTCTTCTGTACTTACACCTGTCGAATTCAGGTTTTTTGTACTTAGAATTAATGAATTTTGCACATTTAGACGTGTTTTTCAAATTCATTTAAGCCATATATTTTGATACCTTAATGTCTGGATTTTCTTATCGACCTCGGGATCAGAGTCCCAAGGCGGAACCACTCAAAGACAATAGCTTCTGACCGGCCGGGAATCGAACCCTGGTCCAAAAAGCTGGCATGAACAGTGACTTACCATTTAGCAGCAAAGAAAGATAAAAGTCAATGACAATTTTTCTGTATTTATGCCTGTCGAATTCAGGTTTTTTGTACTTAGAATTGAAATCAACCTATCTTCACTTTTGCAGTTAATTGGTATGTTTGTACTTGGCATTTGATTAATGATAAATTTTGGACATTTCGAAGTGTTTTTCATATTCAAATAAGCCATATATTTTAATACCTTAATGTCTGGATTCTCTTATCGACCTCGGGATCAGAGTCCCAAGGCAGAACCTCTCAAAGGTAATAGTTTCTGATCAATGACCATTCTTCTGTATTTATACCTGTCAGATTCAGGTTTTTTGTACAGGGAAGCTGCTATATTAGCTGCCACCTTGTTTTTACTCTCGAATTCAGCAAATTGCATTTATTGCTCCCATTAATTTCAAATATATCAATTAAAAAGTATTTTGAACTAAGAATCGTATAAATAATTCAATTTAATTTTGCTTCTATCATTTACATTCTTTTTTTTTAACAAAATTTTAATAATGGAGGTAGTTAAGTTATGAACATCGTAATGGTATAGTATAAGTTTTAGAGAAGAAACTGTTTAACTAGTAAAAAAAAGAATTAAATCACTCTACACTCACCAAAAAAAAAAAAAATACTAACTATTAAAACACTACTGTCTTTTCCCACATATAGCACTCAATTTCTTCTATTTTCGAGTTATTACAGACTATACCGTGACATTCATTGCAAGCTGATGTACATTCCAAACCATGCTTCCTACATGGGCACCTTTAGGTACTACAATCTGTCTTGCATTATTGAGCAGATGAGGTGGTGCTAATTGAAGGACAGTAAATACTGATAGGAATTAACCACTGTAATTTCCAACTCCAGTCCTCAGGTTAAAGTGTTGTATTAACTCTCTTATCTAAGACTTAGTAACATACCCTAAAGCTATAGAATTCAGACTTTTGTCTTTGATAATCCCAAAAAGCCGTGAATTAAAAGCAAGCCATTGCAGACATTGAATCCTTATGATGACTTTCTAGCTTGAATATCCATTTGTTGAATGCTAGTTTCACCACTCATAGGTACTGGTTTGAATATTACTTTTTATTCTCAATTTTAACATAGAAACACAGTAGTATCAGGATATCAGTGTCTTCTGCAATGACAACAACTTCTCTGACCAGATGCCCAAAGCCTGTCTAGGTGATCAGAAGGTCTCTATCTCCCCGTGTATATATTGTTTGACATCTAGCAAGTTTTCACTAAACCTCATAAATATCCTTCATTATCAGTTTCATTTCCATAGAAAATAAAAAGTTAAGGGAGCTTTTTTTTACCTTCACCTCTTATAATGGGAGTGGTGTCCTTAATGGAAGGACCATCCAAATACCCATCAACTGATTTATCATACCTTGTAGGAATGTAGTTTGTATAGCTATTACAGATATTTGAGAACAGCATACCAACCTACCATGATCATCGATGCAGTAAAGCACCTCCATCTAGTACATAAAATGGATCAGAAAGTGGTGTTTCTGCTGCACCTATATAACATTTCTCCACCTTGGTCTACATGGCATTGGGCAGAACCAATTTATTTTATTTTCTTGAGAGAACTAAATTGGCAAACAAACATATTGGATAGCTAGAAAGTTCATAACTAAATATGCCCCTGTTATCAATGTTCTGTTGTTCAGAAAAAAAATCTTTCCAGGGGTGGGGAGTCACCTTTTGAGATATTAGTTACACCTTCGAAACATACACAGCTTTAAATGTAACATGACAGATGAAGATATTCGATCTACCCTTTTGGAATATTTACAGCAACATAGGGATATTATTTTTATTTTTACAGAAGGCTCAAATACAAAGCTAGCATTGGATCTGGGTTGTACAATAACCATTTTAATCGGCAAAGCACAACGCTAGTATTAACCGTTGTCTTGAAAGTGATTTCGGCAAACGAAAGTTTAAAGTTGATTTAGTCTGGCTAAGGATCAGTTATACCGGCTTCTCACAACAGATACATTTTAGAGAATCTAGTCTGTAGTAATGCCCCAGATCGTGTTCAATATGACAGATCTCTGTAGCTTGTGCCCATTTTGATATGCTTCTCAAAATTTCTAAATCAGCATTGAAGTTACCATCTTGATTGTGAATCCTTCGCTGATCTTGTTGAGTGTCTAAATGAAATCGGTCTTTTTAATTATTTCTTTTATTAATACATGACACCAGAAAACTCAATAATCAATCAATCAGAGTCTCTAACTAATGATATCGTGCCATCCTTTATCTTCTTAGTTCCCTTTTTACAGCCCTAACAGCCACTCCTACAGTTATTCTTGATCTTTCACTAGCCCTACTCTTAAAATATTTCACTTCATATTTATATTTTAATCTTCTTCTGTTTACATTATATGTATATATATATGTATATATATATATATATATATATATATATATATATGTATATATATATATATATATATATATATATATATATATATATATATATATATATATATATATATATATGCATATATATATATATATATATATATATATATATATATATATATATATATATAAATAAAATAAAAAGGAGGACGAATAGTCTGGACAACATCTTTCAATTTATTGGTGCCGACGTTTCAGGACTCATCCCATTATCAAGGCTAAAATGGACATATAAAACATTATAAGCAAAACTCAGTAAAAATATATAAAATACAAAAAAAGACAGTCAAAATTAAAATTGAAATTATAAACACAGTTACAAGTAAAATATGGAGATAAAAATATTAACTAAGAGAACAGTATCTTAAAATTAAATATACAAAAATCAAAATTGTCTAAGGAGACCAACCTGTCTGGAACAGACTAGAGTACTGAGTGACTATCTGAAAGACAGTACTCAGGAAGAAAATTCTAAATTTGCCAGCTTAAGCGATGTGGAGGGGGACAGAGGATAATTGGCTGTTTAGTTTAGGAGCCTTTTCTTTAATCATTAACGATTCCAATACCAGTAGAGAGGAGTTATTTGGCGCTTGAGCTATGATTTCAAAGTTTTTATATGCAATGTTGGTCTTGCATTTACTTACATGTTCTCTGATGGTTGAGAATTCTTTGGTTTTGAGCGCACATCCAGTTCTATGACTCACTCCCCGATGCGCATCTATGCGAACCTTCAGCAATGTTTTTGTGGAACCCACATAATTTCCGAGATTACATCTCGGACAAGTAAACATATAGACCACTGAAGAACGCATTAGGTCGGGGAGAGAATCCTTAATTCTAAACATAGAT